>NC_090282.1:42524553-42838053 GCF_037392515.1 Haliotis asinina
GGCAAATGTCAGTATCGTGTGTGACCTCCATTGACCTGAATCACAGATGTGCATCGACGTCTCATGCTGTCAACAACTGCTCTGAGCTCACCAACGTTAATGTTACCCGAGTGCAAGTTCAAGGTCACGGAGGTTATCAATATGGGGGTGAAATTCTCGGACACTCCTGCCAAGAATATCCCAAGAATGCTCTATGGGAGAGAGGTCTGGAGATCTTGCTAGCCACTGCACAACACTGTGCTGTTGGAGAAGGTTCCTGGTTAGCATGGCAGTGTGTGGCCTAGCGTTATCCTGCTGAATCGTAAAGCCATAATTTTGTTGCAAAAACGGGATAAAAACTGGACTGATGATTTCATCACAATATCGTTGTCCACTGAGGTTTCCCAGGACAACAATCAAGTCCGTTTTACCCCCGGCATGGATCCCAGTCCAAACCAAAATGTTCCCTCCGCTATATCGGTCATGTTCAATGACGTTATTCACATCATAACGTCCACCTGCTCGACGCCCTACCCGACGTCTCCGGTCAGCAAAATCGAATCGGAATCGTGATTCGTCCGTGAATAATGTCTTGTTCCACTGTGCACGACGCCATCGTTGACGAATGCGTGTCCATTGTAAACATGCCTGTTTCAAGGGTACCCCAACCACTGGGCGATGGGCATGCAGTCTCGCGGCGTGTAGGCGATTCATGACAGTTTGAGGGTGAACAATAGTGCCTGTAGAATGTTGCAATTCGCGGGCCACCTGTGGTGCACTGGTAAATCTGTGACGTCGAGATGACGTCACTAAATGTCGATGACTTGGCCAGTTTCTTGCACACGTGCCCAGGGACGTGAGATCTTGGTCCAGTGCACATCGAAATGACGCGTTACTTCCTGAACGGTTTGACCAGCCTGCAGTCTTACAATGGCTTCGTGACGCTGATTTTCAGGCATGCCTCTCCTACGGCCCATGCTAAATGCCTGAACAATTTAAACGTTTTTGACGTTCTGGTGAATGTCTTAATGTGTGTTCATTGAAGCTTCGACCACTGGATGGTTTTGTTCAGCTTCCCATGATTACCATCAACATCTGAAAGGAACGCACGTGCATTTCGATTTTTCGTCATGCATCAATGCCAAGAGGTTTGACAATGTAAACTTTTGGATTTCAGACATGTTGGAGCAGGATTATCATTTTAAAGACTCATTTACACCAGGGTGCTAAACTTTGGTTCAGTATATGTGTGGCCCCTCTTGCGGTTTAATAGTGCCAGGCTACTGATACACTTCGCTGCAGTTTCATATAAATACATTAGGCACACTGGATAGACAAAGCCTTCCAGTCACTCCCTCAAGGCCGACCGACAGACAGCGTAACATCAAGTACTAGCCGTTAACCTGTTTTTCTGCTCAGTGGGTGCTTATTCGTATAAGGTACATAACATCTAAATCGAAGAGGGTGACCTATTTTGTATTTAATGGAGACTATTAAACAACGTCGGGGATATTGAGTATTATCTGAGTGCGGCGTAAAACTAAACTCACTCATTCACTATGTAAAGGCAGACTCATCAGCGTGAATCCTCATCTATTCCGAAACACAATCCGGGATTCGACGAGGAATACTCCCAATCAAACCTCCCATGTCAGTTTTTGATTAAGTCCATCCCAGTCTTAGTGAAGGTTAGCGCAATTTCATTGAGAGTGTTCGGAAATGCTTCTCCTTCTAAGCCACACACCTTGTTGTGCCTGTTTAGGAAATACGCCCTCAACCATACGAAAACATACCGTTTGTCCAACTACGATTCGTCCAGCACACCTTCTCTTGTCACAAACGATGTTTTGTAGTAATGTGTCGTTCCAACTTCTAACATGCCAATTGCACGACGTCGTCATGACGTGAAATGAGTTTACACCAATGTCAAAACAACATTTTTATCACTGAAATGTACAGTAACACACTGATTTCATTGTAAATTTACCCCATGTTCGCGTGCACATAATGAAACACATTTGCATGAAATTTTAATTGACGTTTTGTAAGAAATTCATAACACTTTGTGAATGGGGTGGTCACTTTTTAAATTCGTACAAGTCGGTTCCCAAATGACTCCCAAATGACATTACCCCCACCCCCCCCCACCCCCAAATGGAATATCCCCTATTTTTATAATACCTATCCGTAATTATGTGAGATCTAGAATGCGGTTTAGACAAATTCCATTTTACAGTGAATTGATGATTTCTTTAAAAATTTGTTCCAGCTGGTCTGAGTATGCCGATGGCGTCACTTGGAACATTCGTTGGCGGTTGGTTGACTAAAAAGTTTAAGATGAGTCCATTAACAGGTCTGAAGTTTGTCAACGTCTTCACGTTCGTCGCAATCGTAATAATGGCCCTTGGATTTCTGTTTGGATGTCCACAACCAAAGATGCTGAACCGGCCCGGGTAGGTGAATTAATTATTTAACACGGTAAAAATTCAGTATTGTTTGTGAAATTGTTTTATAGCATCTCAATGTATCTTCATGACTCGCATTTCCATAAGCCTGCACCTAACCGCTAGATCAGTTCCCATGTTCAAATGACATATTTGAGCGTTCAAGCAAAGAACGATTTGGCTCAAGGAAAAATTAGATTTCCTCACTCACCATTCCCCATCGACCCTCCTACATCCAACAATCCCATCCCCTTCCTTTCTCAGAATAATAAATAATAAAGGAATAAAGGAATTCATTATGAATTGGGCCGAAGACCCGTGTTTGAGGCACCACATGGGTACAGTATGTGAAACCCTTTTCTGGTGCTCCCTTGTGTGATATTGCTGGTGTGATATTGCTGGAATATTGCTAAAAAATGGTGTTGAACTAAACTCACTCACTCATAAATGAATAGCGAATAAATGATACAACAATCACTCAAAATGGATTGTATTATCATGTTAACGCGACGCTGTTGCTCCAGGACAACGACGTCTCTGACAGCTGACCAAGAAAACTGCGGAAGTTCTATTTGTCACTGCAACGACAACGACTTCTTCCCCATCTGTGGCTCCGACAACAACAACTACTACTCGCCATGCCACGCAGGGTGCCTCGCTCAGAATGGACCGGTAATACAAAACACTAGTTTCATTACAAGAAGAAATACTACATTCATGTATCTTCTAGAAGTGGCATTTAGAGGCTGGTGTGATGAACAGGAACATTTTCTGTTCATAAACAGCTTCTTTGATGCAAAAAAGTGCATTCGGTGTGGATGCTAACACCATAATCATCATTTGCTTGATAGCATGCACACCGAATCATTGAATCTATTGCAGTAAGTAAGATATCTAGCCATAAATTGTTCTTTTTCGACAGTTGTGTGGCTCACCATATTAACAAACGCACGAAGCAAGTAGGAAAATATAGGAATTTGTTTTTGAATCAGGGGCAGCTTTGACAACACCGACAATATCAGCGATGAGTAAACCAATAATCGGTATGATGCAAGTAGGAAAATATAGGAATTTGTTTTTGAATCAGGGGCAGCTTTGACAACACCGACAATATCAGCGATGAGTAAACCAGTAATCGGTATGATGCTGATTGTCATTGTTGTTAAGCATAAGCCACAAAGACAAACCCATCTCCACAACAGAAATATTAGTCACTTACGACCTTAAATACATGCGAAGGCGAGTCAACTATTTAAAACTGGTCGATTTTATGGGTTTGCAAGAGATAAACTGATAAAACAGCTGGGTTATTCCATTAGCTAAGGCAGATTAGTTTCAGTGCTGAGATAGAAGCAACAGCGCTGAGTCTAGTCTTCTTGGTTGTTGTAGTAGTTGGACCCGTGAAGGTCCCGGGAAAGAATAGGTCTTCAGCAACCCATGCTTGCCAGAAAAGGCGACAACGCTTGTCGTGAGAGGCGACTATTGGGATCGGGTGGTCAGACTTGCTGACTTGGTTGACACATGTCATCGGTTCCCAATTACGCAGATCGATGTTCATGTTGTTGGTCACTGGATTGTCTGGTCCAGACTCGATTATATACAGGCCGCCGCCTTATAGCTGTAATATTGCTAAGTGCGGCGTAAAACTAAACTCATTCACTCACTGTTGTAGTTGCTGTACGGATGCAAAGTAGTTGTCGCATCGGCAGCATTGAAAGAAATGAAGCAAACGAGAGTGGTGCTCTAAGGAAAAACTCTTCGCTTTCTTCCACAGAGTTATTTGAACTGCACGTGCATACCAGACGGTGGCAAAGCGACCGCGGGTCTGTGCGACTTCGACTGTCCATACCTGTATCCTTACGCTGTGACCCTTGCTGTCTCGGCCTTTCTCAGCACTATGATGATTATGCCAAAGATCATCATAAAGATCAGGTAAGATTACATTTACTAATCTTCATCATAATGATCAGGTAAGATCACATTTGCTAAAGGTCATCAGAGATATGATGGGAAATCTCATCCGTGCTACATCTTTTTGACGGTGGGGTGGGGTAGTGGTTACAGCGTTCGCTCATTGAGTTCGCTCACCCAAGGACCTGGGTGTGGTTCTCCTGATGGGTACAATGTCTGAAGCCCATTTCTGGAGTCCCCCGCTGTGATATTACTGGAACATTGCTAAAAGTGGCGTAAACCTCAATCACTCACTCACTTTTTAACATACGACAGTACTTTCATTACGTGAGATCTATATTTACATTTTCACGGATTGTACTTTTTCAGGTGTGTCACAGAGAAGCAGAAACCGCTGGCTGTTGCGTTTTCATCGTGTATGACGTCATTGTTCGGTAGGGAATTCAACAAGGTGTTGAAAACTACATCTCCATATATTTTGTTCTATCCTCACAGGCCCGTGAAGGTCCGCGGTAGAATAGGCCTTCAGCAACCCATGCTTGCCTTAAAAGAAGACTATGCTTGTCGTAAGAGGCGAGGATCGGGTGGTCAGGCTCGCTGACTTGGTTGACACATGTCATCAGTTCCCAGTTCCACAGGTCGATGCTCGTGCTGTTGATCACTGGATTGTCTGGTCCAGAAACCAGAAACTTACCCCAATAGGTCAGACAAAACCCGTTCCACATCTGTAAGAAATCTCTGAAAAAAAATCATTTCCATTCTTAATTCCTTCATTACACGTATAGGGGCGGTGGGGTAGTCTAGTGGTTAAAGCGTTCGCTCGTCACGCCTATTCCCCACATGAGCACAATGTGTGAGGCCCATTTCTGGTGTTCCCTGTCGTGATATTGCTGGAATATTGCATAAAACGGCGTAAAACTAAAATCCATTCACTCATTACACGTCACGTGTTTCGTCATGTGTCAATCCTGGTTATGTATAACGTTGCCTTTTTCCAATCTTACTTCAGGTTTTCTTCTTGGACCAATCATATACGGCCGCGTCATAGACTCCACCTGCTTGATTTGGGATTCACCCTGTGGTGAAAGAGGGGCGTGCGCATTATACGATATCATTGATTTACGTATGAAAATCCACGGATTCTACGTTGTGTCACGTGGCATAACCTGCATCTGTTTGCTCATCGCTCTGGCAATAGCCCTTAAGACGAAAATATTTGAAAAGACGAACACCACGAAAGAAGATGAAGAGAAGGGGGTGCTGTGATGAACAAATAGCGAAACAGGTCCGAAGCAGGCGTTACAGCTGAATATTGCCTGTCTTCAAATAATGTGTTACACAGGACTTTGTATATGGATAACGCAGTATACGCATGTACAACATAACGTAGATGCCTTATCAGAACTATACACTGTTTGAAATATTTTGGCCTTATACACAAAATTTTCTTGTTTCTCATTACCGGTCGACCCAAACATTCCACCCGACCCGAAGATATTTCTTTTACACGAGAGATAATGTAACTTTGAATCTCACTGCATTTGTTTTGATTTATCATCTGAGAAAAGGTGTAATTTTCCACAGAAGTCAAGGAATTTGGGGCATAAAATAAAGTAAAATGTAAAACTAAAATCTTCCCTCCCGATCCATATCTTTTTCAAAAGTGACCAGAAACAATACAATACCTTGTATGTAGCCTTATGTTCAGGTAAAGTGCTTTTCCTGTTTTGAGCTTCGCATGTTCCGTTTTCCGTTATCAACTTACCGGAATGACCTTAATGTAGAGAGGAACCGATTGAAACATTAAATCGAATCCGTGTCCACGTATAAATCACTGATGCTGGTCGAATAAAACTAATTTCTCGAAATAGACATGTCAGTTCCTATCTAAATCATGTGAAATGATGTCTCCTTTTTCTTTGTAAAAAAATGTAGTTTCTAGCCTAAAACTACACTAATATGCGTTTTCCGCTTGTCCACACATTTCTTTCCCAAGAAACAGGTAAACGATACTGTTCTGTAAATTGAGTAAGTAATATATTTATTGTAAAACCCAAGCCAGTTGTATTTTGCATTTTCGGGATTTGTATCTTTTGTTGAAAAAGTACCACCATCCATCAAAAACCTAATAGTATGCATGTCTAAACTTAACAAGGTTTTGCATAGAATGGTGTAAATATGTTGTTTTTTAGAGACTCTATATCTTTATGAATAAACAACTAATCAACATGTTCTCATTGTATGTTGATAACGTCGTATTTCAGTCCTAGCATCATTTTGTGGGAGAAAAGTCTCGTGTGACGTTTGGCAGTGACCTTTCTCTCTAGTATATAAATCAGCACGGTATAGTCTTCCAACATTGGTGAACTGAGGGAAGTATTCTGAATGAATATTCTCGACTGGAACTTGTGGATGCGGAAAGTAATCTGCTACCTGTTCGTTTCAATAGGGTAATTGTGTGTTGCATCAGTATTGCAGTCTGTTTGAACATGCATTTGGCAACTGACGCGAAAATATTTAGTCGCAAACTGTGACCTGCAAATTGTCATCACGGTCCGCCCCAGAGATCATGGGTGCATTTGAGGTGAGGTGAGGTGACATGGGATTTAACGCCGTTTAACGGATTTCGCTCATATGACGACGTGCATGCGTGTATACGTGTTGCTGCTTGTTTTGGCCAAAATACAGGAGCATTACACATGGCACTGGCAAAAAACAGTAGAAAGTTGATTTTTTTTCAGGAAAGCTTCAGAACATCATTGCCAAGTACAAGATACAATGTTCTGCAAATTCAATTTCGTGGGTATAAATAATTAAATAATTAAAAAATAATTTTAAATAATCACACGGAAAAAATATCTTTAATTAACCATACCTTGCGATACATTAAAAGATATCTCTTCTCATAAGAGTGACATGTCGCTCTATGAAATCCTGATAAAAAGTGAACGCTCAGTTGTACCTCAAAAGTTGTGAAGTTTTAACACCAAAAGGCTGGAGCAGTAGGACACAAACATTGCTAAACTAAACAAAATGGCAGACACCGTTGCAGATCGCCAAAAGTCTGGAGCACCTCATGAGATACCAATCAAGTTTCGTAATGTCAAAGTTTTGACAGAAAGCTCCACCAGAAGACATTGTTCTGAGATAGACTATCAAGAATAACAGCATCAGATCTGTGTGATACCGAGGCGTCCAGTCGTCCTTGTAGGTTTCATCGCCTACTTCTTATTGCAACTCAATACTATATCGGTGCTTGTCCTGCAGGCGAAAAACTTCTCTTTTTGAGTTGAGCTACATTCCGGCAACTATCGTGTCGATCCCACACTTAAGCAATTTTATCTGTACCCACAGGCAACTGTAGCGCAAATTTGGTTGCGCAGCGTAGAGAAAATGACCAGTCTTCATATATGCGAGCGAAACGAGCAAAGGTTAGCAACACACAGCCTGGTTCCCTGGGTCTGATGCGCCTGCGCTAATGCTCCAACACTGACCCAGGCAACCACTGCCGCATGGCGGCGTTCACTGCAGGGAGACGCGCCATGCATTTACTATGGAAAAATCCGAGGAAGGGTGGTTAGAAGTTTTTCATAGCATTTTCATCGATACAGTGGCCAAGTGTATGCCACCAGAACAACGGCCATAGTTACTTTCAGTGTTGGAAAACGTTATTTAAGCAGTTTCGAGACACGAAAATCGTCGTTACATAGGCGATATGTAAACAATGACACACCTACTTTCATCACCGACATGTGCTTTGATATTTCGTGACAGCTCGCTATTACACATAAAACATAGATCTGAACGACCACACCGATTGGAAATAGTTAGCATCTTCATTTTGGGGGAATTTGATGACGTGTAATTCGTTGATTTGGCCCTATTTTCTCCTGTTATGTGTGTTGGAAACAAACTGAAAGCCCAATCATTGTAACTAGAAAATGGTTTTTACGTTACATTATTATAAGTAATAATAATTAGATCTAAGACTTTTGAAACACATAAATGATTCACTCAACAACGTTTTTGCATTTATTATTTGTATTCATTTGGTATATTATTGGTATTCATTTGGTATATATCATTTCAATATAACACTGGACAACATCATAGTGGCATTGATCTTCAAAAGTTTAACAGTACTCATGGCATGGAAATATCTGGGTGATGCTACTGGGAGGCTGATTACATATTGGAGCATTATATATAACATTGAATATACTCAATTCCCCAACCCATGTATAGCTACAGTTTTGTATACAATAGGAAAACAGATACATCATGAAATATTCATAACTGTGTGTATTTGCTAGTTTTGAAAGAGCCCATTCATAAAAGGAAAGTGTGCTTGTCTAAAAGAAACTGATACACAACACTCCATGATGGGGCTCATGTTTGTTGAAGACATGTTAAGTAAAATAACAGTCATTGCTATTTCATAATGTGTCCATTTCCTATTACATAAAAACACTGTAGCTATATCTGGGGTTGGAGAGGGGTGGGGAGAGGGATACATTCAATTTTGATACCTCTTGTTATTAAAATCACCATAAACAGTTAAATACAGACAATGCTGGATTGCATGACACAAGCATGTCAGTGAAGCAATCTATTAAAATTCCCTTGGCTTTTTAACATAAATATAGACATGAGTTATATACAGCATCAGAGGTCTGTCTGTCAAAGTTTTCAGATAAAAGGTGTTGGTTGGTTTGTTGTTTAAGACTGCACTCGGCTCTAAAAATGTTATAATGCAGGGCTGTACATATAATTGTTTAAGATACATTAAAATTCTTATGGTTGAGTAGTGGTCACATACAATCAATACATGCATATGAAACTCATATGCAACAAAATATCTTCCCCTTAATATACAAAATTTACAGTCATTCAGTGTTTGGGACATTTGTGTATCTTCCAAAATCGACTGGAAGTTTAAACCTACCACACCTGAAAAGAACCGTGGGTGGTCTAAAGTTTAGAGGGATAGGGAATGTAAGATTCTTTTCCCCATTTAAAAGTGATTTAAAATGCTGTTAATAGACGGAATCAGACATACTATTGATAGAACTACATCATTGTTGTTGTAGGTTTTTAAATGATCGTTGTTTCAAAGAGTGAATAATTATCTTCACACCTTGTGCTAATCTCATATGTTCAAATTCAAATCTAAACAGAGTATTTTGATGAGCAGCCCATCCTGGCGAGACAGTTTGCGTTCATCCAGTTACAGCAGTCTGCACCAATATCTTATAGCCTTGTGGTGTGCACAAGCTTTTTAACTTGGAGAGGGGTTCTGCCACATTCTCCTCAAACATTAGCATCCCTTGCAGTTTTGAGAAACCTTTCACACATTGTTGCTGTACATCTTCAATAATTTCACAGCATGAAGTCCCCTATACTTCTGCACACTTACACACCATAGGAACAATCATAGCATTAAATATCATATTAATCTTGTGGTTATTTTATTTTCAGCTTTCTTTTGACATGTGTACAATGCCATAACATCCTTTTTACTGTATGCACCAAGAGTAGTTGGTGCTTTAGTACAAATACGTTTAGGTGTTAACATACTACGCAGTATCTATATCAAGATATAATTTGTAGATACACACCATAAAATTAAGATGTAAAAAAATAAAATCACAATAATGAACTGGTCAACAAGTACTGAGCAAATTACTCCAAATGCAAAAGCAAAATCACTGATGGTGAGTTAATTTATGTTAGTACTGATGTAAAGTATAATAAAGTAAAGCAAAAAGTCCAGAGCAGCCTTTAACTTTTTTATTTTGTTTATTAACTGATATCTATCTGAATAATTGCTGATGTCAGATGATTTGTATCAGATGTACTCTAAGAACACCAGGGTTATCATGCTCAAAATAATCAAAGCCACAAAAAATACAGTTCCCATGACAGGTTTCGTGGGTAAAAATCACCCTTAATTTGACAGTTCAGAAACACTGGAATGTTTATCTATCTTATTCTTCCCTTATATGTATGCCAATGTATCAACATACTAATCATACCATTATTTTTGTGTATTCAGTTTGGGAATATAAAGTACCAAATTCATTTTTTGAGCTGTAGATGTGTGTGTGTTTTTTGTAGATTGATAATTTGATTCATTATGTTTGTTATAATAATAAACATTTCTGAATGATACTGGCATATACGTTAACTGTTTCACTTTCTTTAGTAGAGGCTAAATATCAGAACGCCAAACCCTAGCTGTCATAAACCTCATTCATATCAATCTAAGCGCTTTACCTTGTAATTTCTCAAGGCCGTTGAAAAATGTATCCGCTAAACCTACACTGACGCGATGATGACACGGGACGTAATGGGCGAGATTTTCGTCATCAAATGTGCTAAAATGAAGATGCTAACTATTTCCAATCAGTGTGGTCGTTCAGATCTATGTTTTATGTGTACGAATTCGTGGTAACAGCGAGCTGTCACGAAATATCAAAGCACATGTCGATGATGAAAGTAGGATGTGTGTCATTGTTTACATATCGCCTATGTAACGACGATTTTCGTGTCTCGAAACTGCTTAAATAACGTTTTCCAACACTGAAAGTAACTATGGCCGTTGTTCTGGTGGCATACACTTGGCCACTGTATCGATGAAAATGCTATGAAAAACTTCTAACCACCCTTCCTCGGATTTTTCCATAGTAAATGCATGGCGCGTCTCCCTGCAGTGAACGCCGCCATGCGGCAGTGGTTGCCTGGGTCAGTGTTGGAGCATTAGCGCAGGCGCATCAGACCCAGGGAACCAGGCTGAGCAACACACTTCCTTCGCTTCGGTTCAAAAAGTATTTTTTGTGTCAAAATAAACTGTCGCCATGATAAGAAACTCATAAGTACTTTGATTTAAATTTTGGGACTAGACTTTGTCAAATCATTCGTTGTCGCCTCAAGCTCGGCTGTACAGATCTGAACGCTGACAGATGTAATTGACATATCAGAAACATCCAAGTGTTCATGTGGTCATTATAACGAAGGCGGTATTCACTGTCTTCTTACATGTTACAACTTTCAAAATTTAAGAACATCGGTGTACTTTTATATTCAAGGGTGCGATGTGAAAACTACTGTATACGGCAAGGTCGCACTGAATAACTCAAAAAATGCAGTGGAACCTGTCTGAACCAGCACTCGTCGGGACTGAAGAAATAATCCAGTTTAGACAATGTGCCAGATAGTAGAGATTATGATAAGTGTACAAGCCACAGATGGGACTGACATTTTATGTCGGTGTTGACAACTCGCCGGATTGCACAGATGTTGGTTTTGACAGCTTCCACTGAAGAGACATTCTGAACTTATTACACCAATTCATTTAAAAAAGTAAACGCTTCCAGTGATTATCACTTCCACATATATATTCAATGTATGATAGGTTTTTACATAACTCATTTCGTTCCTAGGCATAACCAACACCATAATCAACGCATTTTAGTCAATCATTTATGTGAGTGTTGTTTGGAATCAGTATTTTCCTTTTCATGTCAGATTATTTCAATTATGTATCCAGCTATATTGGATCAGTGTACATGTACTGGAGCGGTGTCTCTATAAGCCACAAGGCTTGTTCGCCATCCAGCTTTCTGCTATGATGAATAAAATAAGTTTAAATCATCGAGTTCCGGTTTTTCCAAGAAATGCCATTTTGGTGTTGTGGCATGTACTACTCTTCCAACTGAAGGATGGAGAAAAGCCGTTTCATTACTACATACACGAACACATTTCAATATGTCCCATGGGATAATCGTAACATGAGTAGATCTACTTCCAGTAGGCTTTATTTCAGTGGTTTAGTGTTGGTTTTATTTCTTTTTCTTCCGTACTTTGGATGGCTGCTTCCGTTAAAGTCGGTATGATGTTTGTGGCTATATACCATAAGCATGTGTTTGAAATATCATTGACTAATCTTGACAGTGACGTCAAGAATCCCTAGGAACTACTTTCAGTGGACCATAGCCAGTGATTGTTGAGAACGTGAATTCAATTCACTATGTAATTACAGTGTGGGGAACCCACATCCGTCGACATGAGTGAGTATGGGTTTACCCCGTTTTTAACAATATCCCAGAAACGCCATGGAGAGGAATACCAAACTGGTTTCACACATTGTACCCATATAAACAGGGTCTTCGGCCAATACTTTAACCATCTATGACCCCTTTCAGGTAAATGGTAGAAATGTCACTATTTTCTTTCACGTTCGGCCAATACTTTAACCACTACGCTACGGGACCATCTATGACCCCTTTCAGGTAAATGGTAGAAATGTCACTATTTTCTTTCACGTTCGGCCAATACTTTAACCACTACGCTACGGGACCATCTATGAACCCTGTCAGGTAAATGGTAGAAATTTCACTATTTTCTTTCACGTTATATTTGATAAACGACGTCTAGGATCTAAACATATATTTGGAAGGATTTATTTTAGTATCAAATTGTGGTTGTTAGAGATCGTCACATAATGACACCTCCCACATCATGGGATCTAGAGAGCGTGAGTGAGTATGGTTTTATGACGCCTTTAGCAATATTCCAGCAATATCACAACCGGGGACAGAGGTGGTGATTCGGATCGGGGACATCGACATGACGTTGATGGAAAAATTCTAAAAGCGGTGTAAAACGAAAACAAATGTGAATATCATCCTCTCAGCGAAATAGCCAGAATTGAGACTTAATTTACTGACAAAACGTGACTATCTGTCTTGGTAGAAACTGACATATAGGTTGATAACTAGTTGCATAGCTACCAATATCTTCATTATAAAACCGGGCTTACACATGAATGATGCTAAAACTGTTGGGCAAACACTCGACAATATCTCGATTATAAAGTTTTGAAACCTATTGGGTTTACAGGACAAAAGTGGCTCGCATGGTACCACTCTGATCGGGGCTATCATTTTTCACTATTTTTATCACTGGACCCCTTCCCTTCATTTTCTTTCGTGGAGTTGACATTTTGGAATTTTTTCGTCTTAATGGCTATTGCCAGGGCGAGGAGCAAACACATGCAGGTTACACCACGCGATACTACAAAGAATCCGTGGATTTTCTGACGGAAGTCGACGATATCATACAAAGCGCATGCTCCTCTTTCACCACATGGCGAGTCCCAAATCAGACAGGTTGAGTCGATGACGTGTCCGTATACGATTGGTCCAATGAGCCAGCCTGAAGTAAAACATAAACAAGGCAATGTTGTACATGACCTCATCTGGTATCAACTACGTCTGTACAATGCATTTAGTTTGTTATCTGCAAAAAAATACATTCTTAATATTGATTACATGACATGTATGTGTTTGTCACACGATAGATGGTTTGGTACTTGTAATTTGGTACAAGAACATCATCTTGTTTAAATATTCCTCAATCCCAATGTATCTTTTACAGATGAAAATAATTGTGTATGCAGTTGGCAAACCATGTTAAATGTCCTACCAAACATGGACGTCATAAACGCTGAAAACGCAATCGAAATCGGTTTCTCCCACTCTGTAACGCTCCTGAAAATGCACACCCCGAGAAAATAGAATTAATTAAAACTGTAAAAACATGAAAATCGAATCAAATGACCTCATGTAAGCGATATCAAATGAAAATAAAAGACATGTAAAGAACAAATAAATGAATGGATACAAATAGAATTTAGAGAGCACATGAAAATCAAATCAAATATAAGGTTCAGGAAAAATTAATATGAAAAAACCCAAAACCTAAATCACATGAAAAAGTATAACATAAAGAAGAATAATGAAAACGTTTATCACAAGCTGATCGTTTGCTTGTGGAAACTTTTGTTTGTGTATTGCTTAACGCCACAATCAGCAATATCCTATCTTGTATATGGCGTCGGTCTGTATCATCTGCATCGTCGGCAAGTCATCGAGTCTGAACCAGACAATGCAGTGATCAACATCATGGGCTTCGATGGGTTATGATGACGTGTCAAGCAAGTCATCGAGTCTGAACAGCCCGATCCTGCAAGTCGCCTCTTACGACAAGCACGGGTTGCTGAATACACATTTTAAGCCGGATCTTGACGGGTTTCCTCTGGAAATCGCCTTCTTGTTTTTCTGCTCAAGAAAGATATGACCTCATCTGATTTTATGATCGCCTTTAGCAAATGTGATCTCACTTGACCTTTATGCTGAAGGTTAGTAAATGTAATCTTACCTGATCTTTATGATGACCTTTGGCATGAGAAGCATTGTGCTGAGAAAGGCCGAGACAGCAAGGGTCACAGCGTAAGGATACAGGTATGGACAGTCGAAGTCACACAGACCCGCGGTCGCCTTACCACCGTCTGGTATGCACGTGCAGTTCGTATAACTCTGTGAAAATCAAGATGTAGCGTCTCGTCATCACTCTAACTCGGCGCTTCGTCTGCCTCAATACTGCTAGTGTGACAATGCCAGATCTTCTGCCCCCACCATCATCAATCTAACTCGGCGCTTCATCTGCCTCAATACTGCTAGTGTGGCAATAATTGTACCAACAATGCCAGAACTTCTGCCCCCACCATCATCAATCTAACTCTGCGCTTCGTTTGCCTCAATACTGCTAGTGTGACAATGCCAGATCTTCTGCCCCCACCATCATCAATCTAACTCGGCGCTGCATCTGCCTGAATACTGCTAGTGTGGTACTAGTTGTACCAACAATGCCAGAACTTCTGCCCCCACCATCATCAATCTAACTCGGCGCTTCATCTGCCTCAATACTGCCAGTGAGACAATGCCAGATCTTCTGCCCCCACCATCATCAATCTAACTCGGCGCTTCATCTGCCTGAATACTGCTAGTGTGGTACTAGTTGTACCAACAATGCCAGAACTTCTGCCCCCACCATCATCAATCTAACTCGGCGCTTCATCTGCCTCAATACTGCCAGTGAGACAATGCCAGATCTTCTGCCCCCACCATCATCAATCTAACTCGGCGCTTCATCTGCCTGAATACTGCTAGTGTGGTACTAGTTGTACCAACAATGCCAGAACTTCTGCCCCCACTATCATCAGTCTAACTCGGCGCTTCATCTGCCTCAGTACTGCTAGTGTGACAATGCCAGAACTTCTGCCTCCACCATCATCAATCTAACTCGGCGCTTCATCTGCCTCAATACTGCCAGTGAGACAATGCCAGAACTTCTGCCCCCACCATCATCAATCTAACTCTGCGCTTCATCTGCCTCAATACTGCTAGTGTGGTACTAGTTGTACCAACAATGCCAGAACTTCTGCCCCCACCATCATCAATCTAACTCGGCGCTTCATCTGCCTCAATACTGCCAGTGAGACAATGCCAGATCTTCTGCCCCCACCATCATCAATCTAACTCGGCGCTTCATCTGCCTCAATACTGCTAGTGTGGTACTAGTTGTACCAACAATGCCAGAACTTCTGCCCCCACCATCATCAATCTAACACGGCGCTTCATCTGCTTCAATACTGCTAGTGTGACAATGCCAGATCTTCTGCCCCCACCATCATCAATCTAACTCGGCGCTTCGTCTGCCTCAATACTGCTAGTGTGGCAATAATTGTACCAACAATGCCAGAACTTCTGCCCCCACCATCATCAATCTAACTCGGCGCTTCGTCTGCCTCGGTACTGCTGGTGTGGCAATAATTGTACCAACAATGCCAGAACTTCTGCCCCCACCATCATAGGGTTTCTTTCCCACCGCTCTTCTCAACATTGCTGAAATAGTGCCTATGCAGGTAAAACTGTCTCACTCTCTACGACCAGGATCTGCATCAGCACTGCTATCATATGTCCCCATTGAAATAACACAGCTTTAAACAAGTAAGTAATCGATTCGTCAGTAGATAATACAAGGAGACTCAAAGGCAAAGGTTTCTTTGACACACGTGCAGACCTGGCACCACCGTTTCTCTCATGCCACTGAACGTCAGTGAAAGTACTGGGAAAGGTATCGATATCCGAGGAATTATATTCCGGAGTCGGCAGTGTTGTGATGGATTCAGGTGAACGGCTCTCCATTTCATTACAGATGTGTTCCTCGTGTGACATATCAGGGAATCTTGTGAGTCAGCAGAATATGGTCTGGCGTTAGTGTCACTCCAGGCCCACTTCAAGTTCTCCTCAGTTACTATCACTGGTGTCATTTACTGTTGCTGTTGTCCTAATGATCCTAACGGTCATGCTTCCGACACGGTCCCCTTCCAGAACACGTGACCTGATGTAAGATTTACCTGTGTTCCTGTAGACATGTATCCTGCTGTCAGCCCGTTGAGGAGAACTCTTCTCAACTGATGTTCTCTCGATCGCAAGTGTTGATTGTTCCAATGAAGACATCGATGTTGATGTCTATGACGACGTTCAAGCGTCAGATCTGGCCATCAGGATGAGCGTATTGCAAGGACGTCGTCGCACAGGTCTCGCAGATACATCTCTGTTACCAGATACATGTATTTGGGTTGTAACCTGTGTCGGAGGTACGTGTTTCAAATCCATTGTTCTTGTCCTGGGTTCGCTATTGACAGGCGGTCATACGTGAGCGGTCTATAACATGCTTGTTGGGGTGAAAACGTCACCATAAGAGTCGATAGTGTTTTATGGACGTTGAATAGACAGGCAATGTGAACCTGTGTGGGACCAAGGAAGCTTCCATATAGACATCAGTCTGTCTCAGTATGCCTCCACGGGGATGATTTTAGGTGTCTGCTGACGTGTGTGCTTCTTAAGGCACGTCACATTTTTTTTAAAAATATATTGGCCCATACTATACACATTGGGGCATATGCACTAACTTAAGCTTTCCATAGTTGCAATAAAAGACTTATTATCTTGCCTGAAATCGATAACTTCATGGCAAGCAGCTTCCAACAGTTACCATACATGGAATGTAAGCAATAGCTCAGCACATCTAAAACTGTCGCATGCGGTTTCAACTACATACATATAGCTCTGTTGGATATTCGCAGACAGCGCTCCAAGGGACATAACTCAGTAGGATTCGCTTGAAATCATGTTCGGTCGGCAGAGAGCGCAAGAGTCGATTTAACACAACGTTGCATCAATTCATTCGAACTTTTAATTCAACATTGTTATCTAAATAGTACGTAATTAAGAACACTCTGTTTATATTTCCCGTTTCATTAGGTGAAAACTGTGTCATCTCTTCATGTGTTTGAAAGGACGGTTGCCAACGATTTGCAGAATCTCACCTTTTCTTGAACCTCATCAAAATCGCATGATGCAGTTCCGAATACTAGTAATGCATGTGTTTGCGACTGGTGCTGCCAAAGACAGGATTCACTCAACACTTAGTATCCTCACTCTTTGACAGTGATTCTACCCGTGAAGGTCCGGGATGGAATAGGTCTTCAGCAACCCATGCTTGTCACAAAATGCGACTATGCTTTTCGTAAGAACCGACTAACGGAATCGGGGGGTCAGGCTCGCTCACTTGGTTGACACATGTCATCGGGTCCCAGTTGCGTAGATCGATGCTCATGCTGGTGATCACTGGATTGTCTGGTCCAGACTCGATTATTTACAGACCACCGCCAAGTAGCTGAAATATTGCTGAGTGCGGCGTTAAATAAAATTCATTCACTCACTTTGATAGTGATTCATAAACACATGTTCCTAACAGATTTGAGACCGTAGATGGAATCTACTCTTATTATGAAGATGGTCTTGTTATGGCATTACCAATAATTAAGGCATTTAGTAAGTCCTCTTTCACTCATCCATTACACTGAAGTAGTATCGTCAAAGTTCACCTTCTACTATATTCACTATATTCTACTATATTTCATTCTAGCTGGGTGTATCTGATTGATGGAGGCCCCTGGATGGGCTCCTGTGATATTTCTTCTTATACTGAACCTAGTGTTTCGTATTACCGGTCCGTTCTGAGCGAGGCACCCTGCGTGGCATGGTGAGTAGTAGTTGTTGTTGTCGGAGCCACAGATGGGGAAGAAGTCGTTGTCGTTGCAGTGGCAGATGGAACCTCCGCAGTCGCCTTGGTCAGCCGCCGATGACACTGTCGACCTATTAGGACAGAAGTCCATGGCAAGCTAAAATGGAGTCATTCACTAAGACTCAGCCTATACTCTGTTTGACGTAGACTGCTTTCCAGTAATTCAGTTATTTATGCTTCCTAAAGTTGAGCGATATATGTAGACAGTTAATAATCCTAACGTCGATGTAGTATCCAGTGCGGAAATTTGTTGCGGTGAAGTGCGGTGCGGTGCGGTGCGGTACGTCGCGGTGCGGTGAGATGTGGTGTATTGATGAGGTGGGTTGTGGGATAAATGTGGAGAAAACCATACAATATTATGGCAATAAATACACTATGCATTGATATATCGGAATATCCATCATACATGTTAATTTTCTATATGTATAGACATGTTTTCCTTCCTACCAGTGATATGCCATTGTTAGTGGTATGTTACATTCTGAAAGTGGCGTAAAACCCAACTCACTCACTCACTCACTCAAGTGTAAACTTGTCAAATATTAGACAGATATTGTGCCTGTCATGCAACTCATTATTGTTTGAATGTATTTGAATGTTATATATGCAGTATATAAGGGCTTCTTTTAGCGCTTTCTTTGCTTACTGAAATTCTACCGCGTTAAATAATCAGTTCACCTACCCAGGTTGGTTCAGTATCTTTGGTTGTGGACATCCAAACAGAAATCCAAGGGCGACAACTAGAACCGTGACGAACGTGAATACGTTGACAAATTTCAACCCTGTTATGGGGTTCATTTTAAACTTCTTGGTCAACCAGC
Organism: Haliotis asinina; assembly: GCF_037392515.1. NCBI lineage: Eukaryota > Metazoa > Mollusca > Gastropoda > Lepetellida > Haliotidae > Haliotis > Haliotis asinina. The sequence goes on from NC_090282.1 coordinate 42,543,707, forward strand.
CTCCAACAAACGTTCCCAGTGACGCCATCGGCATACTCAGGCCAGCTGGAATGAACAAAGTAATTTCTCTTGTACAGTGAAACCTGTCTTCGTGTTGCCTTCCACTGTTGTACCAATAGTGGCTAAAATTGAAACACACAACTAAGTATCTCACAACCTCTGACGTGCTCATGGCGTCACTAGGAACACCACTTTTTCACTACATAGAAATGAGTGACGTATCAGTTTTCAAAGGTACTGCCACACAATTTGTTCAACTATACAAAATGCACATTCTTTTGAGAAAACAAAAAAAACCACCACATTTTGTTTTATTTTTCGTAAACTGTCGAGAAAAACTGGTACGTTACCCGTGAGAAGATTGGCTTTCCATAGTGGAGGGTCGAACTGGCTTTCTTTGAACTTGGGCATGAACACATGTATGAAGTGTCAGTTACCAGACAATTGCTTCTTATTAACAGTAAAGAATGTAAATACTCTTTTAAGAAAAGGGGGAACCCACAAACCTATTAAAGAGTTTTTGTTGTAATATATTGTATTGTGAAAACAGAAATAGTACGTTACCCATGAGAAGGTTGGCTTTCCATGCTGGAAGACCAAACTGGTTTTCCAAGTACTTAGGCATGAAGGCATGCGCTCCACCAACAGAGAACAGATGACACACACTGGCCAGAACCAGTGTGGTGTACAGAGGGTTGGTCAAGATGCCCACAAACACCTTTAGGTAATCTGTGAATCAGGAAACAAACACAGAGACACTGTGAGACTCAAAGAGAATGGTAGTTACTAGGCAACTCTTTCACAAGTAACTTTCCAAGTACCAGCATGTTTAATCATTAAAATACATTGTAGTTGTTGCTCGGTGCCTTCCTCGGTGAAGGAACATCCGCAAGTTAATTTCCTTGTCCTGAAAATAATACAATTTTATCCTCATAATGCCATCATGCTTCGTCTGATCATGACACTGGAGCTTTTTTATCTAGAGGTGATAACTATTGCGATAGCTATAGTATATTGCGTCGAACTATTGCAGTACTATTGCAATAGGTATTGTTCTCCTCGAATATTGTCTCACTTGAAGTCATCTCCCAAATGAATGCATAGTTTATATGAAATAAGAACAAGTTGAAGTAGTTTCAGACAAGAAAGTTTAAAACAGAGATCAAGTAAACAGTTAGAACGTAAACTCTATGAAGAGAAGACTGTATTTTGCGCTGCGCATTTATTCTAATTAATCATCGAAAGTCAACTACTAAACTATCGATAGTCACACTTACTATCGATGCATCGGTAGTTTTTCGTTTCTACCATCGATTAACTGCTACAGGAGGCAATTGCAATCCATCGATAGTTCCATGCATTGTTACAGCCCAACCATTCTTCCAACACCTATCACGTAAACGTAGGGGACCTAGTCACTTCTCTAGATAACTCCAGACCAGGACTAAGTCAGAACGATGGCTTTACATTAATGAGGACGAAGACATATTTCACTAAATCCATTCTCAAGTGATAAAGCACGTCATGGCAATACACTTTACCTCTTGCCTCGAAAATAAGTTTGGCTGAGAGACTAAACTCCCTCTTCCTCTTCTTAAGATCGTCCTCGACATTACTAGGCGGTGCGCTCTTCAATCTGCGGGGGAAGAAGAAGACAGGGATACTCATGATGACAGCGGCAGCCCCAAAGACGAGGTATCCTAGCCACCAGGCACCGATCCAACGAGGGTGGCGGGGGTACAGGTCTGTTTCTGAAAAATGTAAAGATTAGCATATAGGGGATGTGTGCTTCACGAATGTACTGTGAGATAACACAATCAATGCCGTATGAACAATTGCGTTGGAGTGAGTGCGTGAGTGAGTGAATTTAGTTTGACGCCGCACTCAGCAATGATCCAGCTATATGGCGACGGTCTGTAAATAATAGAGTCTGAACAAGACAATCCAGTGATTGGTATCCATGGCATCTATCTGCTCAACAATCTGCACAATGGGGATACGAAGACATGTGTCAGCCAAGTCAGTGAGCCTGACCACCCGATACCGCTAGTCACCTCTTAAGACAAGCATGAGTTACTAAAGATCAGTTCTAACCCGGATTGTCACGGGTCAGTCGTGTTGGATTCAGACGAATCAGTGATTGGTATAATGATCAAGATCTATGTCTGAACGATTCAACGAGCCAGACCACCGATAATTTTCCAGTTTATTTAAAGGTCACATGCAACGTAAAATACAACTTTGCAGATTCTGATACCTTTCGGTATGCACTTACCGAAACAGATCATCAAAATGCCAATTCAACCTGTAAAGTTGAAAAGAACTCGATGAAAAAAATCCCGCGAAATCGGAGTTCAAACGATTCATTAAATTTCCCCCTACTCCTTACATAAAAAAGGTGTTGATTGTGGTAAGTAGCCTCTGTCTAAGAGAAAGCTCAACGTCTGGTTTATTGACACCTATATGTCTGCCTGCCTGTCTACTAAAGACAATATGCCATACACAGCTTCAATCATTGACCACATGCAATTGGAACTTAACACCTATCAGACTGTACGACATAAACAAAATAAATTGATGTATGACTCGTGCGCCCGAGTCCTGTCTCTGCCACATTATGTAATTAGGCAGGTGTGATACTTGAAAACATGACATGTCTGTGGGCTGCAAACAAACTACATGCATTTTTCTCGGATGCCCGGATCTGACGGAAACTGGTGCAAACTCCTGTCAGTTTCAAGTCTGGCTTTGTACTTGGACAAATGACAGTTTCCAGTAGTTCATCATCTGTACTGATGAACAACTGAACAACTTCTTCTAGTGTGCATGATTTTGCTTGACAATGGTATATGAATCCACACTGAAACAACGCATCAAGCACAATAAAAGAAGTTGTTATCCACAAAGAATTTTACTTTCTTGTGATTCGCCATACCTTTCTGTACACATAATGAGACCTCAGCGTATCAGCAAATGAACCAGCCAGTCAGAAGCCGTCGTTACACTTGAGTGCACGCCCAGCCACCATGACTGGGTTCGGTCTCCCGAGGGCTTCGTTTCGAGGGAAGTAAGCCCAAGTACAATATACTGCACTTTTGAATCGCGATTGTACGCTTATAATTTTGTTTATTTGTTTTTTACAAGCAACAATGTATATTATATGTCATGAATAAGTGATAATTGTGTTTTAATTACGTTTGATGTTTTCGTTGCATGTGACCTCTAAGGAATATTTTAACCCGGATCCCCTTCAAACTACAACGAACGTACATAAACTGTAAATAATGACATGAAGTGTATTTTAGCATAAATGTAAATAGCTCTGCCTTGTGAAAGACTCGAAAAGTGAGCATGAAAGGACACATACACGTACAAACCCTCCTACGTGAACATCACTGTAGTGGCGTGTTAGAGGCAGATTGTACATGTACAAACCTTCCAACGTGAACATCACTGTAGTGGCGTGTTAGAGGCAGACTGTGCACGTACAAACCTTCCAACGTGAACATCACTGTAGAGGCGAGTTAGAGGCAGATTGTACATGAACAAACCTTCCAACGTGAACATCACTGTAGTGGCGTGTTAGAGGCAGATTGTACACTTACACACATTCCAACGTGAACATCACTGTAGTGGCGTGTTAGAGGCAGATTGTACACTTACACACATTCCAACGTGAACATCACTGTAGTGGCGTGTTAGAGGCAGATTGTACACATACAAACCTTCCAACATGAACATAACTGTAGAGGCGTGTTAGAGGCAGATTGTACACTTACACACATTCCAACGTGAACATCACTGTAGAGGCGTGTTAGAGGCAGGTTGTACACTTACAAACATTCCAACGTGAACATCACTGTAGAGGCGTGTTAGAGGCAGATTGTACACATACAAACCTTCCAACGTGAACATCACTGTAGTGGCGTGTTAGAGGCAGATTGTACATGAACAAACCTTCCAACGTGAACATCACTGTAGAGGCGTGTTAGAGGCAGATTGTACACTTACACACATTCCAACGTGAACATCACAGTAGTTGCGTGTTAGAGGCAGATTGTACACTTACACACATTCCAACGTGAACATCACTGTAGTGGCGTGTTAGAGGCAGATTGTACACATACAAACCTTCCAACATGAACATAACTGTAGAGGCGTGTTAGAGGCAGATTGTACACATACAAACATTCCAACGTGAACATCACTGTAGAGGCGTCTTAGAGGCAGATTGTACACATACAAACATTCCAACGTGAACATCACTGTAGAGGCGTGTTAGAGGCAGATTGTACACATACAAACCTTCCAACGTGAACATCACAGTAGTTGCGTGTTAGAGGCAGATTGTACACATACAAACCTTCCAACGTGACATATATCCTGGTGAAGTAGCTGCCGAGACTGAAGGCAATGGCTGGACCGAAGATACTCATACTAATGATGATGCCTAAAAAAGGGTGAAGAGTAAATAAAATCTCAGGTTAAAAGAATACCATATCTGTTTAGCTCGTGGATGAATAGGAAAAGAATAAAGCCATTTACGTCTTTTTTTCTAACTTACTCTAACCTTAAATAATGCCAGTGTAAGTATTGTGGTTCGATGATAGTATTCATTACTCTGGACATTCAGAGTCTTGGTTTGTAACGTTGCATGCTTCTTATGGGAGCAGCGTTATTGTTCCCTGTGAATCAATAGCTGACTAAGTAGACCTCAGCATATTTTAAAATAATTATGATAACGAAACTCTACCGTACCCATATAATATCCTGTTTTGGCCTTTTCCACATTTCCATCTACATATGTTATCGTAAACGCGTTTCTCGGGGCCTTTGCTACTCCTTGCAGTGCCATCCCAATGATAATTATCCCATACGCCGCAGCTGCGTGATCACGTGGTCTCCTTGACGTCACTTCCGAGTTTTCAGGAGAATCAGATTCTTCACAAAAGTTCATGAGTGAGTCATTTGCTAGCGAACACAGACCATACACCCGTGATTGAGACGTGGCATTGCTTGAAACGTATTCCTCAGAGGCTGACTGCTCCGTTCCAAACAGGAAGTGAGGTAAGCAGCAAATCAGACCGGAAATGCCAAAAAGCATGACACTTGCTGACATAACCCTGGGAATATGAGATCGATGGGCAAAGTGAGCTACGAAAACGACAATAAGCATATAGCCAATGTCGTTACTGGCCATTATTATTCCAGTTTCTGAGCTAGTAAAGCCAAACTGACGCTCCAGTGTCGTGACTTGGGAATTAACGTATGCCAACAGCGTTGACGACAGGAGGCTTGTGATGCTGAAGAAGCCTGTAAAGGCTGCAATATTGGCAAATACTTGCAATGCACGTGGTTTGCACGGTCCTATCCCATACTGCGTGTCCGGGTCGTCTTCCTCCTCCTCCAAAACAAGATGACCGGCATTGATCTTCTGATCATGGTTGTCCAATAGGGACTTCTCATTGTCCGTTTCTTTCGTCATTTTGCCGTTTCTGTCAGAAATCTGTGGAAATACGACAGGGTTAAGAGAGAGGTTTCCGCAACATCAATACAAACAATGCAACACGACGTAAAATAGTATTCGCTCAATGTCAGGACAGGGAGGTTGTGTTAAAACGGTCCTAACAAAAGAGGTTTCGGGGATTTTGATGTATGCCTTTTCAATTCAAGTATCATGCACACCGTGGTGTCATGTTTAGTATTTATACCCAGTCATGTCCCTGTGTGAATCTGCATACTATCAGCAGGGAGTTGTTTGGAGCTCTTTTGGGAATTAAACGAGCCCACGGGAGGCCCCTGGATAACACGTTGCGTTTATTCAGGACACACACAAACAACACCAACAATCACATATCACAAAACTGTGTTGAAAAGTAGCACTTGAAAAGACCCGATATACAGCCCCCCTTTTTGTCCGATTCATTCGGACAAAAGGATGTGGATGCCACTGGATCCTTGGACATCTGACTTGTTCAAAATTTATTCACCAAGCAGAAAAATGGCTCTACAGTGGTTGGACAAGCTCATTTCACGAGCTGTGTAAAGCATTTCAATATTTCAATACTCATTAGAAATCTCAAGTACTTTAGTACGATTCCAACTAAACTGAAAGGCAAACTGTATGCAAGGTTTTCAAGGTGTGATTATCATTGACCCAGTGTACCTAAACACATAAACATAATACGGTGGTGTTAACATCTTTAGGCTGCATAAAAAAAATAAATGTTTCGCGGGCACACGCTTTTAAAAAGTGATGAGTGCGGTAGATCTTTTCTTTTCAATTTTTTATTAAAAAAATAGTGACGCGGAAGGAACACATTTTAGTTTTTCTCTCAGAAATACAGCTTGAGGGGTTTAACATGTGTTAGTAAGCAGTAGATTCAGTCACATTCGTTCTTACAGACAGTAATTCGTATGGTGGAAAAATGGACGATCGGGACGCGACAAAGTCAATTTTTTTATTTTTTTGAACGGCCATAAAAGTGACGTGCCGATGCCCAGGAAACGTGTCACTTCTTTTATTTAGCCTTACTCAACCTGAGCTAAAATCACACGCATACTACAGAAACACGTGGCGTCAGACACGCGCAAGTTCACTGGGGGCCTGAACTGAACTTTTATTGTCACTCAGGCTGCAAACTGCAGCATAAGAGGTACATAAATAGTGTTCACATCTGTAAAACAAAAGAAATTATATACAGTTTGTATGATAGATACAATGAACATTGACAGACGTCATATGCACATGTAATATGTATTATGCTATTGAACTTATTTCTTAAATAAAGCCAAAATTATTACAGAATTATTACAAAATTAATTATTACAAAATAATTTACAGAAATTTAAAAATACTTTTCTCAATGTTCCCAACTTACTGGTCTTAAAACGGATATTCATTTTATACATACTTGGTCTAATATAATAATATTTCTGAATATTTTGTCTCTTTCTAAAACCAGATTTCAATCACAGAGGATAAGCAGGTATTGAGTTGCACACAACATATGTTCACTGCCATCACTTTAGTATCCTCTAGGTCCACCCCTTATATCAATACAGGCGTGCAGCCTCCTTCTAGCCGAAGACGTCAAACGCCGGACAAGGGCACGTGGTATACGGCGTGGTATTTGTCCTTGAGGACTTGTGCAAGTTGCTGTCTATTCTGTGGCGGGTTAGGGCGTCTATCGAGAGCATCCCACATGTGCTCGATCGGGGACGTGGACGTGGACGTGGACGTGGACTTGTCAGAGTCTCATGTTGTTCCTCTTGTTGCTGCCAACGACGAACAACTCGAGCGCAAAGCAATCTTTCACGTCTGTGTTCAGGGGTCAACACCTGTCCTTTGAATGGTCTGTTGGTTCTGATACCTGCTGCCCGAAGACGTCAAGCCACCGTGTATCGTGAAGGGAATTCGCCGCTGATGACGTTACCGTCAGGAAACGGTGTCCCATGTGTAACGTCCTCAAATGCCGGTCCTCAACTGGTGTTATTACTCACGGTCTCCCACTTATTGGTCTGTCCTGAGTCTGGCCGTCTGCCTGTAACATCGCAGCAGTCTCGATGAGCCTACATGGGTGCAGTCGAAGGTCGTTGCAACGTTGACGTGTGTCGATTCCATCTTGAGCATACCTATGGCTCTCTCACGTTCAACTGCTGATAGTGGCATATCTGTGACCCAAACTGCATGCATGTGTAACCTGTCCGCACACTATCTTTCATACCCTTAGTGCATGTAAACCTGTGACAGAGGTCCGAAATCATGGTTAATGTAATTGACCACTGCAGGCATTACATTATTACGTTGGGACGACATGATTCAGTGTATAATTTACCTACAAACATATTTCTTGAAAAACTGAGAAGTGGTAGTTTTCGGTATACTTTCTTTTGCCGGTCAGTTTATATCATTACTGTTTTTTAACCACTATTAAGGAGGCAAAATATACAAGAATTCTCATCACAAATACTAATGTTACATGGTTCATTCGTACATTGGCACATGTTTTTTTATTTGTTTCCTTGGAATCGTCTTTCATTTGTGATAAGGTTGTGGGGCAAAATGCTGGTATGGAACGTTCTTACAATAACGTTGTAAATGTTCGATTACTATCTAAGAGCATCAGGGAATTCGTTGGTGTGAAGAACTTACCAATTTACAAATTCTGATGATCATGGAAATTGTTTTTTTTCATTGCCTTCAGTGTCGTTTTTATTCATCGCTTTTTATTGCCATATAGATTTGACGATTTAGCTATTTAAAGAAACTAATTAATCTGCATGGAATGATTCGTTTTAAAAACATGTTGCTACTTTAAATATGATTGCATCCATCACATTTTACATACTGTGGAAGACAGGGTGATCGAAGATGGTGAGTGCTGACTGCACGTTATCACATCCCAATTGCATGGACCGATGCTGATGACATTAATCACTGGATTGCCTGGTCCTGACATTAATTTACAGATCGCAAGCTAGAATATTAAAGGTTGAAACGTCAACAAACGTCAATCAAGCAATCAAATGAATTATTTGTCGTTTACCTGGAAAACAATGAAGCGAGACGAACACTGATGGTCCTCTAAGCCATTATCTTGCAGACTGCTTGTTTAGTACAGTTCTTCTGGATTAAAAGTGCAGTCACGTGACACCCACTTAGCTCCTCTGAAGACGTGATGAAGTAATAATTACTGATAAGAAACCATTCATAATTCATGAGGGGGTGGGGCTGGGGGTGGGGGGTTGCTAATGATGAGTTTTATAGAGAAGCATGTACAATGTGAATGACTCCCCGCGCCCCCCAATTTATGTTCTGAGTAAGTGATGTCCCTCCGTGCCCTGTGCAAAATCATTCACTCACACACACACATAAACACCTCACACATACACACACGTTATATTTTTGAGCAGCAAACTGCAACATCAATGTATACAATGCTGCTACTCCCCACCCCCGTACAATTATACTAATTGTTGTCCTCGTTACACCTCCCCAGAATAAATAGGTCGACCCCTACCCCTACTCATTCACTCACTCACTCACTCACTCACTCACTCACCCACTCTGTGAGCTTTAATTCGACTATAATGACTTTAGTCCCAACAGCAATCGTCTTAAATTCCAAAACACTGCAGTTAATGAATTACAAGTTTTGTCTCGCCTTAACCCTTGACCTGAAAACACGTGATTTGTTCACTACTCATGTCTTAACTTGGTGCAGCGTTCTGGGACAATGCTTGGGTTCATATTGACTAGATACTTCAATTCAGTCAACATAACCGTGTGTTTCACCCCATAGTCAACAAGAATATTCAATGTCCTATTTTATTAAGTATCAGTTGAATGCCGCGATAGTAATGCAGCAGAGCTAGGGCACATTCCGTAAAGCATTCCGATTTTTGCGTTGTTTCTTTCTCTCCTACCATGACATCTTCTCGTCCAATGTGTAACGTCCATATGCACCAGTGTGGCGTCCTATATATTGACCACAACCTGACCTTAATAAGACAGTAGTCACAGACAGAGTGGATGAGATATGCAACGTTATATGACTACTAAGTAATGAGTTAGTGAGTGAGTTTTAGTTTTACGACATTTGTAGCAATATTCCAGCAATGAGTGAGACACCAGAAGTAGGCCTCACGCATTGTACCCATGTGGGAATCGAACAATGGCGTGACGAGCGAACGCTTTAACCACTAGGCTACCCCACCGTAATCTCTCAGGTATGAAGGACATGTCTATATTTACCGTTACGTTCCAGCATTCACTCTGATTTTCCAGTCCCTTAATTTGTTTATGTAGTCCGGCAGTATTATTTAAAATTAGCACAATATCATTTACAAATAAGAGACGAAATAAGTGACTTGTATCCAGGTGTAAACGTCCACTGTCTGTGAACCTATTTGAGTTGAGTATAATTCATTCAATAATAAAAAAGGAAATAAAGAAGGCACTCTGCATACTGCCTTGTCTTGCGCCGACGTTTGTGGTTCAAACGTTCGCTCGCAACACCGAATGTCCTTGTTCGATTCCTCACATGGGTACATTGTGTGAAGTCCATTTCTGGTGTCCACCGCCGTGATTTAGTGATAATTTTTCCCCTTTCCCAAGTTGTATTTTTCCAATACGGATTGCTCGTCGGATTTTGCTGTTAAACCAGGGCTTGTCCCTTACTCTACTTACGTTACTCTTTTGAGGCGCGCGCATTCTATGCATGATGTCTGAGTGCTAATGTTAGAGCGTCACAAGCGTTTGTATACCGAGCTGCAGTTGTTAAACACTTTTTCCTGATCTGTGGAAACAATCAGTTGCATAAGGCGTTCGTAATTGCCATGCTTGTGTAGTAACGCTCTCTTGCAGAAGACGTTGAGTTGATGCAATTCGAAAGAGTCACAGAAAAACATTCGTGGTCACTGATGTGAGTCGAAAATGTCGGCTTCTATGGTTTCACTGTCCTGACTTGTAACAATGGGCGTACTACATGTTGGCTGAATAATGGCATTACGTAAATCTTTACCCACAATTATATCGTGAAGATGGTGGACATCCATAATCAACAAATGTTCGCTTTGGTGTCCAACGAGAACCACATTGGTGAAATGTTCGCTTTGGTCTCCAACGAGAACCACATTGGTGAAATGTTCGCTTTGGTCTCCAACGAGAACCACATTGGTGAAATGTTCGCTTTGGTCTCCAACGAGAACCACATTGGTGAAATGTGAAGGGCTGATTCCAATAAGTGGCCAACATGATTCCAATATGTGGTGTTGTGTGGGCGAAATGTAACGCACAATACCATATACTGAACAGCAAAAGAAACACAACTCTGGCTTTTTGTCAAGTTTTGAAGACATGAACATGAACGCCATTGAGATTTCATTTTCTCGAAAAATTCGTTCCTTTTGCTGTTCGGTATACTTTGGGGTATATAGATTTGAAACCCCGTTATTTCATGATTGTGTACTTCTAAATTTGTTGTGTGTTTATACTCCATGCTTCACGAAAACAGACACCAAGGCAATCCCCCAAGCAACCCGTGTCCCAAACAGAGCACAAAAAATAGCACATCAAATTCAGAGCATCGGCTTCTGTTTCGGCTACTGTATGTCGTTCACCGTTGTTGTAGCGAAGTGTTTAAACCATCAACATGATTCATTAATGTGGAAAGGTTTCACTTTCTCATACTGAATGTTAATTTCAAAAGGGGCAAGATATGTTACGATACATATCTTAAAATATCAGGTGGTTTATCTATTCCAGGGCCTAGATTTTTGAAGCTCTCCTAGTGTTAAGATGGTCGAAAGTGACATACATTCAGATTAACGTATCACTATTTAGCTCTAAGAGAGTTTCGGAAATCTAGGCCAGTATGTCTCTTATATTTAAGGTTATGAACGCTGTCTAAGATTCCTCCCTTGCAATTCCTCTGGTAAATGTGGTGGTGGGGTAACCGAGCGTTCGCTCCTCCCACCGAGACCCGCGATTCCTGACATGAGTATATTGTGTGAAGCTCATTTCTGGTGTCCCCAACCGTGATATTGCTGGAATATTGCTAAAAGTGGTGCAAAACCCTACTGACTGACTCACTCTAATCGAATGGGGACTGTCATATGAGAGTTTATTATTTATGTAAATGACGTCTGCATAATTTTTGTGTGCATTATTTATCACAAACAGCATCGTCAAATGAGATTATGTTTATACATTTTAGAAAATTAATTAACGTGAATGTTATTTCACGTAACATGTTAATTTTAAAGTGTTAAGTTTATACGGAACTTCTGTCTCCTCACTGACTCCATTGTTTACGGTGTTGTTTACATGCTGTTCATGCATGTTGTGAAATTTCATTGGGATTATAGATGCAGCGTTCACATTCAGTGCCGCCGTATATAAAATGTACGCTTCACCGACAGCATTGTTCAAATCATCAGTTTCTGATTTAGAACGGTAGTTATAATCTAATGTTGTTCCAATGTGTACATAAATTTGATAAAGATAACAACTTAATTTACATAATTTTGTAATTAGTATAACATTACTTAATGCGAGGTATTACACAGTCTCGATACTTCCGATGAGTAAACACAGACACCTAAATCATACACATTCCATACAGCAATCTACGACAGATCGGATTCGAATCAGATAATTATAATTAAATTATGTCAATATATTTAACACCGATAGATACACAGTTTTCATCTTATTCCATGCGGATAATTATAATATGATTGTGGCATTTTATACACATGAGCATTAATTAAACACCACCAAAAATAATTGTCGATTGTAGGGATCAAAACAGAGAAGTCAACCAGTTATAACTAAAAACACATGTAGTTAGCATGAAATTCACGTGCTGACTCAAATGCATGCTTTTCATGCTACGTTCTGTCAAGCGACTGGTACCAGCGACTGAGGGGTATAAAAAGGTGAAAGGAAGTATGTATTCTCATTGCTTTCTTATCGACGCATCAATAAGTGAACAGTGCTGAAATCGAACTTTTTTGGACATGCCGAGGCGTAGGCCTTCTGAAAATACCAGATGGTATATTATTGGTATGTATGAAGCTGGTTTGCCCTGTCGCAGCATTGGATCCAGATTGAATATCGATCACACTGCCATTAGTCGCCTGTAAGGAAACATGCGGCCACTGGATACTTCAAGGATCGTCCACGATCAGGAAGGCCGAGAAGACCACTCCCCGTGATGACCGGGCCCTAGTTCGACTAGTGAGACGCAGGCCCATGACCAATGCCAACGATCTCAGAGAACAATGGAGACTGGGTGTTCGTCTTTCAGCCAGCACCATCCGAAGGATGCTCAGGTCCGCTGGACTCCGTCCAATCAGACGTCTTTTACTCACTGATAGACACAAGGCTCAACGTTTGACGTGGTGTAATCAACGGCAAAACCACAATCTGAGGACATGGCGCAGGATCCACTGGTCCAATGAAAGCCGTTATCTTCTTCGTGTTACTGATGGCCGTTGGAGAGTTGGGAAAAGGAGTAATAAGGCTTACCAACAGCGGATGATCCATGCAGCTAAACCCTTTGGCGAAGGTTCTGAGATGATGTGGGGTTGTATCTCAAATGACTATAAGCTGAATCTTATCGCCATTCAAGGGACACTCAATGGTCAGAGATACCAACAGGAAGTATTGGAAGCTGCTATTGTCCCGCATTTTGATAACCACCCCGTCGCCAGTCGGCCAGTATTTATGGACGATAATGCGAGGCCCCACCGTTCCAGAGCTGTTATCGCATACTTGCAGAACAACGAAGTTGATAGATTACCTTGGCCTGCGAGAAGCCCTGATCTCAACCTAGTTGAGCATTTGTGGGATTATCTGGGGCGTCAATTTCAGTTAAGGGATCCACCTATTCAAAATCTACAAGAATTAGCCCAGGCTTTTCATGAGGAATGGTAGAGAATTCCAATGATACGCATTCGGCGTTTGATTTCCAGCATGAGGAGGGTTGCAGCAGTTATCCGTGCGAAGTGAGGATACACCAAATACTGATGTCACCATTACTGTTGGCTTAGGATTGAACAATGAACGGTTTTTTTTGAGACCTTGGTGTACGTTGGACCACAGACATTGTCTGTGTGACTATAGTTTTGGACATGATAATTGATAACGTTTTTAGTGCCCCCATATGACCGTCAACACATTACAGCCGAAAGCAGCAGCAGTGTTGGTAGTCGATGGACTGACACTTTCACTTAACGAACCGTGTGTTTGGTCTCCATATCATGAATGACCAGTGTGTTGTGTTAAACCCTGTCTTATAACATGCTCATGTGTATACTTACACAGCTGTGTGTGTGTGTGTGTGTGTATATATATATATATATACATATATATATATATATATATATATATATATATATATATATATATATATATATATATATATATATAAAATTATATACATACTTGACACTGATAGACACACGTTGTGATCATGCGATCCTCAATCAACCGATTATCACAAAAGAACATATTTTAAAAAAAAAAACATCCACTAACCCTGCTTCCCTTGCCCCTCCACTTCTAGCAAAACAATGAAATATGCACCCTTAACAACTCCCGAAGGCTGTCCTTTCTTCTGGTCGTAATCACTCCTCTGTGTATCTAACACCGATTGTTCTGGTGGGCCCAGGTGTGAAATATGCATCGTGTTAGAGTGAGTGAGTATTGTTTTACGCCGTGTGTAGCAATACTCCAGCAAAATCACGGCGAGGGGGACACCAGAAATGGGCCTCACACATTGTACCGATGTCAGGAATCGAACCCTGGTCTTCAGTGTGACGAGCGGAAGCTTTATCCACTAGGCTACCACACCTTTTTGGAAAGCACACGTTAAATCTCGAACTAAAACTAACCAACCCTAACTGATTTCTGCTTAAGAAGGTATTACTGTCTCTAACTTCACACGAGACTCTATAGACGTCTTGATTATATCATTTCATGAAGTAATGTACGGGTCCAGGATAGAAAAAGGGGAAACATGTTCATACGAAGTTGCATATTTATACCATACTGACCAAAAAGATACATTCATGGATATGTGTCATATAACTTTACCAAGTAAATGTATATAGGATATTTAGGCAAGAACGTGAACATATTGTAATATTCTTAAAATTAAAGAACCAGATACATGTAGACAGAATGGTAATGTGACTTTAGATATACTGAGGGAAACAAATAAGGGAACACCACTTCATGTTCTGGAGGCGAAAACTGGAAAATATTAGGAACACTAGAATTTGGCTATGTTGCTTTCTTTGTTTCTCTCAGTATATATGTTCTGTGACTGTACATGTGGTGGTGAGTGTCATATAAAGTTTCGTTTTTTAGATAGTAGAATGCAGAAAGTGGTAATAAATGACTGTAGCTCAGGTATCAAATCTGTGGAAGCTGGTGTACCTCAGGGTTCCTTTTTAGGACCCCTTCTGTTCATCATTCATATTAATGACATTGTAGATGGTATAGACAGATGTAATCGACATATCTCAGAAACATCCACGTGTTCATGTGGTCATTATAACGAAGGCGGTATTCACTGTCTTCTTACATGTTACAACTTTCAAAATTTAAGAACAACGGTATATTCAAGGATCCGATGTGAAAACTACTGTATACGGCAACTTCGCACTGAATAACTCAACAAATACAGTGGACGTTGTTTAAACCGGCACTCATCGGGACTGAAGAAATAATCCAGTTTAGACAATGTGCCAGATTGTAGCTTATGATATGTGTACAAGCCACTGATAGGACTGAGATTTTATGCCGGTGTTGACAACCTGCCGGACAGGACAGATGTCGGTTTTGACAGCTTCCACTGAAGAAACATTCTGAACTTATTATACCAATTCATTTCAAAAAGTAAACGCTTCCAGTGATTATCGCTTCCACATATATATTCAATGTATGATAGGTTTTTACATAACTCATTTCGTTCATAGGCATAACCAACACCATAACCAATGCATTTATTATTCAATCATTTATGTGAGTGTTGTTTCGAATCAGTATTTTCCTTTTTGTCAGATTATTTCAGTTATGTATCCAGCTATATTGGATTAGTGCACATGTACTGGAGCGGTGTCTCTATAAGCCACAAGGCTTGTTCGCCATCCAGCTCTCTGCTTTGATGAATAAAAATATCTTTAAACCATCCAGTTCCGGTGTTTCCAAGAAATGCCATTTTGGTGTTGTGGCATGTACTACCCTTCCAACTGAAGGATGGAGAAAAGCCGTTTCATTACTACATACACGAACACATTTCAATATGTCCCATGGGATAATCGTAACATGAATATGTACATCTTTCAACCGGAGTAGATCTGCTTCCAGTAGGTTTTATTTTAGGGGTTTAGTGTTGTTGTTTTTTTCTTCCGTACTTTAGATGGCTGCTTCCGTTAAAGTCGGTATGATGTTTGTGACTATATACCATAAGCATGTGTTTAAAATAGCATTGACTAATCTTGACAGTGACGTCAAGAATCCCTAGGAACTACTTTCAGTGGACCATAGCCAGTGATTGTTGAGAACGTGAATTCTATTCACTATGTAATTACAGTGTGTGGAACCCACATCCGTCGACATGAGTGAGTATGGGTTTACCCCGTTTTTAACAATATCCCAGAAACGCCATGGAGAGGAATACCAAACTGGTTTCACACATTGTACCCATTATAACCAGGGTCTTCGGCCTATGCTTTAACCACTACGCTACGGGACCATCTATGACCCCTTTAAGATAAATGGTAGAAATTTCACTATTTTCTTTCACGTTATATTTGATAAACGACGTCTAGGATTTAAACATATATTTGGAAGGATTTATTTTAGTATCAAATTGTGGTTGTTAGAGATCGTCACATAATGACACGTCCCACATCATGGGATCTAGAGAGCGTGAGTAAGTATGGTTTTATGACGCCTTTAGCAATATTCCAGCAATATCACAACCGGGGACATCAAAGGTGGGGATTCGGACCCGGGGCATCGACATGACGTTGACGGAAAAAAATTCTAAAAGTGGTGTAAAACGAAAACAAATGCGAATCTCATCATCTCAGCGAAATAGCCAGAATTGAGACTTGCGTTACTGACAAAACGTGAATATCTGCCTTGGTAGAAACTGACATGTAGGTTGATAAACAGGTGCATAGCTACCAATATTTTCATTATAAAACCGGGCTTACATATGAATGATGCTAAAACTGTTGGGCAAGCACTCGACAATATCTGGATTATAAAGTTTTGAAACCTATTGGGTTTACAGGACAAAAGTGGCTCGCATGGTACCACTCTGATCGGGGCTATCATTTTTCACTATTTTTATCACTGGACCCCTTCCCTTCATTTTCTTTCGTGGGGTTGACATTTTGGAATTTTTTCGTCTTAATGGCTATTACCAGGGCGAGGAGCAAACACATGCAGGTTACACCACGCGATACTACAAAGAATCCGTGGATTTTCTGACGGAAGTCGACGATATCATACAAAGCGCATGCTCCTCTTTCACCACATGGCGAGTCCCAAATCAGACAAGTTGAGTCGATGACGTGTCCGTATACGATTGGTCCAAGGAGCCAGCCTGAAGTAAAACATAAACAAGGCAATGTTGTACATGACCTCATCTGGTATCAACTACGTATGTACAATGCATTTAGTTTGTTATCTGCAAAAATTTACATTCTTAATATTTGATTACATGACATGCACGTGTTTGTCACACGAGAAATGGTTTGGTACCGTTTCCCATGAACATCATCTTGTTTAGATATTCCTTAATCCCAGTCTACCTTTTACAGATAGAAATAATTGTGTATGCAGTTGGCAAACCATGTTAAATGTCCTACCAAACATGGACGTCATAAATGATGAGAACGCAATCGAAATCGGTTTCTCCCACTCTGTAACGCTCCTGAAAATGCACGCCCCGAGAAAATAGAATTAATTAAAACCGTAAAACAAATGACAATGGAATCAAGTAAGTATGTAAACCCTATGTAAATGTAATGAAAACAGCAAATGAAAATCAACAGCAAATCTATATGAAATAAATTGTACATGACTCAACCTAAATGAAATCATATAGAAATGAAGCGTACATGAAATTTAAAAATTCAAAAACATGAAAATCGAATTAAATGACCTCATGTAAGCGATATCAAATGAAAATAAAAGACATGTAAAGTACAAATGAATGAATGGATACAAATGAAATTTAGAGAGCACATGAAAATCAAATCAAATATAAGGTTTAGGAAAAATTAATATCAAATAATCCAAAACCTAAATCACATGAAAACGTATAACATAATGAAGAATAATGAAAACGTTGATCACAAGCTGATCGTTTGCTTTTGGAAATGTTCTGTTTGTGTATTGCTTAACGCCACACTGGCGTCGGTCTGTATCATCGAGTCTGAACCAGACAATGCAGTGATCAACATCATGGGCTTCGATGGGTTATGATGACATGTGTCAAGCAAGTCATCGAGTCTGAACAGCCCAATCCTGCAAGTCGCCTCTTACGACAAGCACGGGTTGCTGAATACACATTTTAAGCCGAATCTTGACGGGTTTCCTCTGGAAATCGCCTCCTTGTTTTTCTGCTCAAGAAAGAAATGATCTCATCTGACCTTTCTGCTGAAGATCAGTAAATGTAATCTTACCTGATCTTTATGATGACCTTTGGCATAATCAGCATTGTGCTGAGAAAGGCCGAGACAGCAAGGGTCACAGCGTATGGATACAGGTATGGACAGTCGAAGTCACACAGACCCGCGGTCGCTTTGCCACCGTCTGGTATGCATGTGCAGTTCGTATAACTCTGTAAAAATCAAGATGCAGCGTCTCCTCATCAATCTAACTCGGCGCTTCATCTGTCTCAATACTGCTAGTGTGACAATGCCAGAACTTCTGCCCCCACTATCATCAATCTAACTCGGCGCTTCATCTGTCTCAATACTGCTAGTGTGACAATGCCAGAACTTCTGCCCCCACTATCATCAATCTTACTCGGCGCTTCGTCTGTCTCAATACTGCTAGTGTGATACTAATTGTACCAACAATGTCAGAACATCTGCCCCCACTATCATCAATCTAACTCGGCACTTCTTCTGCCTCAATACTGCTAGTGTGGCAATAATTGTACCAACAATGCCAGAACTTCTGCCCCCACTATCATCAATCTTACTCGGCGCTTCATCTGTCTCAGTACTGCTAGTGTGATACTAATTGTACCAACAATGCCAGAACGTCTGCCTCCACCATCATAGGGTTTCTTTCCCACTACTCTTTTCTACATTGCTGAAATAATGCCGATGCGAGGTAAAACTGTCTCACTCTCTCCGACCAGGATCTGCATCAGCACTGCTATCATATGTGCCCATTGAAATAACCTAGCTTTAAACAAGTAAGTAATAGATTCGTCAGTAGATAATACAAGGAGACTCAAAGGCAAAGGTTTCTTTGACACTCGTGCAACAAACAGAATCAGTGATAAAATTGTACTGAAAGTAAAATGCTATTACTTGAAAACAAAAATGCTCTAAGGTATGGTACGACCAACTGTCCATCAGAAAAGCGCGCCTGGCACATGCACATGAGGCTCGACACAATGGGGACGGGGACTCCTCAAGCAAGGTCACGTGTCCAGCAGCGAGTGTGCATTGATGCAGGCCTGGCACCACCGTCTCTCTCATGCCACTGAACGTCAATGAAAGTACTGGGAAAGGTATCGATATCCGCGGAATTATATTCCGGAGTCGGCAGTGTTGTGATGGATTCAGGTGACGTCGTGAACGTCTCTCCATTTCATTGCAGATGTGTTCCTCGTGTGACATTTCAGGGAATCTTGTGAGTCAGCAGAATATGGTCTGGCGTTAGTGTTTTGAAACGTCACTCCTGGCCCACTTCAAGTTCTCCTCAGTTACTATCACTGGTGTCATTTACTGTTGCTGTTGTCGCGGATCCTAACGGCCATGCTTCCGACAAGGTCCCCCACCAGAACACGTGACCTGATGTAAGGTTTACCTGTGTTCCTGTAGACATGTATCCTGCTGTCAGCTCGTTGAGGAGAACTCTTCTCAACTGATGTTCTCTCGATCGCAAGTGTTGATTGTTCCAATGAAGACATCGATGTTGATGTCTATGACGACGTTCAAGCGTCAGAACTGGCCATCAGGATGAACGTATTGCAAGGACGTCGTCGCACAGGTCTCGCAGATACATCTCTGTTACCAGATACATGTATTTGGGTTGTAAGGGTGCTGTGCGGAACCTGTGTCGGAGGTACGTGTTTCAAATCCATCGTTCTTGTCCTGGGTTCGCTACTGACAGGCGGTCATAAGTGAGCGGTCTATAACTTGATTGTTTAGGTGGAAACGTCACTATAGTAGATTTAATACAACGCTGCATCAATTCATTCGAACGTTTTAATTCAATATTATTATCTAAATAGTACGAACACGTCACAATTTAATTCTGAACTCACAAAAGTCCAGAAACTCTCCGCACTGTGGCCACTCTCTCACAAGGGATTTGACCAAAATAAACATGCAGCTGTTATATACATGTGCTAAGGATGAAAAAATGCAAAAATAATTTTTCGAAAACTCAAAATTTAAACTCGCTCGCCCATGGGCGAACAATGACCCATGGATCTTTCATGTCGTCCAGAATAAATGTTTTGGAGGTTGTAAATGAATGAAAAAATGTTAATAAGTATTATGACACAAATTCCAGCTCGTTGTGACTTGATTCCGCTAACCGACAGCGATTTTAAAAAATCTCGCTCATGGGTGAAAAACATACTGGCCCATGGACGAGAATATTTACTTTCAATGAAAATACAACGTAACGTAATTGAGAACACTCTGTTTATATGTCCCGTGTTTAGGTGAAAATGTTTCCTTTCATGTGTTTGAGACGTTTGACAACGATGTGCAGAATCTCACCTTTTCTTGAACCTCATTAAAATCGCATGTCGGTATCAAAAATGGGCGCTGCATTTCATAGAGATTAGAAATGATTAGTATCGCTTTTACAAAGTATAAATAACGGCAGTCACCTTGATAGAAATTACACCAACAGAAATCAAGGCATTGAAGTTTTGACATAGCTACCGATCATACTGATGCAGTTCCGAATACTAGTAATGCATGTGTTTGCGACTGGTGCTGCCAAAGACAGGATACACTTAACATTTAGTATCCTCACTCTTTGATAGTGATTCTACCCGTGAAGGTTCGGGATGGAATAGGTCTTCAGCAACCCATGCTTGTCACAAAATGCGACTATGCTTTTCGTAAGAACCGGCTAACGGAATCGGGGGGTCAGGCTCGCTCACTTGGTTGACACATGTCATCGGTTCCCAGATGTGTAGACCGATGCTCACTGGTGATCACTGGATTGTCTGGTCCAGACTCGATTATTTACAGACCACCGCCAAGTAACTGGAATATTGCTGAGTGCGGCGTTAAACAAAATTCATTCACTCACTTTGATAGTGATTCATAAACACATGTTCCTGACAGATTTGAGACCGTAAATGGAATCTACTGTTATGAAGATGGTCTTGTTATGGCATTACCATTAAGTAAGGCATTTAGTAAGTCCTCTTACACTCATCCATTACATTGAAGTAGTATTGTCAAAGCTCACTTTGATTCAACTGAATTCTCATCTGATTCTACTATATTTCATTCTAGCTGGGTGTATCTGATTGATGGAGGCCCGTGGATGGGCGCCAGTGATATTTCTTCTTATACTGAAACTAATGTTTTGTATTACCGGTCCGTTCTGAGCGAGGCACCCTGCGTGGCATGGTGAGTAGTAGTTGTTGTTGTCGGAGCCACAGATGGGGAAGAAGTCGTTGTCGTTGCAGTGGCAGTTGGAACCTCCGCAGTCGTCTTGGTCAGCCGCCGATGACACTGTCGACCTATTAGGACAGAAGTCCATGGCAAGCTAAAATGGAGTCATTCACTAAGACTAAAACCTCTGTTTGACGTAGAATGTCGCGGAGCGGTGAAATGCGGTGTATTGATGAGGTGGGTTGTGGGATAACAGTGGAGAATACCAAACATTATTATGGCAATAAATATGAAATCATGATTAGATCGGATTATCCATCATACATATTAATTTTCTGCCTACCAATGATATTCCATTGTGGTATGTTACGTTCTGAAAGCGGCGTAAAACCCAACTCACTCACTCACTCAAGTGTAATCTTGTCAAATATTAGATATTGTGCCTGTCATGCAACTCATTATTGTTTCAATGTATTTGAATGTTATATATGCAGTATATAAGGGCTTCTTTTAGTGCTTTCTTTGCTTACTGAAATTCTACCGCGTTAAATAATCAGTTCACCTACCCAGGTTGGTTCAGTATCTTTGGTTGTGGACATCCAAACACAAATCCAAGGGCGACAACTAGAACCGTGACGAACGTGAATACGTTGACAAATTTCAACCCTGTTATAGGGTTCATTTTAAACTTCTTGGTCAACCAGCCTCCAACAAACGTTCCTAGTGACGCCATCGGCATACTCAGGCCAGCTGGAATGAACAAAGTAATTTCTTCTGTACAGTGTGGCCTGTCTTCGTGTTGTCTTGCACCGTTCTACCAAGAGTGGCTAAGATTTAAACGACCATCACACAACTGAGTATCTCTAGGAACACCACGTTTTACACTACACAGGAATCAGTGAAGTATCAGTGTTCAAAGGTACTGCTACACAATTTCTTTAACTGTACAAAATGAACGTTCTTTCGAGAAAACACCAGATTTTGTTTTTATTTTTCGTAAACTGTCGAAAGAAATGTTACGTTACCCGTGAGAAGATAGAGTTTCCATGCTGGAGGGTCGAACTGGCTTTCTTTGAACTTGGGCATGAACACATATATGAAGAGTCAATTACCAGACAATTAATTGTTATTAACACTGAAAAATGGAAATACTCTTTAAGAAAAGAGGTAAACTATTGAAGGGTTTGTCATTTATTGTATTGTGAAAACAGAAATGGTACGTTACCCATAAGAAGATTGGCTTTCCATGCTGGAAGACCAAACTGGTTTTCCATGTACTTAGGCATGAAGGCATGCGCTCCACCAACAGAGAACAGATGACACACACTGGCCAGAACCAGTGTGGTGTACAGAGGGTTGGTCAAGATGCCCACAAACACCTTTAGGTAATCTGTGAATCAGGAAACAAACACAGGGACACTGTGAGACTCAAAAAGAATGGTAGTTACTTGGCAACTCTGTAACAAATAACTTTCCAAGTACCAGCATGTTTGATCATTTAAATACTTGTTGCTCGGTGCCTTTCTCGGTGAAGGTACATCCACAAGTTAATTTCCTTGTCCTGAAAATAATACAATTTTATTATCATAATGCCATCATGCTTCGTTTGATCATGACACTGGAGCTTTTTTATCTAGGGGTGACAACTATTGCGATAGCTATAGTATATTGCGACGAACTATTGCAATACTATTGCAATAGGTATTGTTCTCATCGAAATTGTCTCACTTGAAGTCATTCGAAATAAATGCATAGTTTATATGAAATAAGAACAGGCTGAAGTAGTTTCTGATTCTTTTAATGACTGACAAGAAACTTAAAACAGACATCAAGTACACAGTTAGAACGTAAACTCTATGAAGAGAAGACTGAAGACTGCCAACTACTAAACTATCGATAGTCACACTTACTATCGATGCATCGGTAGTTTTTCGTTTCTACCATCGATTAACTGCTACAGGAGGCAATTGCAATCCATCGACAGTTCCATGCATTGTTACAGCCCAACCTTTCTTCCAACACCTATCACGTAAACGTAGGGGACCTAGTCACTTCTCTAGATAACTCCAGACCAGGACTAAGTCAGAACGATGGCTTTACATTAATGAGGACAAAGACATATTTCACTAAATCCATTCTCAAGTGATAAAGCACGTCATGGCAATACACTTTACCTCTTGCCTCGAAAATAAGTTTGGCTGAGAGGCTAAACTCCCGCTTCCTCTTCTTAAGATCGTCCTCGACATTACTAGGTGGTGCGCTCTTCAATCTGCGGGGGAAGAAGAAGACAGGGATACTCATGATGACAGCGGCAGCCCCAAAGACGAGGTATCCTAGCCACCAGGCACCGATCCAACGAGGGTGGCGGGGGTACAGGTCTGTTTCTGAAAGGTGTAAAGATTGGCATATAGGGGATGTGTGCTTCACGAATGTACTGGGAGATAACACAATCAACGCCGTATGAACAATTGCTTTGGAGTGAGTGCGTGAGTGAGTGAGTTTAGTTTGACGCCACACTCAGCAATAATCCAGCTATATTGCGACGGTCTGTAAATAATAGAGTGAACCAGGCAATCCAGTGATTGGTATCCATAGCATCAATCTGCACAATGGGGATACGAAGACATGTGTCAACCAAGTCAGTGAGCCTGATCACCCGATCCCGTTAATCACCTCTTAAGACAAGCATGAGTTACTAAAGATCAGTTCTAACCCGGATTGTCACGGGTCAGTCGTGTTGGATTCAGACGAATCAGTGATTGGTATAATGATCAAGATCTATGTCTGTCTGACAGGATTCAACGAGCCAGACCACCGATAATTTTCCAGTTTATTTAAAGGTCACATGCAACGTGATTACAACTTTGAAGATTCTGATACCTTTCGGTATGCACTTACCGAAACAGATCATCAAAAATGCCAATTCAACCTGTAAAGTTGAAAAAACACGATGAACAAATCCCGCGAAATCGGAGTTCAAACGATTCACTAAATTTCCCCCAGTGCTGAGGGAAAAAGTGGTTTCAACAGCTGTGATGCGCTGCGCCCATAACACATGCGCAGTGATTAGGTTCGCGGAGTTTGAAACAGTATACATGCCCGGAGTATGAGGTCGTGAGCACTAGTCTAATCATAACTATGTACACAAACAAGTAAATAATCTACTCCTTACATAAAAAAGGTGTTGATTGTGGTAAGCAGCCTCTGTCTAAGAGAAAGCTCAACGTCTGGTTTATTGACACCTATATGTCTGCCTGCCTGTCTGCTAAAGACAATATGCAATACACAGCTTCAATCATTGACCACATGGAATTGGAACTTAACACCTATCAAACTATACGACATAAACAAAATAAATTGATGTATGACTCGTGCACCCAAGTTCTGTGTCTGTCACTTTATGTTATTAGGCAGGTGTGATACTTGTACACATGACATGTCTGTGGGTTGTAAACAAACTACATCCATTTTTCCCGGATACCTGGATCTGACGGAATCTGGTGCAAACTCCTGTCAGTTTCAAGTTTGGCTTTGCAATTGGACGAATGACAGTTTCCATTAGGTCACCATCTGTACTGAGATGATTTTTTATTTGATCGAAAGCAAATTCAGAAAACATGTTTTTACAAAACCCAACATCTCCATATCTATTCTTTATGGATAACAACTTCTTCTAGTGTGCATGGTTTTGTATGACAACGGTATGTGAATCCATACTGAAACAACGCATCAAGTACAATAAAAGAAGTTGTTATCCACAAAGAATTTTACTTTTTTGTGACTCGCCATACTTCTAAAATGCCCATCAAACAGATCACCTTTCTGTACACATAATGAGCCCTCAGCGTATCAGCAAATGACCAAGCCAATCAGAAGCCGGCGTTACACTTGAGTGCACGCCCAGTCGCCATGACTGGATTCGGTCTCCCGAGGGCTTCGTTTCGAGGGAAGTAAGCCCAAGTACAATATATTGCATTTTTGAATCGCGACTGTACGCTTATAATTTTGTTTATTTGTTGTTGTTGTTTTTTACAAGCTGCAATGTATATTATATGTCATGAATAAGTGATAACTGTGTTTTGATGTTTTCGTTGCATGTGACCTTTAAGGGATATTTTAACCCCGATTCCCTTCAAATTACAACGAACGTACCTAAACTGTAAATAATGACATGAAGTGTGTTTTAGCATAAATGTAAATAGCTCTGCCTTGTGAAAGACTCGATAAGTGAGCATGAAAGGACACGTACACGTACAAACCCTTCTACGTGAACATCACTGTAGTGGCGTGTTAGAGGCAGATTGTACACGTACAAACCTTCCAACGTGAACATCACAGTAGTGGCGTGTTAGAGGCAGATTGTACACTTACAAACCTTCCAACGTGAACATCACTGTAGAGGCGGGTTAGAGGCAGATTGTACACTTACACACATTCCAACGTGAACATCACTGTAGTGGCGTGTTAGAGGCAGATTGTACACGTACAAACATTCCAACGTGAACATCACTGTAGTGGCGTGTTAGAGGCAGATTGTACATGAACAAACCTTCCAACGTGAACATCACTGTAGAGGCGGGTTAGAGGCAGATTGTACACGTACAAACCTTCCAACGTGAACATCACTGTAGTGGCGTGTTAGAGGCAGATTGTACACATACAAACCTTCCAACGTGAACATCACTGTAGAGGCGTGTTAGAGGCAGATTGTACACTTACACACATTCCAACGTGAACATCACTATAGAGGCGTGTTAGAGGCAGATTGTACATGCACAAACATTCCAACGTGAACATCACTGTAGAGGCGTGTTAGAGGCAGATTGTACACTTACACACATTCCAACGTGAACATCACAGTAGTGGCGTGTTAGAGGCAGATTGTACACATACAAACCTTCCAACGTGACATATATCCTGGTGAAGTAGCTGCCGAGACTGAAGGCAATGGCTGGACCGAAGATACTCATACTAATGATGATGCCTAAAAAAGGGAAAAGAGTAAATAAAATCTCAGGTTAAAAGAATTTCATATCTGTTTAGCTCGTGGATGAATAGGAAAAGAATAAAGCCATTTACGTCTTTTTTCTAACTTACTCTAACCTTAAATAATGCCAGTGTAAGTATTGTGGTTCGATGATAGTATTCATTACTCTGGACATTCAGAGTCTTGGTTTGTAACATTGAATACTTCTTATGGGCGCAGCGTTATTGTTCCCTGTGAATCAATAGCTGACTAAGTAGACCTCAGCATATTTTAAAATAATTATGATAACGAAACTCTACCGTACCCATATAATATCCTGTTTTGGCCTTTTCCACATTTCCATCTACATATGTTATCGTAAACGCGCTTCTCGGGGCCTTTGCTACTCCTTGCAGTGCCATCCCAATGATAATTATCCCATACGCCGCAGCTGCGTGATCACGTGGTCTCCTTGACGTCACTTCCGATTTTTCAGGAGAATCAGATTCTTCACAAAAGTTCATGAGTGAGTCATTTGCTAGCGAACACAGACCATACACCCGTGATTGAGACGTGGCATTGCTTGAAACGTATTCCTCAGAGGCTGACTGCTCCGTTCCAAACAGGAAGTGAGGTAAGCAGCAAATTAGACCGGAAATGCCAAAAAGCATGACACTTGCTGACATAACCCTGGGAATATGAGATCGATGGGCAAAGTGAGCAATGAATACGACAACAAGCATATAGCCAATGTCGTTACTGGCCATTATTATCCCAGTTTCTGAGCTAGTAAAGCCAAACTGACGCTCCAGTGTCGTGACTTGGGAATTAACGTATGCCAACAGCGTTGACGACAGGAGGCTTGTGATGCTGAAGAAGCCTGTAAAGGCTGCAATATTGGCAAATACTTGCAATGCACGTGGTTTGCACGGTCCTATCCCATACTGCGTGTCCGGGTCGTCTTCCTCCTCCTCCAAAACAAGATGACCGGCATTGATCTTCTGATCATGGTTGTCCAATAGGGACTTCTCATTGTCCGTTTCTTTCGTCATTTTGCCGTTTCAGTGAGAAATCTGTGGAAATACGACAGGGTTAAGAGAGCGGTTTCCGCAACATCAATAGAAACAATGCACCACGACGTAAAATAGTATTCGCTCAATGTCAGGACAGGGAGGTTGTGTTAAAACGGTCCTCACAAAAGAGGTTTC
Source organism: Haliotis asinina (assembly GCF_037392515.1). Classification (NCBI taxonomy): domain Eukaryota; kingdom Metazoa; phylum Mollusca; class Gastropoda; order Lepetellida; family Haliotidae; genus Haliotis; species Haliotis asinina. The sequence continues at coordinate 42,571,238 of NC_090282.1, forward strand.
GGGGATTTTGATGTATGCCTTTTCAATTCAGGTATCATGCACTCCGTGGTGTCATGTTTAGTATTTATACCCAGTCATGTCCCTGTGTGAATCTGCATACTATCAGCAGGGAGTTGTTTGGAGCTCTTTTGGGGAATTAAACGAGCCCACGGGAGGCCCCTGGATAACACGTTGCGTTTATTCAGGACACACACAAACAACACCAACAATCACATATTCAAAACTGTGTTGAAAAGTAGCACTTGAAAAGACCCGAGATACAGCCCCCCTTTTTAGTCCGATTCATTCGGACAAAAGGATGTGGATGCCACTGGATCCTTGGGCATCTGACTTGTTCAAAATTTGTACTGCAGGTATTAAATTATTACGTTGGGACGACATGATTCAGTGTATAATTTACCTACAAACATATTTCTTGAAAAACTGAGAAGTGGTAGTTTTCGGTATACTTTCTTTTGCCGGTCAGTTTATATCATTACTGTTTTTTAACCACTATCACATATTCAAAACTGTGTTGAAAAGTAGCACTTGAAAAGACCCGAGATACAGCCCCCCTTTTTAGTCCGATTCATTCGGACAAAAGGATGTGGATGCCACTGGATCCTTGGGCATCTGACTTGTTCAAAATTTGTTCACCCAGCAGAAAAATGGCTCTACAGTGGTTGGATAAGCTCATTTCACGAGCTGTGTAAAGCATTTCAATATTTCAGTACTCATTAGAAATCTCAAGTATTTCAGTACGATTCCATATAAGGTTTTCAAGGGGCAATTATCATTGACCCAGTGTACCTAGACACACAAGGATAATACAGTGTTGTTAACAACATCTTTAGGTTGCATGAAAAAATAAATATTTCGCGGGCACACACTTTTAAAAAGTGATGAGTGCGGTAGATCTTTTCTTTTCAATTTTTGATAGAAAATATTGTAACGCGGGAGGAACACATTTTAGTTTTTCTCTCAGAAATACAGCTTGGGGGGTTTAACATGTGTTAGTGAGCAGTAGATTCAGTCACATTCGTTCTTACAGACACTAATTCGTATAGTGGAAAAATGGGCGATCGGGACGCGGCAAAGTCATTTTTTCTATTTGTGTTAACGGCCATAAAAGTGACGTGCCGATGCCCAGGAAACGTTTTCACTTCTTTTATTTAGCCTTACTCAACCTGAGCTATAAATCACACACATACTACAGAAACACGTGGCGTCAGACACGCGCAAGTTCACTGGGGGCCTGAACTGAACTTTTATTGTCACTCAGGCTGCAAAGTGCAGCATAAGAGGTACATGAATAGTGTTTACATCTGTAAAACAAAAGAAATTATATACAGTTTGTATGATAGATACAATGTACTTTGAGAGACGTCATATGCACATATAATATGTATTGTGCTATGGAACTTATTTCTTAAATAAAGCCAAAATTATTTTACAGAAAATTGAAAATGTTTTCTTAATGTTCCCAACTTACTGGTGTTAAAACGGATATTTATTTTGTGCATATTTGGTCTGAATATTTCTGAATATTTTGTCTCTTTCTAAAACCAGATTTCAATCACAGAGAAGATAAGCAGGTATTGAGTTGCACACAACATATGTTCACTGCCGTCACTTTAGTATCCTCTATGTCCACCCCTTGTATCAATACAGGCGTGCAGTCTCCTCAGTAACCTGTCCGCACACTATCTTTCACACCCTTAGTGCATGTGAAACTCTGACAGAGGCCCGAAATCATGGTTATATTATATTATATTATATATATTCACGACGTCCCCGTGAATTTCACTGCAGGTATTAAATTATTACGTTGGGACGACATGATTCAGTGTATAATTTACCTACAAACATATTTCTTGAAAAACTGAGAAGTGGTAGTTTTCGGTATACTTTCTTTTGCCGGTCAGTTTATATCATTACTGTTTTTTAACCACTATTAAGTAGGCAAAATATACAAGAATTCTCATCACAAATGCTAATGTTACATGGTTCATTCGTACATTGGCACATGTTTTTTTATTTGTTTCCTTGGAATCGTCTGTCATTTGTGATAAGGTTGTGGGGCAAAATGCTGGTATGGAAAGTTCTTACAATAACGTTGTAAATGTTCGATTACTGTCTAAGAGCATCAGGGAATTCGTTGGTGTGAAGAACTTACCAATTTACAAATTCTGATGATCATGGAAATTGTTTTTCATTGCCCTCAGTGTCGTTTTTATTCATCGCTTTTTATTGCCATATAGATTTGACGATTTAAAGAAACTAATTAATCTGCATGGAATGGTTCATTTTAAAAAACATGTTGCTACTTTAAATATGATTGCATCCATCACATTTTACATGCTGTGGAAGACAGGGTGATCGAAGATGGTGAGTGCTGACTGCACGTTATCACATCCCTATAGCATGGACCGATGCTGATGACATTAATCACTGGATTGCCTGGTCCTGACACTAATTTACAGATCGCAAGCTAGAATATTAAAGGTTGAAACGTCAACAAACGTCAAACAATCAAATGAATTATGTGTCGTTTACCTGGAAAACAATGAAGCGAGACGAACACGGATGGTCCTCTAAGCCATTATTTTGCAGACTGCTTGTTTAGTACAGTTCTTCTGAGTTAAAAATACAGTCACGTGACACCTACTTAGCTCCTCTGGAGACGTGACGAAGTAATAATTACTGATAAGAAACCATTCATTATTCATGACGGAGGGGAAGGGGGGGGGCAGATCGGAAATAGGGACGGGAGATGATGGGTTTTATGGAGAACCATGTACAATATGAATGACCCCCCCCCCCCCCCCCAATTTATAAGAGTAAGTGATATCCCTCCGTGCCATGTGCAAAATCATTCACTCACACACACACACGCATAAACACCTCACACATACACACACGTTATATTTTTTAGCAGCAAACTGCAACATTAATGTATATAATGCTGCTACTCCCCACCCCCGTACAATTATACTAATTGTTGTCCCCGTTACACCTCCCCAGAATATGAAGGATGACCCACCGACCTAGTGCTGCATACACGTCTTCTGTTCGTGGGCCTTAATTTGGCCACTGGAGGTCAGAATTTAAGCGTAATCGATATCCTTGGTTGTTTTAAGTGGCAATTCCGCATGTAACTAGTATCAGTTCGGTGTCAAAACGTCTGCAGGGCAAAAAGAAATATACCTTTGTCTTTGATGGTTATCCGATGGGCATATATTTAACATGGGTTTTATAAATGTGTTTTGTAGTTCGCTTGACAACGTTTTGATTACATTTGTAATTTGTCAAATCCATATTGTGACTAACTGGATCGGGTGGTCAGGCTCGCTTGGTCTGATTGACACTTTTCATTGGTCCTCAATCGCGCAGATCGCTGCTCATGATGTTCATCACTGGATTATCTGGTCCAGGCATATTGCTCAATGCGGCGTAAAACTAAACTCACTCACTCACTCAGTGAGTTCGAATTCCAAGACTATAATGACTCCAGCCCCAACAGCAATCGTCTTAAATTCCAAAACACTGTAGTTAATGAATTACAAGTTTTGTCTCGCCTTAACCCTTGACCTGAAAACACGTGATTTGTACACTACTCATGTCTTAACCTTGGTGCAGCGTTCTGGGACAGTGCTTGGGTTCATATTGACTAGATACTTCAATTCAGTCAATATAACCGTGTGTTTCACCCCATAGTCAACAAGGATATTCAATGTCCTATTTTATTAAGTATCAGTTGTTGCGATAGCAATGCAGCAGAGCTAGGGCACATTCCAAACACCATTCCGATTTTTGCGTTGTTTCTTTCTCTCCTACCATGACATCTTCTCGTCCAATGCGTAACGTCCATATGCACCAGTGTGGCGTCCTATATATTGACCACAACCTGGCCTTAACAAGACAGTAGTCACAGACAGAGTGGATGAGATATGCAACGTTATATGACTACTAAGTAATGAGTTAGTGAGTGAGTTTTAGTTTTACGACATTTGTAGCAATATTCCAGCAATGTCAATGAGTGAGACACCAGAAATAGGCCTCACGCATTGTACCCATGTGGGAATCGAACAATGGCGTGACGAACGAACGCTTTAACCACTAGGCTACCCCACCGTAATCTCTCAGGTATGAAGGACATGTCTATATTTACCGTTACGTTCCAGCATTCACTCTGATTTTCTAGTCCCTTAATTTGTTTGTGTAGCCCGGAAGTATTATTCAAAATTAACACAATATCATTTACAAATAAGAGACGAACTTAATGGCTTTTATCCAGGTGTAAATGTGCGCTATTTGTAAACCAATTTGAGTTGAGTTTTTTTATTCATCCAATCATAAAGAAGGAAATAAAGGAGGCACTCTGCATATTGCCTTGTCTTACGCCGACGTTTCAGGACGGCGGGGTAGTCCTGTGGTTCAAACGCTCGTTCGCAACACCGAATGTCCGGGTTCGATTCCTCACATGGGTACATTGTGTGAAGCTTATTTCTACTGTCCCCAACCGTGTTATCGCTGGAACATTGCTTAAAAACAGCTCATTCACTCACTCACCATCAGAGGTTTCCGAAACATCACAGGTTTTCAACATTTTCATAGATGTTAATAAACAGTCTATATATTTCATAACTCCTTAATAGTTTATTCATTTGACAACTCGACCACCTGGTGTCTTAAAGATACAATGTCTTGTTTCTTTGTACTGAGTCAAACACCTTTTGCAAAGTCTACAAAGGATACATAGTTATGTCCGCGTTTGACGTTTAGGTATCTGTGTACAATATTGTATATTGAGAAGATATTATCAGCTGTTGTCTAGTTTAAAACATATTTTATCGCACCACCTATTGTCGCCTTCTTCTTAAATACAGTTAAACAAAATATTACTGGAGAGGACCAATTTGTATTGGACGCTTGACATAGTGGAAACATACGGTGTTGATGTACTCGATGTATACAATATGCTGGAAAGTGAAAAGGTGTAATCGCATCAGTGACCGAAATAGCCGCTAGCCCGCGACTAGTGAAAATCCAGTCGGGACAGTAAATCTCCACAGTCATCGATCTGACTGGCTATTGAATTTTCATTGCGTCAGTTATTAAATATATCACTCTCTCAGACTTGTTAACTTATAATACATTTTTAAATCATATACGAATATGGCCTGATGTGCGATGGTATTTTATCTTTTCTTTCAAGATTTTACATAGTTTTACCATTTCAATTTCTGGCTATTCAATTATTTTGTGGGTTAGTAGCTTTCAGGCATAGCTAGCCGACTGACTGGTAAAATTTGGAAACCATTTCGCACACTGGATATCATGTATTTCCAATGTCTCAGATTTTCAGGATCAGTATTTTGGAAACATCAGTGACCAAGGAAGATTTGTAAATTATAACCCTAAGTAATTTCTGGCAGCCTGAATAATTTTCTTTCGACATAGTTGATAAAAATAACACTTAGATTGCAGTGGAAATTTTCTTTTGCTCTTTGTGTTTCGTTCCTCATTAGGTAAACTGGATTCATGGATAATTTTTCCAAGTTGTATTTTTCCAATACGGATTGCCAGTCGGATTTTGCTGTTAAACCAGGGCTTGTCCCTTACTCTACTTATGTTACTCTTTTGAAGGGCAAGCATTCTATGCATGATGTCTGAGTGCTAATGTTAGAGCGTCACAAGCGGTTGTATACCGAGCTGCAGTTGTTAAACACTTTTTCCTGATCTGTGGAAACAATCAGTTGCATAAGGCGTTCGTAATTGCCATGCTTGTGTAGTAAAACTCTCTTGCAGAAGACGTTGAGTTGAAAAACACTCGTGGTCACTGATATTATGTGAGTCGAAACTGTCGGCTTCTAAGGTTTCGCTGTCCTGACTTGTAACAATGGGGGCAATCAAGGTAGCTGGAGTTGGCGTACTACATGTTGGCTGAATAATGGCATTACGTAAATCTTTACCCACAATTGTATCGTGAAAATGGTGGACATCCATAATCAACAAATGTTCGCTTTGGTCTCCAACGAGAACCACATTGGTGAAATGTTCGCTTTGGTCTCCAACGAGAACCACATTGGTGAAATGTTCGCTTTGGTCTCCAACGAGAACCACATTGGTGAAATGTTCGCTTTGGTCTCCAACGAGAAGCACATTGGTGAAATGTGAAGGACTGATTCCAATAAGTGGCCAACATGATTCCAGTATGTGGTGTTGTGTGGGCGATATGTAACGCACAATACCATATACTGAACAACAAAAGAAACGCAACTCTGGCTTTTTGCCAAGTTTTGAAACAGAAGACATGAACATGAACGCTAATGAGATTTCATTTTCTCGAAAAATTCATTTCTTTTGCTGTTGGTATACTTTGGGGTATATGGATTTGAAACACCGTTATTTCATGATTGTCTACTTCTAAATTTGTTGTGTGTTTATACTCCATGCTTCACGAAAACAGACACCAAGGCAATCCGTGTGTACGTTTGTTTTAGATATTTCCAGTTATGTCAGTTGTAATCATTTTGTATTGTTCCAGAGATCTTGTACCCTCGTGTGTTTAAAGACCTGCCACGTTCCCATTTAACTCTTTCACATTCAAACCAATTGTTTACAGTCATCTTTTCTCATTTTGAAGGGGTGGTGGGGTAACCCAGTGGTTAAAGTGTTAGGTCGTCACGGCGAAGACCCGGATTCGAGTCCCCATGTGCAATGCGTAAATCTCATTTCTGGCTTCCACTGCCTTGGTACTGCTGGCGTAAAACCATATTCATTTACTCACTCTCATTGTTTCTTTCGATATGCAACTATATTATGCAACTATATGTAATCAAGGAGCCCTTTCAATAAATCCCATCATTACGCGGAAATGCAAAGTCTCCTTTTTAATGAAGGAGTTCTAGGGCTCTTTTCACATGCAATATTTCGTCTAAATCTTGTCGTTTTCGCAAACAAATTTAGAAACATATTCAAAGTAATCTCTTATCATCCATAACAGTTGGTTATCGGACATGAAGTGTTCGTCGTTTCATTTTAACAGGAAGGTAGACCACTCAAATGTAAATGGTAGTCCGTCTCGCAGTCCCTGAACCATACAATTTTCCCTCGCTCCCTCTTAATGAAGCAAGTCTAGATTTCCTCTGGTTCGGGTTCTGAATCTAACATCCTTTTCAATTTAAATGGGATTATTTCTTAGTATGAAAGTTACATATATTCAGGGACTATACGTGAGTCTAGATTAGCGGATTGAGTTTAGTTTCACGCCGCTTTTAGCATTATTCCGACAATATCATGGCGTGTGGTGACTGAAACCAAGTCTTCAAACTGTTCAGCGCGACGAGAGAACGTTTTAACCACTAGGCTACCTCATCGTCCCCAATCGATTACAGTGAGTCAGTCAGTCAATAGGGTTTTACGCCGCTTTCAGCAATATTCCAATAATATCACGGTGGGGGACACCAGAAGTGTGCTTACAATGTACCCAAGTGGGAAATCGAACCCGGGTCTTCGGCGTGACGAACGAAGGTTTTAATCACAAGGCTACGCCATCGTTCGCCTTCTCGATTTAGAGAAGACATTGAAAAATTTACAAACTTAAATTGCGCTACAGAAGAAATGGTGTAACCTATTACACTAGCACCGCAGATGCATATAAAAAATCTCCAGTTTGTGAATCAAAACCACATCGTCCATTCATAATATGTATATTCAGTCGAGAACATAAATCAAGAAAACGCTTATCACAATTTCTCGTGACCTTATTGGCAGAATCGTTTAAGGTTAAAATTATCAAGGGTGCAGTCTGAGAGCGACGCGTTTAGATTTACAATGTGTTGTGTTCATCTTCAACAAAATCAGCATTATAGTTCATGTTTGTGCACTGTAGTCTCTGCCACAAAATACCAGTAAACCTTCCAGGATTCAGAAAGACTGTCTTGATATTATCAAATCTGTGTGTACAGCAGAAATACATCAGGATAATACAGGCGTTCTAGGTAGACTGTTTTGTGTATGTGTATGTTATACCCAGGCTGTAAAATCCGTCATTTCGTGAAATTACTAAAACTTTCAGTCATTTCACGAAATGACTAAGAACGTCAGAAATGTTGTGTAACACGAAATCAATATACTTCTGTCATTTCATGAAATTTCACTGAATGATGTAAAGTTCATGGCTGACTATCTTACTGAAACATATATAAATAGCCACATGCATACAGCTGATCATAATCTGCACAAAACAATTTAAGGAGGGCATGGTTGAATATTAATTGTTTTCGTTTTCTTGTTGTTTTCATTGGTTACAGACCGGGAAAGCCACATTTCAGAAAGTAGAGATGAAAATATTGTGGCCCAACCGGCAATGGGCTAGGTTGGGTGAGTGTACGAATATGGCTCTTCCGGCAAGGCTAACCCATGTTAACGTAAATAATGGATATCAAACTACAAACTAGCTGTCTCCTGTAGGTTCTCAAACAGACTTTACGAACTGTTCATGTTTATACAACCAATTATTTCTTTGAAGCATTTTAACTTATGGAAGGGCTAAATTATAGGAATTCAATGTTTTGTACTTTTCTGTAACTGTTTGAAAAAGAGCTATTGTTGCTTATTGTTACATGTATGTATACAGTAGTTTACATAAAGACACTGGTACAAATGATACCAATAAACCTTTTTAAGAGCCCGTTTCCATACAATGGTCGACCCATTAGCATACATCATTTTATTTCAGAACACATTCAATGCATAAGAATCAAGACAATACAACCTACAATAAAAACAGAGAGTGCAAAACTACAGAAGAAACTAAACTTTAAAAGTTTAATGTTTGAAAAAAACGGCACTGATTCCCTTACACAGTGTGGCTTTCGCAGCAACGATGTTTCACTTGAAATGTGGCTTTAGAGGCAATATGTATATTTCAAATGTGGCTTTCCCGTGCAGACACCTTTTCATTATCCTCTGTTCGAAATGACCATGCACTTAGCCCCAAGGGACTTAAAGAGATAACGACCGTGTTCTCAAATCAAATATTATGTCATCGACATGTGTCAGGGTTGTGTTCGTTACAGTGAAAGCCATAGGTCACGAGTCAAATAGGCAGGGGAGGTAAACCCGAATGTTGAAGATCAAATGCATAAGAAATCAGTTCATTGGTTTTTATTTCAGGCAATCAGTATTTTACGTAGTTTTCTTTCGTACAGATCAACAATGGTGATTTCAATATTTGATAACCCTGCCTAGTAATCAAGACAGTTTCAACGAGTGAGGGTGCGGGCGGGATTAGTCACGCCTGTATTATTCAAGTTGTAAACGCGGAAGCGCTTGCCTCAAGCTCAAAACGAGGCTTGTGACCTCCCAGAATCTCGCACTCGTCCCGCCGCCATGTTGTTTCTATTCCGGTGTTGGTGAGGCGATATCTGAGATAATTAACAACGATACACGACGAACTGGGTCATAGCATGCAAAGATGTTTCCCATACCACCACAGGGTAAGCTTTCAAATATGTTGTAACGTGTGAAATGAAGTCAAGAAATGAATATGGACCAGAATTTATGAATTTCACCTCGTCGCTTTTCTACAAGTCTCGGAAAACACAAACGATTAGGTTACTCCTCACATTTCTTTATGGTTGGCATTATCGACGGAAATACATCTGTGGTAGCTTTGCGTTATTCACTGGCCTTTACAAATATTCATCACAATATTAATGCATTTTATATATTCGGAGAAATTCAGATCCACGGGGTTCCCCGATACGTGCCAGCACATGAACATTCACAGCCACATTCGCGACAAAGGTGTTGAGGCCGATGCTGAAAGTCAAACTTGGAAGTAAATTCATATCGAGACTTGTGTACCGCAAGGGAAACAACGAAATGTTATCACAAGCTAACTACCAACGAATGAAAAACGACCAACCAATATTTTTTATAAATTGTTCGTGAAACCGTAGTGCATTTTGCGTTTGTTTTGAGGCGGACTAGGTGTAAAGTGGTCGTCTTTCGAGAACGTACTCATGACCCCAGCACTGAAATAATGAATAAATAGACATGGATATGTTAGGGGATGTACGTTTGAATTTACACCGACCTTCTCAGCTTTGTTTTCATAGCTGAGGAGGTAGTAATTGTTCGTGACAACTGTGGAAGACAGTGTTTGACACTTCCTATACTGTTTGTGAATTTGTTTGTGGGCATGGCCATCTATTAAGGTTGAACAAGTGCTCTCTTATTCAGAACCAAACAGTTCAAGACTCTGTCTCAGAATGTGATTTCATAGTTTTAAAATAATTAGCATTTCCTTTAATTTTACAGCATATATGTTCTAAGTAATTCCCAAATTTTGCATTTTGTGATAAACAAAATAAAAATGTAGTTAAAACTAATGTTATGACTTACTATATTAGTAATTATTTCACTGGATAATTGGAACTAAATGACAGTGACTAAATGAATTCCAGGCAAAGTACTGATATACCTATAATTTGAAAAAGATGGAAAGATACTATCATTAAAATGAGATGGAGCAATGTATTGAGTAATCGGTCAGTCTATCGATCTCACTTGTGTGAGTGATTATCAATGGGCTCAGGAGAGTGAGTGATCATCTATCGGCTCAGGAGACTAATCAATATTCATTTATTCTCTCATAAAATGAAACACCAAATCAAACTTTACAAAGTATGCTTATTATGACTATTGATTACTCGTAATTCTGCAGTGTGAACGATATACTGGCATGCACGTCTCAACAGGAAGTAGCATCAGTTGTTTTTATCATAGTTTTAATTGGTGCCTATTTCATTTGCACAATGTTATGATTGTGTTCCATTACTGACCACCTGAGGTTTGTGATTGGATTTGATGCATTCATGTACAATTTTTTTCTGACATAAACATGTTCATGATGTTATGATTGTAAGAATAACATGAATACTTATTACTTTAACAAGAAGTGACATTCAATAGTGTTTTTAGTTAGTATTTAGTTATTTGCAATAGGACTTTAGTGATTAGTGTCTCATCTTACACAGCATCAAGACAGCATAATGCATGCTAGAGAAAATAATGACTACAACCAATACCCCAATCTTGTTGATTGCATGTATAGCAAATCCATTTGAGAAGTTCTTGTCATTCATTTTAGTGCATTTACATTTTAACATTTTGTGTGAAAAATATCTGAAAGTATTATGTTTTGTGAACTTCTGAAAAGGGAATTTATGTCAATAATTAACTTTTACTTTTAATAAATTGAATGTAGCTCCTATTGCAATCTTAGTCTGAGGCTAGTCACATCATGCTTTAAGGTACTATCCACATTTCAGTTTATTTCCATCAGATATGATAATCCTTCAGCCTTCCATCAGATATGATAATCCTTCAGCCATCTGGGAAAATGTCAGTCAGACATATTTCCATAAGTTTTCTGTTTTAACAGAACATTATTTCATTTTAATTGTAAGAGCATCATATGACAGCATTCAAACCTATATTGGTAAATTATGGAGCAAGTGAATTAAATCAGGGTCAGCAAGTACCAGTTGTCTTGCACAATAGCTCTTGCATCATACTTTTTAATCCATACACTCTATTTTTAATTAAATTATATTAGATGTGGCCATGGGAAGGTAGAAAAACAATAGCAGTAACACATTCTAAGACTGGTAAGAGTTACTGTGTTTCCAATAAAAAACTATGGAACATTAGTTACGTTTCACAATTGTTCATCAGATTTAAATTTGTCTATTTGAAAATTGTCCTTTTCCTTTCGGTTTGTGTTTTGTAGTCTAAGGGCACATACTTACTGCACTGTACAGTGCTCTTTAAAGAGTTTTTTTTTAGTTAGGTAATAAAATGTCTAAAACAGAAGACGACTTACTATACATCTGGCATGTGCAAATGGGTGTCAGTTTAATGTAATTAGGGTCTGCATCAGATCAGATGTAGTCCTGTGATCAGAAACTTGGGAGAATGTCTACTCCTGCACTGAACACGATGGACAGCTATCAGTGTCCCCTCAAACGTTCCACTTTTCAACCACCTCACAGTATCATTTTCATAAATGTATAGTTAGGTTTGTGTAAGTGAGGCAAATTTTTTGTTGTGGATAGATTCAGATTCAATTCAAGCGAGAAATTGGTTCACATGATTGACTTAGCAGGTCACATTGTTTGGGTAAATGCAGATAGACATTTCTTTCCTCTTGGATTATTGATTGTTGTCAGTCTAAGTAAACTTCGTCTCAGTGTATTTCGTTACACTCCACCACTGAGTCTAACAAAACCTAGTAGAAGGATGCGCCAGGTAACCTTTGAGCTACCAATGACGGTCCAATCAAATGCGAGACGGTTAAATAGATTTAACCAATCAGACAACGGCTACTATTTAGGGATCGGAGGGACTTTCAAAATATTCAGGTCACCGACACAGGTCTCTCCACAAACAAAAATCAGCATATAACACAGTTATTTGACCTGCAGTATATAGGCTTTGGGGTTTCTGTTGACATGGTTACCATTTGCTAATATTTCCGCTAGATAACATCCTTGAATAATGTCAAAACACTATTTTCAGCGGCTGTTTGCTCACTGTTGTCATGGCAGTACGTACGCCATGCGTAACACACTAAATAGCATTCGGAATCGTTCGGCTATGAACCTTTTCGAGATATAAAGCTCATAACTGATGTGCGAATGTGCACTTTCGCAATTTGGTTAGCTGTGTTCTGATTGGTCAATCTCAAAGGTTATCTGACGCAACCTCCCATAAGGTTTTGTTAGACTCAGTGGTGGAGTGTAACGAAAAGTACTGAGGATAAGTTTACTTAGACTGAATTGTTGTTGACAGTTTGTCACATTATCATCAATGAGGTTCTCTTGACTGACCTGAAATGTGTCATGAACCATACATTGTTTTCTATAGCTCTGTCAGTTATGCTGAAACTAATATTTTCAATCATCTCTGTCTAATCTCACTTCTTGTGTGTGTGTTAATACAACTTTTAACATAGTGCATGAGCTGAAATCAGTTTGGACATAAAGAAGATAAGTTTTTTGCAGTTTAATTCATTAGAGCATATCATTAGAAGAGACATTGTGAAACTTGTGTTCACAGCCATCCATTTCAAAATGTTGAAATCCAGTTCATTTTATTTTTATTTTCTGTTGTCATTAATGTATTATCTTTCTGTTGAGGGTAAAAAAAGTCGCTTTGACCTATGTACATCATCACCAATTATCATGGTCTTTTTAAATAGTGTTTAGACCTATAGCATGCCCCTACTCGTCCGGACATATCTAACACTTGCTAATCCAGGTTAAGATGACATCGTGCATGGTTATTGTCATGACTAAAGTGTCTTGTGTCAACAGATGACATTGTGGTGGTGTCATTATCTAGGAACCTTTTGTCTGAGATAATAGATATTGCGGGAATGCAACTTTCTAACCTACATAATAATAAGTAATGATACCCTAAGTAAAAAGCCTTAAATTCTACTCCCCACTAAGGATGCCTGTGTCTTTCACTAGACAGTGTTGTATACATATATTGTAATAGATAGGTATATTTAACAAGATTTGCCACATTTACTGCAATATCCTTTGGTCATTCTGAAATGGGAGCTAATAATGATTCCCATTCGTTTTCTTTTGAGAGAAATTTCACTGCAAACCCTGTTGACATACATGCAGAATGTGTGTACAGAGCACCTCTTTTTAAACACACACAATACACAATCTTTGCTTAACAAGACAAGGTTCTAATTTTACAGACTCTGAACTGATCTAAGGCATTCACCTGTCATTGACTTGTTAATCATCCGTTGGAACCTCCAGGGTACTGGTCTCTACCCCTGCACTGTTTAGTTTTCAGCTTCTTCTGTAGTAATACCATGTCTGCTTGCTTTATGATGATGCTTGCCTCTGTTACGCAAACTGATATTACTGACTAAAATGTACAATGTCAAATAAAGAATGTAACAAGGATGCTGCCAATTTTCTTGGTGTGGGTTTTTATGTTTTATGAACTAAAAATGTGATTTCCTTTGATATCAAGGATTTTTGTTTTATCAATGTCCAGATATGCTGTAAGGTTCTTGTCTACCAATCAGGCCTCCAGTTTTCTAACCCAAATTATTTTCCCATAATTTTGAACATGTACCACATTCCAAAAAGCCAACTTGATCACATGCCTGGCCTTGATGGTGATTTTATGAATCAGTGTCCAAGTTAGGAATTTTACTGGACTGATGCTTGAGGCTACTGATGAGATACCCAGTTTAATATTTGAAATTGATGGCAAAGATGCAGTTTGAAAATATCACCAATTGAAACTTTTCGCCATCTTGAAATAACATTTTTACATCGCCTGTATTCACCTGTCATCATTCTTCACATCAGTGTTCACACTATTGTCAATGAAATATGATTATGATATTGAAAGTTTGGCAAGGTGGTCAGGTACATGGCAATACTAAGCTTAACTTAAACATTGTTTCACACTGGGAGACCATAACCATACATGTACATGAAGGGTAATGTTTTCTGACTTTGGCCAAGTGACTTTTGTGCCATCAGAATTATGTAATTAATCCGAGTGTGAACTTATTTTGATGTGGTGCCAAGTGAGACCCTGATGTAAGATTTCAACCCATATCCTTTTTTACAGTGGTGCTCACTGTCATGTCTTTCTTTGGATTGTCTGGTCCAGACATGATTGTTTACAGACCACCATAATATAGCTGGAATATTGCTGGTTGTTGTGGTAAACCAACATATTTGTAGGCCTCATTACATTGTGCACTTTAAATATCACTCTTTTAGACAGTATTTTGTCAGTCATGCTGTTGGAACATTGTGTTTGAAGTCCTTTTGTGACAAAAGTTTCATATAGTTGGTGGTTTGGTGTAACTATATGTCTATACATTTCATCCTCATTGTTTGCTTACTGCTGAAACTGCATCACTCCCATTGACTGCTCTTTCACTGGTACTAGCTGACAATGGCCAGGAGAGTGCAAACACATTAATGCTTCTTCAGCTTGCATTGGCATGTGTAAGTGTGCTTCAGGCTTCAAACATCTAACTGTAGTGTTCATTTTGAAGTAGTAATAAATGAATCACTAATGTCATGTGACTTCACTGCATGGCAGAACTCATGAAAGTTTAAGAGTTACTCCCCTTGTTACTTTTATCTGTTTGACCACCTTCTGAAAACCTTTTGTGGAACAAACTATTATCTGAAATTGTGAATGGAAACCAATTTACCAAGAAACAGGCCCCAGGACTTTCATGAAGACAACGCCCCTTCTCTAATCTTTCAAATCGAACAAAGTTTGATTCTCTTTATTTTTATTTTTTAAAGGTGTTTCTCCTTTTCTGAGTCCACAGCTCAACGGTAGGTATCAGTTTTGTTCATTGAAAAATTTGGGTCGAGTACTTCGGTTAGTTTAGTGTGTGTATGTGAAGTTCGTAGCACATGTAATTGTGATATTTTACAAAGAATCTGAAAGAATACTGATGGTTATTAGTATGAACTTATATAATTCTGAGTTCTGCCATTTTGTGGTGATCTACCACTTAATGGGTTCCACATGTTCTTAATGAAATGCATGATATCAACATGTTTTGTTCAGTTCACTTTAGTTGCCATGTTTGGTTCATTCATTGTGGCTTTTAGTTTTTGCATTAACTGTTTGATTTGAGACATGCTTATCTGTGTTTGTTAACTGGCATATTTTACTTATACTGTTGTCATACTTAAGAGGCCTTTAATTAGTGATTTTGCAGACAGAAGCTTGCCTGTGCAATGTTGCCATCAACATGCTTGTATCACAGCATTGCTGGACATGGTCCAATCATTCAGTTCGAGGATTTGTTTATTTTGCAGTGAATCAGATAACCATGTGCCTATTTCATTGGCCCCAAGAAAAGCACAGATTGCAGTGATAGAAACAGTTATCATCTTGATGATGATAATATCTTGCAAAACACCTTAATGGCAAATTTCTTTGAGTCCCTCTGGTACATTAGATACTGGACAGATACACAAGTACTAGGACCAGTGCCAACGTCTGTCACTCTGAGTCTGATGGTCTTACATTTCTCAACAGTACTGGTCTCAGGGCCATGTATCTGAACCATGACCTGTCATTTCACCTATAGGTGTCAGCGTTAGTAAATGTTGGCATGTTTAGATTCAGGTGCTTAGAATCACTCTTGTGAATGTATCAACCCTTTTTGGCCTTGTTCTACAAAAGGATTGTAGCACTGTTGTAAGTTTAAATTTACGTTTCGATTTACTTTTCTCTACGATCACTTTGTGGCTATTTCTCTGAGTATTGCTCCATGGGGCAGGTAGTGTTTTTTGGGGGGTTTTTTTCTGACTGAAAGGGAAAAGTGACCCTGCAGATGCAGTCAGAAGTTAGGCAACAGTAACAAGATGTTATTATGCTGAATATTAGTGACTTGAAAATGAAATTATGTTGACTGTTGAGTTTAGTATTCTGTTAAATCTGTTTTTGCACATTGTTTTATGTTTTGCATGGTTGCATGAGTTGTGTGTGGTCACATACACATAGTTCGTGTGTAGTCCAACCTCCATTGATAAGATTATTAAGACATCACATAGTCATCATTTAGATCATTTCATATCATCATGTCATTAATTTCATCTAATAAATGTTGCTGATACAGATTGTTGTTTTGAGATGGTTATTTTTTATGTATTTTTTCATTTATTTCTGATAATGTATTTAATATCACAACCCTTAAAAATGTTTAAATAATAAAAATTATTTAAACCGTCTACAACTGAATCTTGGTTAGTGAATTTTGTTTACTAACTGCACCACTTCGCATAATAAAAAAAAATGCAAAAGCAAAAACGTTTCACTTTCCAAGTCTTGCACATGTGTGTTCTAAGCACCAAGTAACATTAACCCAAATTCTTCTTCTTTTTTTTTCATCATTCTGATTTTCCAAATTTGTAATACAAGTAGGTGTGAACTTTGCTACTTTCAGTTCAATCGTCTCTCTCATCTACGCCAATACCTCACCCAGATCATCCAGACCCATTGGATGTTAAAGGAAATTGGAATCCGACACATCTAGGTACAAACAATATTATACATTCTGCACAGCCAACAGGTGCTGGCTTACTTTGCTTTGTATTCAAATCCCAATAAGGGGTGTGATTCAGATGTTCTGTTTTTTTTGGGGGGGGCGTTTGTTATGTGTTTTGGAACATTGTTGTTTGTTAAAAGTACAATTTATGTAGAGTACATTAGTGCAAGAATACAAATGTTGTATAATTGTATGGTCTTAAAGTTATGGCCATGGAATTCCTACTAAAAGATCAGGTCAGGATGTACTAATCAAAACTTATGTTTTGGCATAAATGTCAACTAGTCTAAATCCTGAATGAGTAGGCCATTTTGAAATAAAAATTAACTCAAATGGAATTTGACTTTGAACATAGTGTCCAGGTGCTTTATGACAAGGTATCATGTAAGGGTATATTTTTCATCCTTAAAAAATATTAGATATTTACAGAGAAAACAGTTGGATTTAATAACACTTTTTTAAAATGAATCTTTTACCAAATTTATGAATATTACCAATTTGTCAGTGTGAGTCTGTGGTTTCAGTGAGAAGAATTTTGGAGTATTTTATGTAAATTAGGTGTGTTGTTGGAGGTGGAAGAAGCGTTGTTAAGGATGGGCATATTTCATCCTTTGGAATTAAGCAAATCTGTTGCCATGATCTGTATGTATGAATTCTTTCATATGTTGAATATGGATTCCTGTTGCAGACTAAAGAGATCTGAAGTACAGTTGAACCTGTCATGGAGCCATGGCCATTAATCAATAACATTCATCTTTTCAGTTAAAAAGAAATTCATAACAAGCAAGAGACAAAAATTGGCATCACAATAAAACATTCTTTTCTAAGGGATCAAATGCACATGATTGTGTTGACTGTCTTCTAAATACTTCAGTGATTGAGGTTGTACTAATTCAGCAGGCACTATTTAGGGAAATAGATCATTTGTGGTCAGTGATCATGAACAACATCTGGTGTTTGGGAATGGGAATCATTTCATTTCATTCTATTTTGGCCCCGTGAAGGTCCCGGGGTAGAATAGGCCTTCAGCAACCCATGCTTGCCATAAAAGGCGACTCAGCTTGTTGTAAGAGGCGACTAACGGGATCAGGTGGTCAGGCTCGCTGACTTGGTTGGCACATGTCATCGGTTCCCAATTGCGCAGATCGATGCTCATGTTGTTGATCATTGGATTGTCTGGTCCAGACTCGATTATTTACAGACCGCCGCCATATAGCTGGAATATTGCTGAGTGCGGCGTAAAACTAAACTCACTCACTTACTCATTCTATTTTGGATCATTTCTATCCAACTTCACCATGTCTGTAACAAGGATATAAATTGAATCGTGTTCATCTCCTAGATTCTGATACCTAGCATTTTGTACTTGTCTTTCATTCTTGTATCCAGAACAAAATAAATACATGCATTGAAATGCCTATAAGGCATGCTAGAGGATAAGTGTATGACCAAATTTGGATCTTGCCAAAGTTTCTCCAGTGATTGAATTGAAAACAGAAAAATTATTAGCTTTCAAATGTCAAGGTCTTTCATTAACAATTAAAAAAATAACATGTTACAGCAAAATCTTAATGATTAATGGAGTGTCATATGTTATTCAGGTTGAAATAAGGGCATGTATAAATCCTGAATTATGAGTCTGTCACCTTCCAAGTTAGTAAGTTGAAAAACTGTTCATCAGCTAGGATTGGTTTTATCCTATTTTCAAAAGTTTTGCAGTGACTCTGATCCATGTGCATAATTATTGACATGATAAGAGAGGGACTGTATTCAGCGCCCATTGTGGAACATTGTGGAATCAGGTGTTTCATAACTGCTCTGTTGCATTGGTCTACTTGGTGAAAGTGGGGTGACCATGCCGTTGTTCTAGTGCTTGACTTAAGTTCTCTTGGTCTGTTTCATTTCTCACATCTAGTTCCTGTTAAAGGTAAGTTTACTGACAAACAAACCCAAAACCTTTGGTTTGATGTGTCTGGGATAGACTTGATTGCAATGTTTTCCTGCTCTTGCAGATTTGTGGCAGTGTCTCTGGACATGAGTTGGAAGTTAGTTGTAGACATGAAGGGGGTGTGTCGGATTTGTGTTGATCACTTCTTGTCTGTTGCAGGTCAACCTGGACCACCTATCCAGTTCCCCTTCCCACCCATGCAAGAGCGTAAGTTATATACGCTGTACTGACTGACACGAAGAATACATTTTGCCACTTCATTGTTCAGGCATCATGATATTTGTGATATGTTGAGGATAATTTTGTAGACACTGTTAGAGTATAATGACAAAAAACCAAGTCATTATGTTTTTTGCATTTAAGGTGTTGATATGAACTTAGTGGGTTGAGTCCAGAATCTAGATTTGAATGGTAAATAGAGGCATCTTGAACACTGCTATCTGCTGCATAAAAGAACATTTATTATCCCCCGGCATGTAATGCGGGGGGATATAGTTGACGCCTGGTCCGTCCGTCCTCCGTCCGTCCTCCATCCGTCCTCCATCTGTAATCATTTTGTTTCCAGGGCATAACTCAGAAACCGTTCAATATTTTTTTACCAAACTTGATAGATATTGTAATCTCAGCCTATGCTTGTGCCTTTTGCTATTTACAGATTTTTGGCATTTATATTTTTTTTGTTTTTCCATGGAACATTTTGGTGTTAGTCTTATGGTGGGGTGGGCTTCGTTTCCGGAGCAGAACTCAAAATCCGTTCAATATTTTTCTGCAAAACTTAGGAGATATATCAATCAGAACCTAAAGTGATGCCTTTTGCTATTTACATGTTTTTGTGCTTTATTATTTTCTTGGTTTCCATGGAAAAATTTCAGACATAGTCTGAAAATGGAGGGATGTGCTTTGATTCCGGAGCAGAACTCAAAAACCATTCAATATCTTTCTGCCAAACTTGGTAGATATATCAATCAGAACACATAGTGGTGCCTTTTGGTATTTACAGGTTTTTGTGATTTATTATTTTCTTGGTTTCCATGGAAACGTTTTTGACTTACTCTCCAAATGGAGTGATGGGCTTAGTTTCCAGAGCAGAACACAAAATCTGTTCAATATTTTTCAGCAAAACTTGATAGATATATCAATCGGAGCCTAAAGTGGTGCCTTTTGCTACTTACAGTTTTTTGTTTTGTATCATTTTCTTGGTGTCCATGGAGACATTTTGGACTTTGTCTCAAAAGTGAGAGGTGTTTCGTTTCCGGAGCAGAACTCAAAGACTTCTTAATATCTGTCAGTGTAACTTGGTAGATATGTGTGTCAGACCCCAAAGTGGTGCCTTTTGCTATTTACAGGTTTTTATGATGTACTATTTTCTCGGTTCCATGAACACGTTGCTGACTTTGTTTCCAGACCACAGCCGGAAAACCATTTCATATCTTTCAAAAGATCTTGGCACATATACATGACATATCTTAAAGTGGTGACTTTTTCTAATTACAGATATATGGCATTTATATTTTTCATGAATTCCATGGAAACAATTCAGACTTGGTCTAAAAACACAATAAGTAACTGTCTGATGATTTGTCCTTTCAAATATGTGTGGGCCGGGGGGATATGTCATCTGATGACTCTTGTTTTAGCCTTGTGGGTGATATAACATAATTATTTTGGGAAATCTTCTCGTCATCTTCAAGTTTCCTGGGTATCAAAGTGGTGGATGTGTTCAACCCAGAAATATTATTTTTGTGTATTCATTTGTTTATTGCTGCACACTTTTGTAGAAAAAGGGTCCTGCAAAATTATGAATCCGCACTCGTGATGTAATGCTATGTAAACTTGTGTCATTCCTTGCAGCCATTTTACCACCAGGGCAGCAGCTTCCACCACCTGTTGCTCAGCCTCCCTTAACATCTGACTTCATATGTCCGCCAAGACCCGGAGTAGGATCAGAAGGCCGTGCCATCCTTCTGAGAGCAAACCACTTCCAGGTTCGAGTACCAAAGGGCTTCATCCACCACTATGACGTCTCAATTACACCAGACAAATGTCCACGAAGGGTTAATAGGTAAGCTACACTTCCATATGGCAGTGCCGTGGCTGTGAATGAGGTTGTTGATGACAGTCCACATGAGCTGCTATGGCACTAGATTTTTGAATGTCAGTTGAATGTATGTCAGGTTGTTTGGAAATATTTTTAAGTTTCATGGTTTGTGATATTTCTGTATTCCAATTAACAAGTTCTGTTATGTTATGCCTTGTGTTACGATTTTGTCACTGACATCAAAATGTTATGTGATGAAACACATTGAAATAGAAATTCAATTTGTACCAAAACAATTATAATTTTGTTGGGTTTTTTTCTATCCATTCACATCTTGTGTTTGTAAACATGTCATTATATATTAAAAATGTTTGCTTGCTCAACCATTGCTGACAGTTCCTTTTAAATATGGATGTGGTACTGCGGAAAATGGTTCTGCTGAGTGATTGCTATTCCTAAGAGACTTGACCAGCATTGTCTTTGATATACATTTACAGTTTATGTTGCTTCACTCGACGCAAACCCATGAATGTCCTGGGGTAGAATAGGCCTTCCGCAACCCATGCTTGCCATAAAAGGCGACTATGCTTGTCGTAAGAGGCGACTAATGAGATCGGGTGGTCAGACTTGCTGGCTTGGTTGACACGTTATCAGTTCCCAATTGCACAGATCAGTGCTCATGTTGTTGATCACTGGATTGTCCAGACTCGATTATTTACAGACTGCCGTCATAGAGCTGGAATATTGCTGAGTGCGGCGTAAAACTAAATGCACTCACTCACCCACTCTCTCACTCACTCACCCACCCACCCACCCCATGAAGATCCGGGTTAGTATTGATGGTCAGTAACCCTTGCCTGTCATAAGAGGCGATTAATGGGATTGGGGCCAGGTTCCCCCCACCTGGTTGACACCTGTCATCACACCCAGTTGCATTGACCGATGCTCATGATATTGATCACTTGCTTGTCTAGTCTAGAGTGAGTTATTTATAGACAATCAAAATATGGCTGGAACATTGCCGAGTGTTGTCTAAAATGAAGCTCATTATTACTACACTTGGATATTACCTACTTCCCATGAAGTATAGGAATGTATACTTTACAGGGTGATTATTGCCTACTTCCCACATAGTACAGGAATGTATACTTTACAGGGAGATTATTCCCTGCTTCCCACATAGTACAGGAATGTATACTTTACAGGGAGATTATTGCCTACTTCCTACATAGTACAGGAATGTATACTTTACAGGGAGATTATTACACTTGGATATTCCCTGCTTCCCACATAGTACAGGAATGTATACTTTACAGGGAGATTATTGCCTACTTCCTACATAGTACAGGAATGTATACTTTACAGGGAGATTATTGCTTACTTCCCACATAGTACAGGAATGTATACTTTACAGGGAGATTATTCCCTGCTTCCCACATAGTACAGGAATGTATACTTTACAGGGAGATTATTGCCTACTTCCCACATAGTACAAGAATGTATACTTTACAGGGAGATTATTCCCTGCTTCCCACATAGTACAGGAATGTATACTTTACAGGGAGATTATTGCCTACTTCCTACATAGCACAGGAATGTATACTTTACAGGGAGATTATTCCCTACTTCCCACATAGCACAGGAATGTATACTTTACAGGGAGATTATTTCCCTGCTTCCTACATAGTACAGGAATGTATACTTTACAGGGAGATTATTGCCTACTTCCCACATAGTACAGGAATGTATACTTTACAGGGAGATTATTGCCTACTTCCCACATAGTACAGGAATGTATACTTTACAGGGAGATTATTGCCTACTTCCCACATAGTACAGGAATGTATACTTTACAGGGAGATTATTCCCTGCTTCCTACATAGTACAGGAATGTATACTTTACAGGGAGATTATTCCCTACTTCCCACATAGTACGGGAATGTATACTTTACAGGGAGATTATTGCCTACTTCCCACATAGTACAGGAATGTATACTTTACAGGGAGATTATTCCCTGCTTCCTACATAGTACAGGAATGTATACTTTACAGGGAGATTATTCCCTGCTTCCCATGTAGTACAAGAATGTATACTTTACAGGGAGATTATTGCCTACTTCCCACGTAGTACCAGAATGTATTTTTTACAGGGAGATTATTGATACCATGGTTCAGTGCTACAGTCAGAAGATCTTCCTTGGAGTCAAGCCAGTGTTTGATGGCAGAAAGAACCTATACAGCAGAGATCCTTTGCCTATTGGCAGAGACAAGGTAAAAACAATGTGTTCGTATATGTAACCATGGTGAACAGTTTCGTATACATATAAATTTACGTGAATGTCTCCTTATTTAAAGGAGACTAACTGTTCAAGGTACAATATTAATGCATACTTGCATAAGCAGTGCATTTTACAGAGTGATCTCTACACTTGTTCCTGAGGAAGTGTTATCTTAAACATAACATGTTGTTTCCATATAGTGTTACACACATTTTTGTTTAAACAATGTTGATATAAACATGTTGATATAATCAAACTCTTCTTTTGGTACAAAGTTAAGTTTTAAAACTATAACTGTTATTTTTTTAAAGAAAGATGTAACTTACCAGAAGACTGATTTTTCGTACAAAGTTAAGTTTTAAGATTTTAACTGTTATTTTAGAAGAAAAAAAAAGACGTAACTTACCTGAAGACTGAGTTTATGGTTTCTCATTTACTTCCATTTTTTTTAAAAGGAACAGTTCATTTCATGCAATTTATGACACCTTAGGATTATTTCATCGTTTAATGCATGAATGATCACTCTTTGTCCAGGTGGAGTTAGAGGTAACACTTCCAGGCGAGGGTCGAGACAGAGTGTTCAAGGTAGCCATCAAGTGGGTAGCCCAGGTGAGTCTCTATCTACTGGAGGAGGCCCTGGAGGGACGCACACAGCAAATACCACTTGATGCCATACAGGCCCTCGATGTCGTCATGAGGCACCTACCAAGCATGAAGTAAGTACCATTCTCACAAGGCTGCCATTTAATGAATATATTCTTCGAATTGTGAAAAAATTATATATGCAGGATTGGTTTCAGATGTTAAAATCATTTAATGAGATTGCCTACAATAAACTCAGTCATGACTGTAATGTAGTGAGGGAGTGGAATTTTCAGTGAGTTCATGATGTCTTGTTCTGGTCCCAGCGATTACGTTAGACACTTAAATAGTATGGCCCCCCAGCTACCCTAGTGAATTTCAGTATTTTGCATTGGTTCATTTTACATCTTCACCCAGCTTCTTACTGTAGGTGCTACAGATTCAGCTTTATGCCCATGAGAGCTACTGCAAGACATGGACAACATTTTCTGAGGCAATTAAAATGACTACTTTTGTGAAGATTTTGGAACTAACTGATGTTTTGCTCTGTCCCACAGATATACACCTGTAGGAAGGTCATTCTTCTCCCCTCCAGAAGGGTATGAACACCCGCTGGGTGGAGGTCGTGAGGTGTGGTTTGGTTTCCACCAGAGTGTACGTCCATCCCACTGGAAGATGATGCTCAATATAGATGGTATGTTGGAAGGAAGTGCATTTTGTCTTGTCAGGAGTGCTAGCTAGCAAGTCAGTGTGACCGTATTAACCAAGCTCTCACTTAATATTATGTTACAGGTCAAAGATCTATTCCTGTATTCGCCATATGTCCATTTTAATTAGTAGAATAGGTCAGTAAGTCCAATTGCAGGATTAAATGTCTTGAAGGGCTGTTATTTACTGAGAAGTATTTTTTTAAATAGAAGTAAAGGACAATAGATACTGACTGTAGTCAGGAACTGTCATAATTTTGGACCCGTGACGGTCCTGGGTAGAATAGGCCTTCAGCAAACCATGCATGCCATGAAAGGCGCCTATGCTTGTCATAAGAGGCGACTAACAGGGTTGGATGTCAGGCTCGCTGACATGGTTGGCACATGTCTTGTTCACAATTGCGCAGATCGATGCTTATGCTGTTGATCACTGGATTGCCTGGCCCAGACTCGATTATGTACAGACCGTCGCTATATAACTTGAATATTGCTGAGTGTGGCGTTAAACTAAACTCACTCACTCTCATAATTTTGACCACTGCTAAGGATTGTGCACCTGTTCATTTTCTTAAAGCCCTAATTTTGGAAATTTCGCAATTTTGACCTTACGGAAATATTTGAATTATCAGATATGATGTTAATTCAATCATGATAACATAGATTTAGGATTTAATACTTGAATAACCAACACATGTTGATCAATGTAACCACACTTTGTGTTTGTTTACCAGTGTCTGCTACTGCCTTCTACAAGGCTCAACCTGTCATTGAGTTCATGTGTGAGGTGCTCGACATTCAAGATATTGGAGAACAAAAAAGGCCCCTCACTGATTCACAACGTGTCAAATTCACCAAAGAAATCAAAGGTATCACTTTATCTTTGACAAAGGGAATGATAAAGCTGATTTTTCCCGACTTCTTTGTTTTGGTAAAAGTACTAACATCAAAATTTTACAGCACCTACAGTTTGTTCCACATACTTTTTGGATGCCATGTTTACTAATACTGCAACTTGATTTCCACAATCCTTTGCAAAACTCTTACCTTGAACGTGCCTTCTGTTTGTTCAAATTCTTCATTCCAGTACTTTGTACCCCACTTAATTTTGTTTGGGCATGTTTGGGTGTAGATTGTATGAACATTTGTTTTTCAGACTCTTTGTGTACTTGAAGGCATGTTATGTCAAATTGAGGTCATTTTATATTTTTTGGTTGTTAGAGTAGCTTTGATATGTTTTGTGAACTGTTAGCTGTGACAGTGTACTCTTAGGAATGCTGTATATCATTCTTGTAAGTCTGAGATATATACCTGCAACTTACAATTGAAAACTGTTGGCTTTGGCACAGGTCTGAAGGTAGAGATCACCCATTGTGGCACCATGAGGAGGAAGTACAGAGTTTGTAATGTCACTAGAAGACCTGCTCAGACTCAGTCGTAAGTAGAGGATTTATAGAATAGGGAACATTGGTAAACTGAAATTCTACATTGTTTTGGGTTTTTTTTCTGTTATAGGAATACTGTAATCACAGTTGTTTTCACTTCGGATTAATTTTCGTGCTTTTAGAGCAAAAAGATTGTGCGGCAATAATCATATCAACCAAAGTATTCATGGTCAAGTCATGAAAAATACAGGACAGTTCCATAAATTATTCAACATATGCCAGTATTTTACCAGTAGGAAAGTCAAAGGATCGGTATATTTACGGCAAACAAGTCCAGAGGACTGACAAAAATTCGCCTTGTTAAATTATTTCTTCCAAATAGGCAGTAAAAATTACCAACTGTTAAGATTTAAGGAAATGCCCTGTAAATTTTTATCTTTGGCTGGGGACATACAGGGTTACCCTCCGTGTCTGTCTGTCCATCCGTCTGCACAAATCTGGGAATGTACATGGGCTTTCTTGGTTTCGTGGGACTCTAATGGTGTGCATGTCACATTTTGTTTTTGTATTTGTTTTTAATTTATTTATTTATTTATTGATTCATTCATTCATTCATTGAGTTCTGATACGTTTGAACTTGGGTACATTTTGCAAAATTTCTCCATCATGTTAGTGTAATAGAAGATGAAGGGGTGCTGAAGGTTTTCAATTTATCGTCAAAAACTGCTTTATGGGATTCATTTAGAGTACACATGTGCTTTACAGGGACTCTAAGGGTGTGCAGCGCATATTTTGTTATAATATTAGGCTCCATCCGTACAAACGTACGTACAAAATGGAATAAGTAAATAACAGTTGCCTACATTCTTTTCATATCTGGTACCAATGTTCATCACAGTATGAGAAAGGTGCATATCAGGTTTGGTGACCTTGACCTTAATTTCAAGGTCACAAGGGGACTTTAGTGTTTTACGCATGTCAGCAAGATATCTCAAGAACCAGTGGCTGGATTTTTTCATATTTGACACCAAGCTTCATCTACAGATGGTGTAGGGCCCGTCACGTCATTTTCAAGGTCACACTGACACTTTGAAGGTTGCAACATGTTCACCTACATGTTTAGCTTGTCAGCGAGAACCGGTCACTGGTTTTTCTTCATATTTGACACCAAGCTTCATCTACAGATGGTGTTAGGGCCCAGTTGATTTTGGTGACCTTGGTCACTACGACACTTCAGCCCGAAGTTTGATTTGATAATTTGCGGCAGGGGATTATTTCACATTAATGACAATGCTTTTGATTTTGTATTTTATCTGTTTTTCCAGTTTTAATGCTGTTTGAACTTACATAAATTTTTCTGAATTTCTCTCTGAATAAAGCTGTGCATCGAATACCTTGTTTATCCAATTTCTTAACTTGGTCACTTCTACAGAAGTTTGAACTTAGTGAATTGGTTCTATTCATCCTGTTCAGCCCATCAAACAGGGCGTGAACTTCATCCACTTCACAAAAAACATAGCACAAAACTCACTTAGCTTACATATGTCTTTTATAGAGACTCTAAAGGTGTGCATCTCACATTTTGTTTTTGTATTATATAGGGTTTTGATATTAGGAGGCATTTCAACTTTCGATTTTGTGGAATTACAAAATGGTGGATAAAGTTACATATTTAATGGAGAATGATATTTTGGATTTCTGTCACTACTCAACATAAATTAATTTTCTTGTATGAAATGAAATGTATGTTATATTTTGATGAAAGAGAAGTGAACAGCTGGATTTCACTCCTGTTTACCCTCAATGATTGAGATTCATCTGTTATTTTCCTACTCAGTTCATTTTCCTTTGTACCCATAAGGTTAAAAACTAAATACCTTCCCTGGTTTTCTTTCTACAGTAACGTCTTGTGAAAAAAACTGCTCAATGATGAACCAAATGGGAGGAAAATTTTATTCCTGCTTACAATTTACAAAACATTACTGCTTGACAAGTATTAGATAAGCCATGACCTGACAAATGACTCCTATTTGCATATATGGGAACACATGAAGGAAACAGGTTGTCTTCTTAATATTGAAAAATTCAATTTCTTTGTGCATTGTTGTTGTGATGGTGTTTTGCTGAACTAAATCGCTCTACGAGACGTGTTAAACCATATTGATTTCATGCCACAGTCAGGATGTATTGCACTTGCTTAATTGCCAATCTGCCTGTAGCAATCAAGTTTATTCATCAAGATAACTTGCTCTACCTGCTTGTCACAAACACCGTCACTGCGCTGACTCATCTAATACTTGTCAAGCAGTAATGAATGAAGTCAGGGTTGTGCAGATGGAATGGAAGTTGTGCTACAAGAACTTGTAAGTGAACATGGTACTGGCACCTGTGTGGCCAGTTTGGTTGGTGAAGTGCTCTGGTGTATATTGTATGTATTTGTATTCCAGGTTCCCTCTGCAGTTGGACTCTGGACAAACTATTGAGTGTACTGTGGCCAGGTACTTCATGGAGAGATACAAGATGAGACTGCAGTAAGTGGACATTATCAATAACCTCTCAGTTTGTGGGCTGCAATGGGGATGGCTCATTAAATGATCAGTCTTTCGTTGAATGCATCGAATCATATTATCAAACAGTCTGATCACACAAATGCTTGCATACCACAGTGGTACCTTCCTGTCAAAAATCTCATCAGAACAGATTGCCAATACCAGGTATATGTTATAATATCAGGGTTTCGGAAAGGCAGGGGCCATGGGCCAATTTACACATTAGATTGAAAAATAGTCCATTAAAATTTGAAAGTTTACTATTGATACAAGGGCAATGGCCCATTCTGAATTCAGAAAATGGCAAACAATCCTGAGAATGACACACTGTCATTGTCAAAGTTCTCTATCCCAATCCCTGTAACTTAGTGCAAGAGCCTACTGAAATGGGTTAATTGTTTGTCACAGCTGATATATATATATTTATTGTGTTGTTATGAGTCTTGGTGTAAGAGAAGGGATCACCTTAGCTGTAATTCACTTCAGGAAACAGGTCCTAGAAGTTTGCATGCCAGTAGACCCTAAAGTACTCTACCTATATTCTAGAGATGCTAACCTCTCTGTGATTTTACCAAAGTCACTAAGAATTTTAACCTCAGACTACCTCAATACGATTACACTAGAAATTCTACTAACTTTGAAGAAAATTCAAATCTATAGACAAATATATTTTTGTCAATTACATTTGGTTTTTTTTTTTGTTGTTTTTTTTTTCCCAAAAAGAGGCAGGAAGAAATGTAATTCTGATCATTTGAAAATATGTTGTGGAGGTATGTGAAATTAAAGCTTTACACTTAATAAGTGTCATTACCTTTCTCAAAATCAATCATGGTTTTAAGCATTTAGTTGACTACTAATGTTATGCTCAAACTGCTAATTTTGAGCCCTCAAGCTACTATTTGCAACACTTTTTTTGGTTGGCATCTCTGCATATTCTACGGTTTCTAACTGATTTATACCGGTGAAAATCTGGGTTTGAGTTTGTCTCCAGTAACCCATGCTTGTAGTAAGAGGCGACAGTCGGGATCAGATGGTCAGTTATTTACAGATGGCGCCATATATCTGAAATATTGCTGATTGCTGTGTTAAATGGTGATCAAATCTGATGTAAAACTACTTAACAGCAAAAGAGTTACAGAGTATATGCAGTCTAAGTAAACTTAGTCTCAGTGTATTTCGTTACACTCCACCACTGAGTCTAACAAAACCTAGTAGAAGGTCGTGTCAGGTAACCTTTGAGCAACCAATAACCATCCAGTCAAACCTGACACAGTTAAGTATATTTAACCAATCAGACAATGGCTTCTATTTAGGGATCGGGGGGACTTTGAAAATAATCAGGTCACTGACACAGGTCTCTCCACAAACAAAAATCCGCAGTGTGCATCACCTGGAAGCTAGCATAAGCTAAATAGCTTTCGGAATCATTCGGGTACGAACCTTTTTGAGATAAAAAGTTCAAAAGATGTGTGCGAATGTCCACTTCTGTGATTTGGTAAGCTGTGTTCTGATTGATCAATCTCAAAGGTTACCTGACGCGACCTTCCATAAGGTTTTGTTAGATTCAGTAGTGTAGTGTAACAAAAGGTACTGAGGATAAGTTTACTTAGACTGAGTATATGCATAAGGTAAAAGCGAGTCCCTAATGGATCAGTGTGGTATTGAAGAGACAAGGATATGTGAATTGTTTGTATTAATTACAGGTACCCCCATTTACCTTGCCTGCAAGTAGGACAGGAACAGAAACACACCTACCTCCCTCTAGAAGTGAGTTCATCTGCTGTGTGGACTGCAAGTGCAGTGATAAATAAACTGGGCCTGATTCGTTACACATGAAATGAATTGTTACTTTGTAAAACCAAATCAGACTTCATTGACTTGGGAATTGGACCTATTTTTAGAATTTGTTTGACTGACTTTTTAGTTTTCAAAATACATTTCTTGTGTCTTGCTGGACAATCTTGTCATTAGTGCTTTAAGTCAAATAAATTGTCAGACTATAGTCTGTTTGCAGTGCAAACGTACCAATGAATTTCACTTAAAGTGAAAAAGTAAATTGAATAAAGTGAAATTAAGACTGCAAATCCTAAATATTATACCTTGACAACTGCACATTTAAATATCAAAATTTATTCAATTTAAGATAAAGATTGTTTAACAAACAATCATAGTTTCAAATCACTATTACTGGTTTGTATTGCAAGGTGGTAAGTGGTATAGTTGGAACAATCAGACAAATGCACATGTGGTATGTGATGAGTATTAACTTAGACCAGCTCCACTTGTTCTCGGTGAAGAGAAGAGCATAAATTTGTTAATCCTAGAACAACTACAGGTGTGCAGTAATTGTGGGGATTACCGATCACTATGTTGGTTCCTCAGACTCTAGAGGCAGAATACCGATAATCCTGCAACATTGCCTGATACGAATGTTGTATTCCATTAGTATGCGATCTTCATGAAGTGAATCTTTTCCAGGTATGCAATATCGTGGGTGGCCAGAGGTGTATCAAGAAACTGACTGATCTGCAGACTTCAACCATGATCAAGGTTTCTCAAATAAGTTGTTGTCTATCTACAGCATACACATGAGGCAATCAACCATCACTTGGTTTACTGCCAGTGGTCACTTCATGTCTTCACAAATGTTCTGTTTTTGACAGTAGAATGAAGTTTTTATGACAGTGTCTGGAATGTCCTTTGTGGTCTTTATCCATCAGTGATTCCTTTCTGAAGTAGCATTCCATGACCCTCTAACCAGTTATCAGAAAAATACTTTGTTGTTGCATGCTGTTTACCCTTGTTCCTTAATATCTACCCGCTGATTCTGATAACATGTCTGTGTGAAGCGTGCTGGGTAGCTGCAGCACTTGGGACTAAACAGGACTATTGCTTTGTTCCGCTGAGGCAAGACACTCGACACTTGAACAGTGTATTGAAATGTAGTTGTTGGAATAGTATCTACAGACATTATTCACACTACCCCATGTCTCAGAGTCTGTGGTGCATGCTTAACCACTTTTTTTTATCACTCTCACTTTGAGTGAACATACCCATGGACAACACCCATGTTTTCCACATGCCTCAGTTGGCATGCTGTATGTAGCAATACCTTACTTGAACCTGGTGCTAGCTCCAACCCTGCCAAGTCCTTGGATAGCCATCTTCCCCAAATTACTTGACTTGGATAAGTATTTTTGTAGAGTTTGTTTTGAGGTGTCCGTGATGCACATGCTTTGTGTCTCTGTTTTCGCTTACAGTCTAGTGAGATTAATTGCCTCATGCGTGTGTTGCTATATAGGAATGAGAATGTAAAAAATATGGCACTGTTATTGTTGAGGCCATATATGCATTCTCATTCCTTCTTATGCTTTATTTCCATATTCCAGCAGTTCCTCATTATTGGGATAATGCCATGCTTATGGACCATATTTTCTTGTGTATAATGGATTTTCCCAAAGGAAAAATATTACCATTCACTGTAAAACATTAAGAAAAGTTCGTGGACTAGGATTCATTAAACTCTTCTATTCATAAATACTAACCAAAGTATGCGATAAACATTAATAACTGTTGAAATGATATGAAAAGTAAGAGATACTTTCTTCAGAATGTTGTTTGAAAATGTTTTTCAGTTACTATAATCTATGGTTTTTAATCACATGCAAAACACAAAAGAAAGTGTGAAAATCATTGTGCACTTTTTGGATTATTTCATTAGAAAATAACATTTGAAAATTGATACCTCTGTTTGGAAAAAAAGCAGTGCCTTCCACAACAGTATATGCATCTGATATTGTAAAACATCTTGTCAATTTAATGTTTTATTTGAATTGTTTTACATTTTCATTGACCAAGTTAATCCTCTGTTTCTTCACCTGAAGCAATACCATGTGCATCTAGTGTTTGACTATCTTACGAAAATTAGGTGAATTTCCCCAAACAACACAAAGAATAAATAGTTGCACATTCTCCAGTGTGCTTCCTACACAAGAAAATTGGAATGTTTTCAACAATTACTTAGCTTTGTAATTTTCTAAGAAATCACATATCTAGAAAAAAAAATTTGCAACAGCTGATGCTGATTTTATGCTAATATTTTATTATCACTTGATCATAAGTGTCCAAAGAAAATAGTTTATGAATGCTGTATTGTGATGTCTTCTAAGTTCTTTATAGCAAGCATCGAGGGGAAAATGTGCATCCTTGTGTTAATAGTACAAGTGATATCAGTTGGTTTTATGTACTGTCCAAGAATACATCTTCTTGGACTGAGATTGAAGATATATTCAAGACATCAGCGCTTTACAGTTTGTAGAGAGTTGCCTCATCTTGCTATTCAGTAATTAAAAGTTTTATTTATTAATGCTGTTCTCAGTCCAAATGTATGATGGCATTTTTAAATCACCAAGTTTAAACAGGGTAAACCACTGATTAAAATTAAGAGCAATGAACTGGAAACCAACTGTAATCCATAATCCAAGCATTGTGTTAAACATTGCTCTGTGATGTGATGATCCGTTGGATAGGATAAAACGTACTATTTAGCACTAATGCACTCAATGTGATATAATCTATTCACTAACATGGTTGTGTTGTTCTCCAGGCTACAGCTCGTTCTGCACCAGACAGGGAGAAAGAAATCAACAGTCTTGTGAGTTATTCTAAATGTATACATTATGTGAAGTATTACCAGTGTGCATATTTGCTGAATTACCAACACTGTAAATATATTTGAGTACTAGTTCATGTAAACATATATAGAATCAGTACATGAATCTAAGAGACATACTTCATGCATTATATTAAATCTCTTTGAGGTGATGGTTTTCACTGAACACAACATAGCTGCACTTTCCTTTTTGAAGGATATGTTTAAAAGCATAGAATGGACTTAATGTTCAGTCAGTTTTTTAATAAGGTTTAAATTAGTTCAATTTGAAACTTTTTCAGATGTTTTCTCATGTTTCATTTCAGAATATCTTAGTATTTGTTTAATTCTCATCTTTTTTATATTTCTGGAATGAAAGTGTGTGTGAACTCTGCATTTCTTGTAAACATGAAATTAAGGTCAAGATTTCAAAATGTTAGTTTTTTGGGTGTGGTTTTTTTTTCCTAAATCTTCTTTAGAATCTTCTAAGATCTATACACTAACATGTCAAAGTATTGTCAGGAGACTCCATTTTTTAAATGCTGCAGTGTAATGTATATTGACAAGAATCATATCTTGTCCATGATTGTATTGCAAATTCATAATTAGTTAAAACAAAACTGGGAAGTAAATCATTTCCCATTTATATACTGCAGAGTGAGAGTGATTAACTATTGATTGTAATATCCCTCTATCGTGTTCTTGCAGTTTTATTCAAAACCGAACCACTCGTTTTCGACAGTAATTATCATTCAATATCTTTTTGAAAGCCTCAAAACAGTTGGAGAACTCTCACTGAAATCAGAATATAGAGTCATACAAAATGTCATGGGAAAAGAATTAAATCAATGTACAATGTATCACTGGGGCTGGAGATAAGAATTGTTTGCATTACCAAGCATGATAGAGGGAATGTATGTCTGACGGTGTTCCCACCAGGTTTATAAGGCGGACTTCAACAATGATCCCTACCTACAAACCTTTGGGGTCACAGTTCAGTATGAAATGACCGACGTCAAAGGTCGCATCCTGACGCCTCCTAAGTTACAGTATGGCGGACGGGTAGGCCAAACCTTCTCCCTACATGCCTAACACGAACCATCAAGAACATTATGCAAACAGGAAAAACCATCAAAACCCAACTGTTGTCTTCAACTGGATCCTGTTCCGCAAAGAAGTCTTGGTGCTACATCCATTCAGTGCCTATTCTTTAACATAGACTTAATTTGATTGTAGCACTAAAATCAATTTGCAGAATATAGGTCCAGTAGTCATTGCACATGTTGTGATTAATGAAGACAGTTCGGACATGAGGTTTGTGTAAAGTCCTTGTTGGTTGTTTATGCAGGGCGTGTGTTGTCTAATGCCTCCCTATTTTTTTACCAAAATTATTACCCCATCTGATTGCTCAGGTTCGGAAAGCTAATTTCATGGCTGACACCTACCTTCAAACTTTCGGCATCAACATTAATCCCACCATGGTCGATGTTCAAGGGAGAGTACTCAATCCACCGAAATTACAATATGGAGGCCGGGTAAGGAGGACGACATGGAAGACAAATGCTGGAGTCCATCTTGACTTCTCTATCGCCAAGCATGCATGCCACAAGATACAGACTAGTGAAACAACCAACGAAACTGGATAAACAGTTATTGCTTGCACATGCCTACAGAATCCTGTTAAATATGCTTTATAAAGGAGAAAAAAAATGAAACCCAATGGATTACAGTCTAGAATTTTCTGGACAGTCGGAGGCAATATAAAGACAATATATGCTTGATTTAGTTTGCATTGTATTTGCTTTATTAATAATTAATCATTTGCATGTATTTGATTTAATTAGTAGTTATGCTGTTTAAAATAATGCTTTTACATGAACATAACCTTTTGAGCTTAAAGTGAAAGTTCACATTCTGTTAAATATTCTGTCGTTGTGTTGATAAATTTAGTCATTTCTGCAGTGTTAGTGTCAAGGTGGTTGATGGAATTTGTGAACTGACTGGAAAAGTAGGATATTTGTTTGGTCCACAACCTTTTTGCCTCGACAAGTTGCTAAATGTTGAGCGTTTTCTAATGGAAACATTATTCCAATTTTGAAACTGTAATAAAGTTAAGTTTCAGTGATCTTGACAACTTGAAATAGTATATATTCCTGAATACAGTAAACCTGCTAACCCAGATATGATTAAGCTGCCTACAGCCACCTTTTCAGAGTTATTTTATCTGTGGTTGTGTACAGTGTCTAAACCCCATTCTCTGTCGATGTACAGACCAAAGCTCAGGCTGTGCCAAACCAAGGTGTCTGGGACATGAGGGGCAAACAATTCTACAGCGGCATTGAGATCAGGGTGTGGGCAATTGCTTGCTTTGCCCCTCAAAGAACAGTCCGAGAAGATGCGCTAAGGTAATATTTTGTTTTGGAAATGAGTGTGAGGTAAGGGGTTTGAGTGGCGAAGCTGGTTCACTTCACTGGTGCATGTAGTCATATCCAACTAACCAAGATTGATGGTCATGATGTCTTCAACTGGAATATTTGTGGCTGTCATCATCTGACTTTAATATTGCAGATACTCTGACAGCTTGCACTGAAATTGTATATTATGTACTAAATGTTAGTCAAGTCACAGAATACCTGTTGTCAGCTTTGTTACCTCTTGAAAATTGCTGGATCTCTACACTGATAAATATTTATCCTTTTCAAGAAATTGTGCCAGTAGCTAAGTGGTAAGCCCTAAGTGATAATCAAACGTCTGTTTTGCAGAAATTTCACATCTCAGCTCCAGCGTATATCCAATGACGCAGGAATGCCCATCATGGGACAGCCATGCTTCTGCAAGTACGCCACTGGTCCTGACCAGGTGGAACCAATGTTCCGATATCTGAAAAACACATACCAGGGATTGCAGCTCATAGTGGTTGTATTACCAGGCAAAACACCTGTTTATGGTAAGTTTATGCAGCACATGCAAATAGACTAAGCATTGATATGATAAAATGCATTTCCATGTGTTTCAGCAGTGATCAGTATGTTCCTATTTTGCAGTCAATAATTTTCTAAAAATGTCAGAATAGTTACATATTAATGCATTTCTGTAAATAAGAAAACTTGTTTTCAACATGTCATATTCAGTCTACCTTTTCTTTAAATATGTGGAGTTGTGGTTGTATTTAAACCCTGTTGCTCAATAATAGTATTGATGCAACCTTGTCATGGGGTTTTGAGGCTATAGCCTTTGTTGCAGAAAGTAACAGCTTGGCCGGAAAGAGTTCCTTCTGTTCCCCCATATTCTTTCTTGCACAGATTAACAGTGGATACACTATGTGGTTCAACCCTATATACATTGTATTTTTTTCTGGGTCCTCTAGTAATTGTTGTGTTAGGTTTTGTTCACAATTCCAGTATACATCATTTTATGGCTATTATTTGGGATGGGGGAATACAAGGATTTAGTTCAAGGAACTGTTACGGCTAGGCCTTGTGTTACAAACCTTCTGTGGGAAGTCATATGTTCAGATGTGAACTTGTTTGCTTTTGTGCACGGCTGTAGCTTTGCAGGAGTGCTGAAAAAAGTAAAAGTTAAATAATTAAAGTTAGGAAAAGTTTAGAAATGCTCATTAAACCAAATTCAAGATGCAATACCAACTTTTCAAACCATGACCCACAAACATTTCACCCCCATTTCAGCTGAGGTAAAGCGTGTTGGAGACATTCTGTTTGGCCTGGCGACACAATGTGTGCAGGCGAAGAATGTCAATAAGACATCCCCACAGACCCTGTCCAATCTCTGCCTCAAGATCAACGTCAAACTAGGCGGCATTAACAGTATCCTCCTGCCAAGTATTCGGTAAGTATGAGCTTCTTATGTCTTCTTCCTACAGTCAACTTATCCTCAGTGGAAGAAACATACCTGCAATTCACTCAGTTTGGACAATTACTTTCATCATTTTCTTTCTGACCCGTGTACAAGCTTGAGGATAATTTGGCTGTATTCTGTGTACTGCGTCCCATGTCATTGACAAACTTTGCATGAACATGAATTAATGAAACACAAGTAGACATTGTCATTCTTTCTTTGACAAATTCATATGAACGGAAGCAGCATATTGATGTTCATTTGCTTTGAATTTCTGTCCAGTGCTGAGTTTTCCTTTCCATTGGAAAAGATGTGAAACCTCCAAGAAAATTCATGTGCGGTCCTGAATGTCAGTTTATAGGCTTTTGGTGAGCAAGGACAGAAGTTCATCTGTAAATGCTTTGATATTCATTCAGCATGGTATCATCGTTGATCAATGAAGGCATGTCTTGATCATTCTTCTGAACAGCTACCGAACCTTACGCAGTTTGCGCAAAAAGAAAACTAAGTTCTGTATAACAGCAGTTGTAAGTGGTAAAAAATTTGTAACATTGTGATCCTGTGATGCAATTGAAACACTGTTAACAATGCATTATGATCAATAGTAATAGTTTTAAAAAATTGTCTCAATTAATAGTTACTAAATGTTTCATAATGTACATGTACCCTTTAGAAATTACTAGTAATACTAAATTATTTTATCGCTATTTGTATATATTTTATCAAATGCTGCCAAATCATTCATTGATTTGTACTAAACTTTAGTGCTTTGTGAATGATATGTACATTTCCCAAGCTGAACATGAACTGAGCATGCAGCTGTGAATGCCAAGTATTGTCTGCCCCCAAACTCTTCACTGACAAACATTATCAATCATACTTTCCACTCACTAACCAGGAGTGTGTTGGACATTGAACAACAAGATGTTGTTAGCCTCAAACACACTGCAGTTAATAACAACGACTTGTTTAAAGAGTGTTGTTTTGCAGACCCAAAGTATTTCTCCAGCCGGTTATTTTTGTTGGTGCCAGTGTGACACATCCCCCAGCGGGCGACCGAACACGTCCTTCCATTGCTGCAGTAAGTCTCATGACTTGCCTGCTTATCATCGGACATCAACTCTATCAATAACTGGCACTAGACAATGACAATCTTCTTGGCTTCCACAGGAAACATTATCAGGGAACTACACTACTGTTGTTTTGAAGAACCTGCCCCCGTTTTCATTGAGAGCCCAAGGATTTGGATATGCAGTATGCCTCAAAATTATCTCATATATTGAACACTGATCAAGTTTAGTGTACCCCCCTAATTGGAGATTCTAAGGGTGGATAGTCACTGCAAAGCATGCTGAATATTTTCTCAAGCTTCATGTTTCAGCTTTAGGAAAAGGGTGAAATGAATTAAGGTGTATTCTTCACTGAGAAGAGCCGAGCCAAGCCAAGCCAAGCCAAGCCAAGCCGAAAAGTGTCAGCAGTCTGTGTCGGTCTTGATATGAGGCTGGTGTCTGATGGAGATTAGTAGATTGCAATTATGCACCTCTTTGTTTCAGCCCTAGCGTGTTTCGGGAGCCAATCATTTTCCTGGGTGCTGATGTAACACACCCACCAGCAGGAGACTGTTCGAAACCTTCCATTGCTGCCGTAAGTCGTCCCCGTAGAGTAGACATCTGCCAATGTTGTCAGGGTGTTGTACTAAACTTGTGTGTCCCCACTAATGGTGTTTTTAATCATGTCACAGGTGGGTATGTAGCGGGGAGATGCATGTACTCTTAACGCTCCATCTTAAAGTGAGGCTACAAATGAGGCATTTCAATGACTGAAATTACTGAATTCATTGTTTGTTCACCTTTCTCACTAATCATTTGATACTGGTCAGTTGTAGCTTTAACAGAGTCTGTGAAATTCCCAGCTGTCTGATCTTTGCAATTACCCCAAAGTGAGACAAAGTGAAATCTTTCCTGTGTGAATTATGAGATTTGCTGATCATCAGAGTGATCACCATGATTGCATTTTTGCTTCAATTTCTTTTCTTAGTGTTTCTTTTTTTTTTTTTTCCTTTTATTTTTTTTTTTCATTATATTTTCATATTTTGAGATGGATAATTTTGTTATTTCTTTGCCAAAGCAAATCATACAAATGAATTCCCATAAATTGAATTGTTCATCAGAAGGCTTTACAAAAGGCCATTTGATTTTGTAGTGTGCAGTCTCTGATATGGTGTACATTACCAATGATACTCCAGAGTAATTTTTTTGAGACTGTTTGAAGGAATAAGTGAACCAGTAACTGTTTTGCTCCCTCTCCAGTTTGCTTGTCATGAGAAGTGACTATATTAGATCTGATGGTCAGACTCGCTTTCTAGGTTACTAGTGTGTCATACCTGGATGGTTTGTGACATCACTCTGTCCACTAGTTTAGCATACCAAAGTTTATTTACAGATTGCCATTGTGTGGCCTTAGATTGATGACTGTTGTAGAAAGCAAAACAAAAATTAATTGACTGCAAAGAACGTCTTCTTTGTGATAATAAACTAAGAATGAGCTGATGAATGCCAAAGGTCTGTTCGTGCTGTTTCATGTGTATTAGAGCCACCAATATTTCATAAATCATAATAAGATCACATATTTGTTTCTTTTTGAAAACTTGCTATACAAAATATTTGGCATCTTTTTCACTTAAAAATATATATACCATGTACATTTTGACATCAAGCAATTCAACAAAATTCTCACATGAAAGCC
The DNA here is from genome assembly GCF_037392515.1 of Haliotis asinina. Taxonomy (NCBI): domain Eukaryota; kingdom Metazoa; phylum Mollusca; class Gastropoda; order Lepetellida; family Haliotidae; genus Haliotis; species Haliotis asinina. The sequence continues at coordinate 42,611,096 of NC_090282.1, forward strand.
TAAATACTCAACAGCTATGATAAATATGATGTTATCCCATTATTAATGTGGGAGATCTAACATACAGTGTATGTTATGTTTCTGTCATGTTTCTTACATAATCTGATAAGGACTTTCGTTATATATATTCTGATGTTATAGAACACGTGAGCTACAGAGCAACATAGTGGACATGTTTTAGCTGGTGATAAATTAAGTTTTAGAAAATGTTTGTGACAAATCCTATTGAAACATGTCTTGTAACACTATGAATTGTTTGTACTAACATATGTTCTCAACCTTATGTTGTGTTAAATGTTATCAAGATAGAGGTTTTGTAAGAATGAAATGTGTTTCTTCTAACATTTAAATGTTAAATATCTAGCATATGCCATATTTCACAAGAAATTATGATTATTTTTATATTCTAATGTAATCTTGTGAAATAGGTATAACAATATGCTGATGTATTTGACCTTATAGGTAGTGGGGAGCCAGGATGCTCATCCCAGTAGGTATTCAGCAGCAGTTCGAGTGCAGCAGCATCGTCAGGAGATCATCCAGGAACTGCCCACAATGGTGAAAGATCTCCTCATCCAGTTCTACAGGTCTACAAGGTTCAAGCCAACTCGGATTGTCTTCTACAGAGATGGTGTCAGTGAAGGCCAGTTCCAACAGGTATGTTTAACAAAATTGAAGTAAGCATGGAAGCCATAGAGTGGAGAACAAGGTCCTCAAGGTTCTAGAACACTGTCATTAGGATGTCTGTTAATGCTTCTATTTGAAGTTTTGAAGATAGGTGGTGTTTATCAAAGTAAAGGTTTGACTAAGTTCTAGAACATGATATCTGGTAAGGTCTGTTTAATACTAAATTTTTGACACTGATAGTTTGTGCACATCTGATCATCTGTGATGTTTTTTCAATGCTAACAAATCGCTTATGAAGGAAAGTTGGAAATGAAGTCTCTATATTTACTTTATCTTCTGTTTTGTTTGTCTCCACATTCTTGAGAACAACAAATCTTTATCCCATAATAGCCTGTCCTGAAGAAATAGAGCAACTGGTGTATGCACTTGAGAAATAATTACTAATATTGAAACAGGTGATCTGTTCATTAAGCATTAGTGAAGATAGTAGCTTGATTTAAAAGACCAGCTTGTGTTTAAAATTATTTGGGAACATCAAGAGTGTCTATCATGAACGTTTTGTTAAGTTATTGGGAGTCATCAGTTATGATACCCCAGGGGGATATTTCAATCAATACCCTAAATTGTAAACACTTTTGACACAGAAGTGTGCTAGAGCAATGTAAACATGACCATCCAGTTTGATGCAAAGGTGTTGAGATTCCGAGTGAAATTTCAGAGATTTTTCTCCTCCTCAGTCTTTTTCATTTTGCTGTTAATCATTTGGTTTGGCTTATTATTTGTGTGTAGCTGTCCTTTGCTATTGATCTTGATTAATTACATGTGTTGTTTTTACAGGTGCTAAGCCATGAACTGAGAGCTGTGCGAGAAGCATGCATGAAGCTTGAGGTGGGTTACCAGCCAGGCATCACATTCATTGTGGTACAGAAACGCCACCACACCAGACTCTTTTGTGCTGACCGAAAGGACCAGACTGGGCGCAGTGGCAACATTCCTGCTGGAACAACTGTGGACGTGGGCATTACTCATCCTACTGAGTTTGACTTCTATCTGTGTAGTCATGCAGGTATCCAGGTAAGTCCAGGTGCTTGGTAGCAATCTGGATAAAGAATATATTGGTTATTTTCATGTGTAAACATCAGTCTAAACTGATTTTTCAGATATGAGAAATGGTCTCTGAAGGTTCTCATGTTTGTTTTGATTTTCACCTAGCAATAACTTCAATTAGATGCCTTTTGTGTTCTTTGGAAGTTGATTTTTCACAAGTCCTCTACCTCAGTTTCAACAAGTGAATGTTTCTCTTGCCCAGGGTACAAGTCGACCATCACACTACCATGTTTTGTGGGATGACAACCACTTCTCTGCAGATGAACTGCAGATTCTGACGTACCAGCTGTGCCACACCTACGTGCGGTGTACCCGTAGTGTGTCCATCCCTGCACCTGCCTACTATGCACATCTTGTTGCCTTCCGTGCCAGATACCACCTTGTGGAGAAGGAACATGACAGGTACATCATACACACATTTTTACAGCAGCAGTACCCACACACAGGTTTCGTAGTGTCTTGTCAGTATGTATTATTGTTGAATAGAATGGGATATTGCTTTCACTGTCAGAAAGTCAGAATTATAGCTCAGGGTGCCATTGTGAATGCAACCTTGGTGCTTTACCAGTGGTAAATCTATGTTAAGGTATGGAAGTTATGGTCACCTTAGCACCAAGGATGCTTTGTACAACAGCACCCAGGACTTTTTCCCAAACTGGAATATTGTTCAGTGTTGGAACCTACTCTCCTTGCTCTTTCTTTCAGTCCTGTTTGCAAACTGATTTTCAGGTTAGCCTTATTTGCTTGCTTGTTGGTCATTTGCTGTAGTCATAAGTTTTATGCCAGTGTCCACCCCTTGGCCAAAAATGTACCATTAAATTAATGCCAGTAGCCCTACCACAATCATCCATAACACCAAAACTGTAAAATATGAATTCCTGGACATCAAATGGTAGCACTTATTTTAGATAGTATCACTGTAAACTTAAGTGCTTGGCATGTGATCAAAGATCACAAGGTTCAGTTTTAGGACTGCTTCTTTTCACAATTTACATCCTGCCTTTTCGAGACATAATTTGAAAATATTTTCTGAATTTCCATTTTTATGCAGATGACAGCTTCAAATCATCTGAACTTTCATGCAACATCTCAAAACTGGAACAGTGCATTCAGGAAATAAGAAAGTGGATGGTGTCTAACTTTCTCATGTTAAATGAAGACAAAACAGAATTTGTTCTAATTTGATCCAAGCACCATCTCAGAAAGATGGAATCTGACTCCATGTGTCTTAATGTTGGTGATGCTGAGGTTTTGCCCTCTCACAGTGCATAAAATCTGGGAGTAATTCTTGGTGCCACCATATCTATGTATAGGAAATCCCAGTTTTGGAACATTCACTAAATCCAAATAAATATGCATCACTTTGTGACTGCAAGGGAATGACACATGGAAAATATCTTTCCCATTAGTTTCATGATTTACCGTAGATACATGGACATGAGATTTCCTCATTATATGTCTGGAATATTGCTTCAAGTAGTATTACACCAGTTTACATTCCTTATCACTGGCACACATCATCCTTTCATGTTTTCTCCATTTTATACAGAAATAGGTCTTGTAGGTAAGGAATGGTGTTTTCAGAATTGCACATACAGAGATAGCCTGGTCCACATGGAATCACACTCTTGCAAAGATTGTAACCATTAAGACCTCCATGGGACCTTCAGGTTTCTTCATATCAGTTAATAAACATTTCTTCCCTTATACAAGAAAACTAATAGACCACAAATAGATTACCTTATGCTCACCTGACTGAAAGTTGCTTGAATTTATTTTATGACCTGTTTCTCTGGCACAAACATAATCTATTTATGGATATTACTGTCATTTTAGTTTAAAATATCATGTGGTAATATATCTTGTGGCTAAGCGTGTTCCATATCATATTTAATTCAGTTCTTTACGTATTAATGTTACTGTATATTGCCATGTGTAAGGTGCTTTTGTACCTTGAATTAGATGGGTTTGATGTGGGGTTGTCTAACACAATATTATATATTTGTTATTGTATTGAAGTATGTTGCCAACTATCAGCAACTGTAACCAATAATGGAATTATAAATGGGTGAATTAGTGTTGATTTTTAGGGCTTAGGCAAGGGTGTTAAACCTATGTGAGGGTTGGCTTTATACATGGCGATGTACGGCACATGTATTTGAACATATATGGATCAAACTAAAAGTACTTTATGGTTCAACTTCTTTATTCTACAAGGTCACAACGTTTTGAGACAGATTCTAGTCTCTTCTTCAGGTGTAGTGAGGGTAACACTAAAGGGTTGCAGTATATATACACATAACAGTAGACTGATTAGAATGGGTAACAAGATATACAGGTTTCTATTAATTGATGTACAGGCTTCAATTGATAGATGTACAGGCTTCTAATTATGTACGGGCTTCAACTGATTGGTGTGCAGGCTTGTGTTGATTAGGTTAATGAGTTACAGGTAAAGATGTTTGGAAAAAGATTAGTCACTGAGGATAAGGTGGTTCCATGCATTGGGTAAGTAAACACCTCAGTCTGTTGATTGAGGGATTGTTCCGCTTGATTGCAATGGCTTCTAGGAGCTTCCGTTTTTTTTAAGTCATTGGCGTTCCTAACTAATGTCCTGGTGTTGTCCCAAACAATCTTGTGATTGGGGTTGTGCATGAAGTGTTCACATACAGCAGACTTCTGATCCAAATTTTGAACTGATGTTTTGTGTTCTTTTAACCTGATAGCCAGTGATCGACCAGTTTCACCAATATTGTTGGGGACAACACCAGGACATTAGTTAGGAACGCCAATGACTTTAAAAAAAAAACGGAAGCTCCTAGAAGCCATTGCAATCAAGCGGAACAATCCCTCAATCAACAGACTGAGGTGTTTACTTACCCAATGCATGGAACCACCTTATCCTCAGTGACTAATCTTTATCCAAACATCTTTACCTGTAACTCGTTAACCTAATCAACACAAGCCTGCACACCAATCAGTTGAAGCCCGTACATAATTAGAAGCCTGTACATCAATTAATAGAAACCTGTATATCTTGTTACCCATTCTTATCAGTCTACTATTATGTGTATATATACTGCAACCCTTTAGTGTTACCCTCACTACACCTGAAGAAGAGACTAGAATCTGTCTCGAAACGTTGTGACCTTGTAGAATAAAGAAGTTGAACCATAAAGTACATGTACTTTTAGTTTGATTCCTCCAACTTCTAAATGCCTTTGAAACAACTTATATATGGATCAATCCTCATAGCAACCTTTAGGGCTCAACTGTTGTCTACATTTTCGGGAGAGCTGCAGATCCTATTTTCTTTTTCCATGATACATGATTAACACTTCAAATACTTGAGCACAGAAAAATGTTTTTCATTAACCCAGGATAGTTTTGATGCCAGCTCTCAGAACCATAACAGTTTTGGAACTAAAACAATACATACAGTTTTCAGGTCACTTTTGGATGCTAAAATGTTCAGAAATTGACAACTGAGTTATTATGAACAGCTGCCTTTAATATTGTTCAAAATTATTTTTTTGTCTATGATCTAACAAGACATCCCTTAGCAAAAAGGGTCTGCACAATATATTTTTTATAGTCACCATTTTCTATCAACTATTCATTTTGCACAAGTTATAATGTATTTGTTCAATCCTTAATGAATAGACTTTGCATCAAGTCACGTACATGGAATATTTAAGGAAGTGTGTAAAGGCTCTAAGGGTTTTTTGCATATAAGCATTCTTATGTTGAGTGTAGTTTGTTCTTTCATTGTCATTATGTTGTCAACATTTTCCATAACATACAAAACATCACATGAAGATTATCAACATTATGGTTAATCTGTCTTAAGGGGTCCAAGTTGGAAATGTTCATTTGACACAATTTCATTGCCACGTTGACGAAACATGTTCTACATCCACTTGGTAGAGCAGAAGTTCTGTTGTACAATCTATTTGTCACATCACTTTAGATAGTTTTTAAAAAATTCTGTTACTCCTCATGGCATAAACATGTAAGTGAAATAACCTTGAATGGATCATTATATTCATTTCTAATGCATTTGACTGTTGTGAGTGAGAGTGGAAGCATGGATTTTCCCTACTTTAAGCAGTATTCCAGAAATAGCATGGCAGAAACATGGAATCTTTCTTCAACCAATAATTTGAAAAGATTGTTTTCAAAGTTGGACATCCCATCTATATCTGTGGAGGTACAGTGCATTATCACAGTTTAATTATCTGGAATGTGGGGGGAAAGGTCCTGCATCAAAGTATGTCACAATATACAGGTCCTGATTAAACATCTTCCCCATATTTTCCTTCCAGTGGTGAAGGGAGTCGACACTCTGACAACAGCGAGGACCGAAATCCAGCATCAATGGCTCGTGCTGTGACTGTGCATCCCGATACCTGCAAGGTTATGTACTTTGCTTGAGGAGTCACGCAAGAGGAGACAACTCTACCATTCTTTTCTAGGCTGTGAACTATGTCTGGGACTGGTGTTTCTATGTTATTTGTGTAAGATATTTATACGTCAACTCGAGCAGAAATGACTAGGATAGAGAACGCTGGCATAGAAATCTGAGTCATGTGTACATATTGTTACCATGGTTACCTGTATAAATTGTGCCACAGTCCTCATGTCGTGCTCAATGGATGGACTTTATATATAATGAAATGTTGACCTTCCGTGTGATGCACACATATTAAATATTGTGATGATAATAATTATTATATTTTGAAGGCCGGGAATTGTTTTAACAAAGTATCATGACCATGTTTGTTACAAAGGTTTTATTTCTATAATTGTGTTGTCATCTTCTGTTCCCTGAAATCTTTGGTTGTCAACATTTAACTAGTTTGGGTTAGCATGAAATCTTTCTCTGTCGTCATGCATTATCTCCAGTGTAACTTAAACTGCTTGTTCACAAAACATAGATATCAATACTTTAAGCATTTGTTCATTTTTTCCACATTCTGTTCTGAGTTGGGATCATTTGTTTTTCAACATGAAGTATGTGCTGCCTCATCCTACATAATACTCGACTGCATATTTATATTAAGTCTTAATCAAATATAATATCATAACACCCGAGACTAAGTACAACTTCAATTATGTTCCTAGCTTTGTTCATAGAACCATATCACGTCTTTGTACTGGTTATGACCACAGTATTTTTCTATCAGTGACCATAATGTAGCCTTTATGAATGGCATTTCTGCCAACAATGCAAGTTTTCATATCAATGTTTGTCAAAATAGAATACCAGTTAGCCAAGGTTGTGACATCAGCTGGTATATCAACAACCTTGTTATTCACATCACTTACAGCTTATGTACTTTTTGTTGGACATATGAAACTTAACCAAGATCACAATTTGGTTTTGTCCCACCCAAAAAGCCAAACCCAACCATTGCATCCACCGTGCAGTTACCTCCCCTTTGGTTTGTTTCCAGTTTGCCGTCAGCTATCAGAATGCAGTTCCCTTAACCGTTGTAATGCACTTGAAGCTTCTCCACCCCCCTATACCAAATCAAAACCGTTGTCTCCACGAAAATATTTCAGTATGGGGGAAGTAACTGCCACCTTATAATGAGCAATATAGCAAATGTATTGAACAAAATTAACCTGTACTACAAGGGTATTTTTAAGGACCTGTATTTTAGAACCCAAGCATGATGGAAACAATGTCCTGCCAAGTGGACAATATTTGTATCTACCAGCCTTTTGACTTGTGTATTCCACATGATTGTTTAATCTGTATGTAGAATTGTTTTGTTTTATTGAAATCCCATATAACATTTGACAAATATTTCATATACGTATTTGTACCTGTGGTGAATGTTTGTTTAACATTGGTAAAACAGAACAAAAACTAGATCAAGCAATCACACTTACTGACATCCTTACTTGGTCACCATTGCTTGATGCAAAATTAACAAACAGAAGTCAGCTGAGTTTTGTTTTATCATTTTTTAACAGATTGGAGTTGTCACGATGAGTGTAGTTTCATTTTAATCATGTTTTTCAACCTGTACATACAAAATGATGTAAGATCAAGTACCCTTGATAGTCTCCCACAAACAATGTTAGCATGAGTAGCCTCTAGTCACAAGCTGACATGTTATCTCCCCTTTCTCCAGGTGATGGAAGTGTTTTGGTGCTGTAGTGTCCACCTCTGTAGGAGTTTATTTCCATTTATCAAGCTGTAGACATGCGATATTTGCTAACATTTAGCATTGTAAATGATTTGTTGTTCTGGTACAATCAGTTTTGAATTTGCTCAGTTTCATTTCCTTTTGAAGTAAATTTTATATAGTACCAACGATTATAGGCTATGATGTACCCTTAACTTTGACTATTCAGGTAGCTTGTTATTTTCATCAATACATATCCATTTAGTCCCTATTCAGTACCATTTCATTGTAGGTAGGTAGGTAGGTATTATTTTCCTCAATTATCTTATCTGTATCTTTCATTATTCAAGATGTCACTGAATTCTCTTACCATGCACAATTGTATATTTGCTTTGTAAATTAAAGATGAATTATATTATTATTCAGCAGATAAGTGCTATGATTTTCATAAATGCATGCAATCTTTGGTATATGCATATCATAATGATGCTTGGCTAGTATAATTAGTTTTCCTGCAATAGCAAGGCTGTGATTTTGAGGCTGGTTAATATAGAACCCTTACGTCCTTTTAGTTGAACAAATTCCAAATTTGACCCCTTGAAAAGCTTGAAAGATTCTGTCACTCAGCTGCTGAATTTCCAAAGTCAATTTTCTACTTAAGCCAGATTCTTATTTGAAATGAAACAAAGCCATTATACTTAGGTCACTTTGCAAAACTGGTTCATCAGAGACTTACTAGTCATATGCAACTCCATACAACATTGATTCTAGAATGTCCTCTTGTCAAACTATTTTATACCACATCTGCAGTTTATAGAGATTGTATGTTCATTCATACATAATTAATTTGAACTCTTAATTTTGATTGTATCACTCCAAGCTGTACATGATTTTCACCTTCAAACCAGCAACAAGTCTCAGTGTCATAATTACTGCAATGCCTGTCTGTATGTGAAGTTCAGATTGCTAGTCCTCCATGACCAAAGTGAGGAATATGACAATTTGGATCTCACCAAACCAATGCAGACTTTGTCTGTATTGTCTTTGATTATTCTTCAACAAAGTGACACTGAATAACTGCTTACTGTTATGACCAGTATAATTTGTTCATTTGAAGCATTTCAATAAACATACCCGAATGTCCTTTCTTCGTCAAGTAACTGCTTACTACAACTGTTTGAAGAATCTACAAGCATTCTTCAAAATTCAACTGAGGTAGAGTTTGTGAGTTTCGTTAAATTGATAAGTTGTTTAATGAGTTGAAATATGACTTTTGTCAAAATTCCATTACAAAATGAATACTGTACGTCAGTGTGGGTTATTTTTGCACCGCTCCCTTTTCCCTCCCCCCTTTCTTCCTTTTACTTCGTAAGATTTTGATTTTCCAATTAGTAACTGCTGTTATTTCTTGTGAATTGTATGACATTCTGCTTTGGAAGTTCTTCCTTTGGAAGAGGGTTGCTGTATGTTTAACCTGTATCTATACATATTTTAGTTCATGGGTAAGATCACCTCACGTAACATAGTAACATTATACGGATTTGTCAACTTCTTGTCAACACCTGCATATTTTCTAGTCACTCATTTACTTGGCCTAATACTGCTGGTCAAATGACTGAGATATGCATCACATGACTAGTGGACATTGCAAGGGCATCTATGCAATAATCAGTGCCAGATTGAGTCGTCTCCTTTCATTAATGTACTCTAGCTCTTCCAGAACGTCACAATGGTGGTGTATGGCTAGTGGGGAACAAGAGGTACCGTATATCCGATAAAATACAAGTCATTGTGAACTTACATGCGCTGTGCCCATTGAATACATCACTCACTCCTGTAGTAATACACTAACGTCAATTTCTGCCATTACGAGATAGCACTGTAGGCATTATTATACCTATTGAGGTAAGCTGCACTTTTTGTAAACAGATCCAGTTTGTTTTATGGTACCTTTTGAATTTCTAGTGGTACTTATTTTAACATGTTGTTTTGGTTGTATATGTTCATTTATGGACTGTTTTGTGTTGGTGTATAGATTACTTGTAGGTTTGATTTCCATCTGCAACAGTGAATCAAACATTACAGAATCCCAGTCTGTCAAAGGGAGGTAATTCAGATGACATAAGAACATCAGGATAATCATGACGGAAGCATTTCTCTCTGACCATTCCTTGATTTGTTTTTGTTGTGTGTTGTCTTGTGCAATATAATAAACTGGCCAGATATTTGAACATATCAGTCACATGACACCAAACTGACCAATCAAATATGATTACCAAGACAGAAAACAGCCAATGAAATTGACATGTCTCATGGGCCATATTGTATAGTGGCATTGCTCCCAGTTAGTCTTACAGTGCCTTTTGCTGTGTATAGCCCAATTTTAGGAAATGATTTAGTGTAATCCGCATCCACCCTGTTTTAATCCACCTGATACCAGCTATTTGTCATGTCCCAAGGAATCTCTGTACCACCGCTTACCACAAGAGAATGTCTCTGAAATCCACCCCCTCTTTTTCCCAGGATTGTTTGACGGTTATGGCTCCTAAACTTATTTCATATTGGAAAGGTTTGTTAAATGTTGATGTATATAGATTAGACTATTTTTTTAAGAAATGATTGATAAATTGCTTTTAAACCCAAATTTCTAGGAGGGTGAAATCTGTTGCTGTTGTTGTTTACTGTTCGGAAATGAAATCACAGCTGATTAAAATTAATTGTGTAATTTAATTTGACAACCATATGATGATATATTTTTGTGATTGTAGATATAGGCAAGAACCATTTCATTTTCATGGCTAACACAAACGGTCATGGCTTAAATCTTGGCAAAAGAAGCTTGTGAAAAAAAATGAACAAACTTACCGTTGAAAAAAATCATCTCCCACAAAGGTTTCTTCCAGATTGTAATTGATGTGTTCATGGTGGCATTAAGCATTTTGTCTGGCTTGCAATGTTCAGAGATGTGTAAATCGTACTGTACTATGCAAAAATGGCTCAAGAATGACAAGCATAGATCTGACAGCCTAAACTCCTATCAAGATCAAGCTATTTGACCCAGTAAATTGTTCTACTGTCCCTGGCAAATGCTTCAGCAATTACGAAGACAATTCCTTTAATGTCAGCAGAACATGCTTGCATGGAGTCTAAGTATTAATAAAATGGGTAATTGCACATATCTCAAGATCATTTGTACATATTTATATACAAGGAAATTAATTCTATGGGTGTGACATGAGCTGTTGAAATCAGCCCCATATCTTTTCTCATATCAGATCATGTAGACTGCGTGGCAGCTGAGGACCACTCTGATGTCAAGTACAATTAATGGTATGCAATCACAGCTGTTGTTAGGATAACAATTTAAAGGCGTCATTTAATCTGATTTAATCCTTTTGACGAGCTGTACTTGCCAATCTTTTGCCCAACTTAACACATTTCCTCATGTGAATATGCTGAGTAGTTAATCAGCTTTTAAGGAAGTGTTTTAATACCCATTTTTTAGTCAAAATTTTACTCAAAAAAGGAAATTCCATGTGACCAAAAACATTGTGGCAAACGTAACATTTGTAAAACTTGATTATATTTATGTATACATATGAAAATATTGTTTGAATAATGCCCTTCTGTGTCTTGTCAAAGTTTGTATAAATTATACTTACAGCATTGAATGTAAACATTGTACAGAAACGTCACTAAAGTCAAGTTGCACACTTATGTGAATAACTAGCCTTATAATCTAGACCTGTTCAGAGATTTCTTCACCTTGTCATGCCTATGTGGGCTTCACTTCGTATAACTTGTGATGCCTTATTTCTAAAATATCAAAATGTGAAGTGAATCAGTCATTTCCTATGGCTTGCCTTTGTTTCAGTTTGAGCAAGTTTAAGATTATAAGAGCTTGAAGCAAATGAATGACATCTGGACTTGGCATTATGTTTGTGTCGGGAGAAGGTTGTGTAATGAAAGTCAGTTGTTATTCTCACATTGTTTGGAAGATTTTGATTGGTTGTGAGGACAGCTACGCATATCATAAGGGATGTCTGGGTTTACAATAGGTGCATGGTGAAATAGGGGTCCACAGTTCTCCCCACTGCTGGTAATTTTACAAAGTTTACAAAATATTCCTGCTGTTTTTATATATGTAGTGAAAGTGCAAAGCTCAACGATTTCAGAAATAATATTTATTGATTATTTTAGTAGTCTTGTTATTATCCAAGGCATTTCACATGTACATGTACCTTAATGTTAAGATTATTTTGAGAATTCCAAAAGGGAGAATATTGGTAACCATTTTGTATTTTAAATTGAAAATCTTTACATCCCCAAGCTCTGGAATTTTCACCTGTGCCTGTTGAATGTCCCCTGAAAGGTCTGCTCACATTCCAAGTAGACGTAGGGCCTATTACAACAATCAAGCTTTTTCTATCTTTATACCAGCGTAACATTGCGTATTTGAAAAATAAGCAAACCGAGGGTCCCAATTTGTTCCGTTTATACAGATCTCCTTTGTATGTTTTTATGTAGCTTTGATATTTTATCAAGTGCTTCACAAGATGGTTTTGACTGTTTTATGTTAGTCTTTAATACAGTCCAGTCTTGGTGCTGCCTCTCATTGCTATGACAACAGTGCCATGTGACATGCTTTGTTGCCATGGCAAAAGTATTTAATATTTCATTGCTTAATGGCAATCTGTCACATTATCCATTGCAATATCAGTGGTATCATGTGACTGTTGCTATGATAATAATGTAGATTTGTGTGCTTCTTACTCCACCCGAAGCTTTTATTCATTGTCAATAAATGTTTATAAACTAATATCTTGTTTGTCCCTTTCTTTTACAGTTGTCATGTAAAAAGAATTCTTGGTGTGATAAGAGACTAATGGGATCGGATGGTATGGCTTGCAGACACTGACATGTTAATATATCCTAATTTCATAACTGGAGCATCTGGTCCAAACTTGAATGTTTACAGAAAGCTGGAATATACTGTGGAGTGCTGCATTAAGCAACAAACAAATGATTGGACCTGATGGCTTTTGCTGTATTCCAACTGAATGACTCTAGCTTTTTGTAGTGAGTGAGTTTAGTGTCATGCAGCACTCAGCAATATTCCAGCTACATGGTGGCGGTCTGTAAATAATCAAGTCTGGACCAGACAATCCAGTTATGAAATTAGGATATTATAACGCGTCAGTGTCCGCAAGCCTGACCATCCAATCCCATTAGTCTCTTATCACACCTAGAATTCTTTTACAATACAAAATGGGAACCGATGACATTTGGCAACGAAGTCAGCGAGTCTGACCACCTGATCCCATTAGTCACCTCTTACAACAAGCATAATCGCCTTTTATGGCAGGTATGGGTTGCAGAAGGCCTATTCTACCCCAGACCTACACTTTTTACTGAATGACTATCATCCTGTTCAGTGGAAGTGCCAAGTATGAGGTTTCAGAATCCCCCAAATATCAGTAGGTACCCAATGAGAGTGAAGAGAGATGCCACAGATGTTGTATTTTAGCACATAACAAGCATCAAATGGAGGACGAGTCTACTTGTAGGTTACAGAAAGGGGCGAGTGGTGACAAATGATGCTATCTTTTCACTACCCATGCTGGTCACTGATCTTAGTTTCTTTCCAATTCTAACACAATAAAATGTTTTATGATGATTCCTCTGATAATTCAAGAGTTAAATATACAGACCGCACACACACGGTGTCTACGACCATATTCAGAGAACTTTAGCATGTAAAAATACTGATACACTGATCTGATGGCCATAATTATCGCTTTTAATACGTAATAACCATGGCAGATTAAGTATGTTCACATAAATGGACAATAACTATTAAAAAATCACTTGAACCCACAATCTCAAGGGTTCACATTTTGGTAAACCATTAGTAACCTCTGAATCCATTTATAGAGGGTTTTTTTTAGCAATCTCGAATTACCCGAACTTGAGGGCGACAGCCAGTCTTAAATTAAAATGAAGGTATTCTTTCCATGATAAACATTAAGGGCTTTCTTTTTCATGTCAGTCATTTTTTCAGTGTTGCATTTCTTGCTAACTCCACCTTAATCAGACTGGATGCTGTTATGTTGATATACATATATATATATATAAAGTTTGAGGCTAGACTATAACTTGCATTGTGATAGATCGTTTGACAGCATAGCAGATCAAAATTGCTCACTGAAATCCAGAGCAAGTACTTTAAGATAAAAAAAAACAGTGGAATGGTTTCAATGCAAGCAAGCTGACCTTTGGTTAGCGAAGAATTAAAGAACATGTGAACCTATTGCCCAGTGTCATGATTCAATAAAGGTGCTGGTACCTTTATCCATCAAAGTGGCAAGGAACTTATCTTGGATTTTACACTAAGTGTATTTGACTAGATAAAAAACAGGAAAGATATTGTGATACCATTCAAAATTGGGTAGTATGAATATTCTTTTTTGTTGTTGTTGCTTTAATTATGACAAATCAAGAATGTTTTACTTCAAAATAGGGAATTCGTACAGCAGCCTGTTGGCCCCTTAAGAGGTCTTAATAAATCCCTTTCGTACCACTGTAGAGCTGATATCCTCCATCCCTGTAAGTCAAAACAAGACAACAATGGTCACAAGAATGATTTATTTGTACACATAAATTAAGTCCCCATACTTGTCTCAAGAGTGCATGATATAGATAATTGTTATGGACCTGTTGCAAATGTTGACAACTGTTGAAAAAATGGCTTGTGTTGAATCTGTTGTAAAAGTCTACAAAGAAAATTAAATATGACAAAATGTCATTTCTGCACATCCATTGATTCCGCTTGTAGTGACTCTGAAAGAAAAAAATAAAACAATACACAGGTAAACATAAAAATGTACCTAAATCTCTTCATCCTTTCAACAAAACGAAGTCCTATGTCATAAACATAGTAACACTGGAGGTTTGTCCTCTATACCATTCATCATGGAAAGAAATATAGTGCTTAATATGAGTGACTTGGGTTCAAAACCTGTTGGGAACTACTACTACTTGTATCCAAATCACCTGAACATAAAAGAATATCCCAAAGAAGGCCAGTCTATGACATGTGCCACTTTGGTGAAATCACTGGACATGGTGCTGTCACAGCTGAGAAGAAATGGTCTGGGATTTGAACCCTCAATCTTAGGTTTCTTGCAAGCTACTCAAACTGTACCTCTAAATACCATTCAAGGATTTGCAGAAAGTGTATAAATGATTGTTCAAACAGAATTTTTTATTTTAATAAACCCCAGGCCTCATGAATCCCAATGCATTGTACGTCAATTCTATTTTGATAAATACCTATAATAAATCAATCTCACCGAAAGTATGCAACACTAAAATTGACAGGTCAGTCACGTCACATTCATAGGAAATAAGAACAAAAACATAGCAAAAATGGACCAAGAGTGAGTGAGCTAGTGAGTATGGTTGTATGCTGCTTTTAGCAATATTCCATCAATGTTACGAAAAGGGACACCACAAATAGGCTTCACACATTGTACCCATGTGGAGAATCAAACATGATGAGTGAAAATTGGATTGTTAGTATTTATCATAATACTAAGGAAATCAAGCTACCAGATCATCAAGGAAAGAATCTGTTTCCAAAGACAAACAAATTCCAGGAAACATCAGAATCGTCATGGAATGAAACAGTAACAAAGAAGTAAATAGACTACTTTTCCCACCGTGAAGTGAGGAGAGGTGAACTGTACGTGAATTCATGTCGCTGTTAAAGATTCATTCACTTGGCATTATGTGACCATCTGTTAATTCCTTTGGTATGACAGAAAGGGAATCAAACTCTCCACTTTCTACCCTCCACACTACCCAATAGACCGCTGAGGTGATCTTATAGGCTTAAGGGAAACAACTGAGACAAATGTTTGTTGTTCATTACTAGCAATCTATGTTCAAGGCATCTCAAGTCACACTTCCTTATTTCCTTCAGTCACTATATGGCCATCCTGTCACTTACCTTAGGTCATGCTTCCTTTAGTATATCTGGCAGGGGAGACTTTGGGTGTTTGCTCTCAAAATGTTGCTTGTACGTCTTTGGGTCAGGCATCTGGGACTAGAAACAGAGAGAGACATACAGTCTAAGTAAACTTACCCTCAGTACTTTGCATTACACACCACTACTGAGCCTAACAAAACCTTATGGGAGGTCGCATCAGGTAAGCTTTGAGACTGACCAATCAGAACACAGCTTACCAAATCGCGAAAGTGGACATTCGCACACACCTTTGAACTTTTTATCTCAAAAAAGGTTCGTACACAAACGACTCTGAAAATAGTGTTTTGGGCAATATTCAAGGATGTTTTCTTGCAGAAATATTAGGTAAGGGTAACCATGTCAACCGAAACCCCAAAGCGTATTTACTGCAAATAACTGTGGTATATGCGGATTTTTGCTTGTGGAGAGATCGGTGTCAGTGACCTGAATATTTTGAAAGTCCCTCTGATCCCTAAATAGTAACCATTATCTGATTGGTTAAATTTAACCGTTTTGCGTTTGATTGGACGGTCACTGGTCACTCAAAGTCAAAGGTTACGTGACGCGACCTTCTACTAGGTTTTGTCAGACTCAGTGGTGGAGTGTAACGAAATACACTGAGACTAAGTTTACTTAGTCTGGAGAGACATATGACACCATATGTGATTGGGTTAGCAAGTGGCTGCACAAACAGTGCATGTGTGCACCACCTGCAGTACCACCCACCTTACACACGGTGCATGTGTGCACCACCTGCAGTACCACCCACCTTACACACGGTGCATGCGTGCACCACCTGCAGTACCACCCATGGTGCATGTGTGCACCACCTGCAGTACCAACCACCTTATACACAGTGCATGTGTGCACCACCTGCACTACCGCCCACCTTACACACAGTGCATGTGTGCACCACCTGCAGTACCAACCACCTTATACACGGTGCATGTATGCACCACCTCCAGTACCACCCACCTTATACATGGTGCATGTGTGCACCACCTGCAGTACCACCCACCTTACACACGGTGCATGTGTGCACCACCTGCAGTACCACCCACCTTACACACGGTGCATGCGTGCACCACCTGCAGTACCACCCATGGTGCATGTGTGCACCACCTGCAGTACCAACCACCTTATACACAGTGCATGTGTGCACCACCTGCACTACCGCCCACCTTACACACAGTGCATGTGTGCACCACCTGCACTACCGCCCACCTTACACACAGTGCATGTGTGCACCACCTGCAGTACCAACCACCTTATACACAGTGCATGTGTGCACCACCTGCACTACCGCCCATCTTACACACGGTGCATGTGTGCACCACCTCCAGTACCAACCACCTTATACACGGTGCATGTGTGCACCACCTCCAGTACCACCCACCTTACACACGGTGCATGTGTGCACCAGTGCTTTCAAAGCAGCTTTCTTCTGATCATGGCCACCCTTCTTGGCATCCTGAAGCTTCTTGGCATTCCTCTGCTGAGACTGAATTTTCTGTTGACCACGAGCCATAGTTCCTCAAACTGACTGTGCCTAAAATGTTATAATGACAAATTTCAAAAAAGAAATCAAACTAATATCTGAAAATATACACTTTTTTATATACACTAAGTTCAGGTTGATTTGGCCTTGAGTAATCATCAGTCATCTAGCTGTCAGATCATTTGCTTGCCACATTAAAAACCATCCAGTGTTGGTATAACAATGCTATCAGTACCAACCAAATCACCACACATCTGATCTGGTAAATCACTTCACAAGACAAGCATAGGATGCTGAGGATCTATTCTATATATATGCTTTATTTGCCAAACAAGAAAAGTGTTCTTTCAATGGCATCCACGTTCAACCTACAAAGGCTGACAGTCTGTACTGGCTGTGATTGCACAGTAGCCAACAAACTGTGAGAAATTACAGATTATCTGTTACAACTAAATGAATCTTCCAAGTCCCATGACAGAGCCATGGAACGTGAAGCATCAAACACAGACCATCTATAATCTTCAAAAAAAAAGTAGGGGAACCTGAACTTTGAAGTCTGGTAGAAAGACAACCCATTGAGTAATGTTACAATGACTTTCATCTTTTGCATGCAGCATCATTTCACGTTATCACCACTCACAAACACAATACATGGGAAGCCTGTGCACAATGTACTGGTAAACACATATAAGATGATCCACGACCTGACAAATGACCCCAATTTGCATACATGGGAACGCCCCACAGAACGATCCACTTGAAACAAGAGAGAGACAGGTTGTCTGATAAATATCGAGAAGTTCATTTTCCCCGTGCGTTTCACGCATGAATTGTTATAGCACACTCCATTTGGGAACAGGTACAATCCCAATGAATTGAATCAACACAATATACTGAGCAAATATGTTTAGGACCACAGATCCATTTCACGAAGCAAATGACATTTTCCTGGGGTTTTTTTTACAAAATTGTTGAATATCTAAAATGCTTGTCAATGCCCCAATCATCTATTTGTCTTCATCTTAACTCAAGGTTAGCATGGAATATCAGTATCTTATGCCTGAAATTGCAGTCTTATCATTTGAAGGAATATGCGATGTTGATTTCATGTCACGGTTAGCATGTATTGCACGTGCATAATCGTCAAGCTACCTGTAGCAGCCAAGTGTACTTGCCCAATTCGTTGTACCGCCTCTCTTCTTACAAATGTGTTTATTGCGCAGGATCATCTAATATGTGTCTAGCAGTAGTAGCCTCCTACACGTGCATGGGGTGTCATTATGAATCTCCTCCTACACGTGCATGGGGTGTCATTATGAATCTCCTCCTACACATGCATGGGGTGTCATTATGAATCTCCTCCTACATGTGCATGGGGTGTCATTATGAATCTTGACGTTTTTCAGGCAGGTCGATAGATCACTGTAGACCATTTTTTCCAATAATTTTCTCGCCTCAGGGTTTTCAGGGTCAAATCACACACTACTGACTGAAAACTGTACACCTGAAATTTTCATGTCATACTCCTGTCACCTAACAAGGAGGATAACTGAACAAACAGATTTGCTTTGAATGAAATCCATGTGGTGATGCATTCTCAAAACATTCATTATTATTGTATCAACATCGATTCAATCCCATATATATCCCAATTTCGACAATCATACATGGAAAGTACAGTTCCCCTACTATTTGTTTTAGGAGTATATAATACCAAGGTTCAAGCAGCTTCTCACCCATGTTACCAAGTATGATTCACCCTCATGTCTGATGACTCGAACCATACCCTTTCATGAATTCAATTCATTCACTAGAATCGAATATGTATGAATACTTAAAATAGTGTTTCAATAAGTTGACGTGCTTCTGATGCATTGCCTTTAGTTTTCACGGAGATATTTCAAGATAAGTAATTACATGACAATTGTGTTATTTTATTTCTTTGATTATACCTTGAAGTATTCATAAATAAATATTTGCATCTATTACTAAATATTTGCAAAACATATCTTAATTATTCGCCACATAGTGTACTTGACTGCACTTTGCAGCCTTTGTATCATCTTAAATGTTTGAAATTTCAGAGAGACAAGAGACAGAACAAATGATTTTTAAGGAGATCACAAAATCATACAAAAAATATCTATATAATCTTAACTAACAAAATCAATATAAGAAAACATGTCTTCTTTTCATACAAACTGACTTTGTGACACTCACACCTATATTATGCATGAACATCATCTAGAGCTCATTGTCAGCCAATCATCTTTCTGGGGCTATATGACAGACTGACATTCTTCTCAGAAATATGTAATTTGACTAACGGTTGCTACATCCTCTACTCTACTGACAATTTTTCAGAGTGCAGAAGAACTTGTATAACTGTCCATATTGTCTTTGTCAACATAGATGCATTTGCTTCAGGACAGCAAAGCTCATGGTACTCCAAATAATGCAACTGTACATCATGCACTCAGTTTACCACCTCTTCAATGTGTGCAGACCATTCTCCTTTTCTTGCCATCACCATGATGGTTATGGTAAAAAACAATGAGACTACATTATAGAGAAAAAAATCAGAAGGACTGAAAATGCTGGCATGACATAACTATGAGCCAATCAGAGCAACAGAGATGTAGGAACCATCCAAATGGTATACGTAAAATCACTGTAACTCAAAACTGGTTATGAAAAAAAAATTAAACCAAGAAATGATACTGAAGTATGTGTGGCTGATTTTAAACACCAACACTAATGAGGGATTTACAGGAAGTGAATTCCTGCATCCTATACACTTAAAAATTGACAATGTATGCAACAAAGGTATTAGCGCAGTCCACAGGGATGCAGAAATATTCCAAATACTTCTTGTATAAATTCCAATCAAGCTACGAAAGTTATGACCGAGTTTGCTACTAGATGGGTTATGAAATCATTTGCAATTTAAACACTGTAATAATAAATGTTATGATCTTAATACACAATACAATAACAGCATTAATATTCATATTTAAGTTTCTGGGACCTGCATTTTGTTGTCCAGGACCCATGAAACTAAAGAGCATGAGTTCCAGGGACCCTCAAATACAGGACTCAATTTTACTTAAATGCTTTTACTATTTTTGAACATGATTGCAAATAGGTTTGGCTACCTAAAATGTTGCCTTGACTTTTTGATTTCTTTATTTTTACAGTATCTACCTGAAAAGTAGTATCTGTGCCCATACAGTTAGTTTCCAAAATATTAAACAAATCATTTATCAGACAAATATAATGCTTACATCAATTTCTTATTGTTACCCCTTAGTGTCATGCAAAGGGTGGTATTGTGAACTTTCAGTCTAACATAATAAGGCTTGTTTATCCTTTACATCTATATGACCATACACTATCATAATACATGTTATAGTCATAAAATAGACTTTATTTACAAACTATAGTTGACATTTTATATTTTACGTCTTGCAGTCACACAAAATTGTCACAAAAAAATACTAAGTTCGGCAGAATTAAAATTAAATGTTGCTTCAAACAATAACAACGATTTCACTCATTTGAAAGTAAGAAAAATGACTTTATTATCGCGAGTCGTGTATCCTAATTGTATTGTTCGACCCCGCGGTTTTCCAGCTATTGGAGATATCGTTAGGGAGGCCATGTCTTTATAATACTCCACAGCGAGAACAATAATGCCGTGGGATTTGTAAAGGTGGTTCGTATGTTAGACATAAATTATTCTATATCTGATCATAAAATTAACGCGCAAGTAGTTTGATCATCTCCTCTCGCGTCGTTTGGTGAGTACGTCAGTGACATTTAGCGATAAATAACAAGCCTAAACGGCATGTCCAACCATTTATGCATCCACGGTTTAAATAATAAATACAATCTTTGGCAAACCTATTGTAACATATGTCAGGATTATTGTACTGTATGTCACACAGTGAAGTTAACGATTTGATAATAATGAATTTTTAAAAATTCACTTATTCCAAAGCTTACCCAACTATCTCAGATGTCCCTGTTGCCCAACTGGTCGAAAATACCGGAAGCCACACAGCAGTTTGCACACGACACTTCTTCGGCTCAGCTTAAACAGTCGACTGGGCAATGTATCTTCTCTGCGCTTTCGCACGATTGGAAAAAGTAATTCTGATTTTATTGATGACGATAAGGCTGTTACAGAAGTATGTGAAGAATGAAAGATGTTTCCGCCTCAGCAAATGGAGTGAGATACAATGTAAGTTTCTATGAAATTACTTTGAAAAAAATATATCTTGGCTCACTTAAACCTGTCCACATATTAACTGTTAATTATTTACTTCACCAGAGTATAACTATATCGAGATATGAAAATAATTACAATAAACACAACAAAATTACATTAGGTAAAATATACTTGCAGAAACAGAAAGTTGCTGAAATTATAGAGACAACGATAATAAATCGAGTAAAGGATGAGACTTTGGGGATCATCCTTGGTGGTTTCTTTTTTATCTTTTTAAAGTAATGAAAATTACCATAAAAAATGTTGCAATATCGTAGAATACATACATCACATATAATATATATAAATTCGACAAATCACAGTTTAAGCAGCAACATGTTCATCAAATATATATGTGCAATATCTGTACCACATTATATATTCAGCTCCATAATAATCATCATCACCCCCTAGCCATAAATTATGAACGGTCCCTAGCGAACACAGTCTAAGTAAACTTAGTATTATTCGTTAGATCTCTTCTACTGAGTCTCATAAACCCTAGTAGGCGGTCGCGTCAGGTAACCTTTGACCAATGTAGGAGAGTAACGAATAATACTGAGACTTAGTTAGACTGTAACGAACTAAAACTAGCAGTCCCATTCAGTTCGTTATAATTGACGTTTAATGTACTATCGACATATTAGAACATTGTACAGTGGAGAGTTAGCATGACTACTAGTATTTATTTTCGGTGTACATGTGCCTGACTGAACATCGGTCACACCCAGAAAAAGGCTGTCAGCCTATAGTCTAGAAGAGCCCGCTTGCACATAGTGATCTCTTCGCAACGATGATCGTTTTGTGACATTGACTTTAGACAGTCTTGGCGATGATGCCTTATTTGTGTAAAGAGGTCCATACCCCATACCCCATACCCCATACCCCATACCCCATACCCATCGCCCTAGTCTGCCATACAGACGTTGAAGCAAATATATCCAAGAAAGTCCATGCAAGTCTAGAAAATGTGGCAAGATTTCCACAGCTTCAGCTTCTGAAAAATCAAGAGAGTCTCAGGGCTTTTTAATGATATTATTATTATTTCTACTACGAGCTCTTTTCTGTAAAATATGTTCATTTCAGAGACTAGTTCTTAGCCGACCATTGCCCAGCCACCTGACCCAAGTCAGGAGTTAGTGAAATAGCCACCTGCATTCTTATGCTGATCGATCATCAACCAGCTGTGGCATCGATTGATGGTAGGAGTGTCCTTTAGAAAGGTAATACAGTTCCGACAATTGCTTTAAACATCTGAAAATGAAATAGTATGGATACAGAGTCTCAGAAATTTCTGTACCTAGCCTAGCTATTGATCAGTTCTGGATTGTTTGTAAGCTGTGCCCCAGTCGTAATGGACCATGCGAAGTGAAAGAATTACGCCTATCACTGAATACCCAGTACATTTCTTATTAAGATCCAGGTTAGAGTTGTTATTCAGCAACACATGCATGACGTAATATAGGATTGAGTGGTCAGACTCGATGACTCAGTTCACCCATGTCATCGAATCCCACTTGTACCCGTCCATGCTCGTGATATCAATCACAGGGTCGTCTGTCCAGCCTCGATCAAGTACAGACCGAATACTCCTACAACAAGCAGGCGGTGGGTTTTACGAATTGGTCTTCCCATGGGACATGCTGTACATTTTAGTCAAGTGCTTATAACTATATGTCATATACGGTGTGGTCTTTATAACCGAGCTATACTATATCACACCAGAGTTTATTAACATCATTTGACTTTAAGTAAGAATCGGGCCTCTGACCCTGCTATTCAGAATTCCCCTAGCAATGTAATACGAGCCACAAACGTTGATAAAAATCCCAGTGTCTTCATTATGATTATACTCTGACTGATGTGGCACCTATGTCAAATTTATCAGTAATGTTATATCAACAAGTCTTATGTGTTCAGGTATTAACGATGTATGCAGCATTTAACATTGTTTAAACTAACGATCCATAAATCACAGGTGTTAATCACAGCCCGTTGTAGACACCCTCTGTGTACATAACTGACGAATAAATTACATCATGGGGCTAATGGGGTTTTATGTTGTAAACTCAATTCTAAAAGGTGAAAGGTGCGTGTGTAAGGTAGCTTGTACAAGTACACAGTTATGCAGAGTTTAAAGACGTGGAGCTATAGTTCATAGGAAGAGTACCCAATTTAACACACTATATAGTGACTCCAAGGCGGCAAATCCTCAACATTATTCCTTTCGAAATGAGTGTAGGTCACCGTAACAACAAGTACCCGCAATACAATATCCCTTCATATTTGGTAGGCCATCACATAACTGAACCACGACTTCCTAATAATAATACATGTAATACATTTGTCATCCAACATGCACATTCGAAGCGGTCAGACAATCAGGCATTATTAGCCCGGACAACCCAAACTGCCTTTTAGGCGCTAGAGGGTTACAGACACATGACTTTATTCCACGGGGTACCCGTTTTTCTGCATTCGTAATTACCCGTCTCTTTCCGTGACCTACAAGAAGGCTTTGCGGAATGACACGAGTAGTTACGAATGTTTTTTCTGCTAGGCAATTTTGAACATGTACGTGCTTCGCACGTGCTTCGTTCTGGGGCAGGAATGAAGTCCTAAACTTTCAAGAGTCAACCTGTCAAAGACGGTGAACCATCCGAGAACCCCGCGCCCAGTGTTGCCAACTGCTCCTGATTGATTTGTGACCCCTATGCCACCAGTCGATATCAAGACAAACCCTATCCAGTACAAATTAATGTACATCAAAATGCGACCTTCCACATAGTGCATGACAGTCTCCTTCACAGGGTGGCGAGAGCTGAAGATACTTTGGCTGACAGTAGTGTATGTAACTGTCCATTCTTAGACAGTCAAATACTTCTATATGGTTTTTCACATCAAACAAATATAAATTTAGCATTTGTCTCCATAAATATAAACTTTCTCAGCCGAACCAGAATTTCACCGCAGTAGCATACATAAATTGCTGACTCCAACATGGATACAGTCATAACAAAAACAGCAACGAGTGGTTCCTATTTTACATACTAACAACATTTTCACAAGTTCTTTGTAAATACATGTCTCAAGACAGAGACGGAACACAGTACAACAGTACGGGTAAGCTGGTCCCCAGCCCCCTTTGCGTGCGCTAACGTTCGCCTTAGCAATATGCGATATGCTAGACAGGGCTCAGCTTATGGTATGGATGCACATTATGAAGCTGGGACCCGTCTCATGGTATGCTTTCGTGAAGCACACATTGCGCAGAGAAAATCAAGAACTAGCTTAGTATGTTATAAAAGGCAAACGAGACATGATTATACAAAGCGAAATATTATTAATACAATCATGAAGAGCACGTCGAGTCGAATGCTTATTATTCATTTTGGTGTCATAAAAATATTTGTATTGATTTCAAAAGGAAATATAGTGTAGCTGAAAACCAATTTTATTCTTTCAAAAACTTTATGATACCTTCACGTTTTTCGCCATGTCGTCTTTTTAATTAAATCCAAGATGTCAGCCCCCATGTACATGTGGATGAAAAGGTCAACACATGTCGTCAGTCATGTTCATTAGTGTATAAAAACTGAGGTATGTCATGATTTTGAATTCTGTCCACATTAACTAAAGATCACGTCAACATATTCACTTGTATTTTGTGTTTAATAGATGGCAACTGCGTTTTAATGCACCGACGTGAAGTGAACATTGAGTGTATCTTGCTGGCTATCGGCTGGACTGTGTATTGGGGATGGATGATGCTGTTTGGATACTAAAAGTTCTTGTAGAGCCATATGCATAATCACATAATGTTTGCTAGTCCAGCATAGGGAGTAGTGCACTTTACCGGGCGCGCTTTTTCCGATTGTTTTCGCTGTGCTGGCGGGGCTCGAACGCTCTCAGCAGGGGTCGTGGGATTCTAATTAGACTGATTAGCGGACACGCTACCTCGGGACCACCGGTGCGATCACAGTTTGTTAGTGCTCGTTTAACGGGTCATTACCCCACTAGCTCTGCGCATGCGCAGTGAATGAAAACAAGTTATTATGGTTTGTTTTCATTTACTGCGCATGCGCAGAGCTAGGCCCCGCCTACCCATTCATCAAAGCGAGAAGCCACACCTAGGCATTGTTTTCAAGATGTTGTGCAGCCAATCCAGCGAAGCTATGATATATGATGACGTTTATCGTTTGACTTTCGATTCGTGGATGGATATAATCGCATCTAAGGTTTGCCAACCCTAACCTTTACTCACTAACCCTAAGGATCTAGAAGGGGGGGTCCCTAACCCTAAAGATCTAGAAGGGGGGTCCCTAACCCTAAGGACCTAGAAGGGGGGATCCCTAACCCTAAGGATCTAGAAGGGGGGTGTCCCTAACCCTAAGGATCTAGAAGCGGGGGACCCTAACCCTAAGGATCTAGAAGCGGGGGACCCTAACCCTAAGGATCTAGAAGCGGGGGTCCCTAACCCTAAGGATCTAGAAGGGGGGTCCCTAACCCTAAGGATCTAGAAGGGGGGTCCCTAACCCTAAGGATACATCAGCGCGGTAAAGTGAGACAGTTCAGTAGCTATAGCTATAGCGCGCTCATTAGCGAACGCTCAGCAGTCCCGGGTCGCGCGCCCGGTAAACTGCACTCTAGCCCCAGCCCCAGCGGGAGTAGTGCACTTTACCGATGTAAAGTGCATCGCGGTAAAGTGAGACAGTTCAGTAGCTATAGCTATAGCGCGCTCATTAGCGAACGCTCAGCAGTCCCGGGTCGCGCGCCCGGTAAACTGCACTCTAGCCCCAGCATATAACTAGACGACTTCGCACTATACCAAGGTGTTCTCGAATTAGGCCTTGGCTGGAATACGAGTTTATTCATATGAACTAAATGTTTGCAGGAGTCAGTTGTGAGAATTAGTAAAGTTCTTACAGCAATGTCAAACCTGGGTGATGCAATTAAAGAACCTAATTCTTAGACTTCGCGGTGATATGTAAATGAAACATTTTGGTTTCTGAATTTATGTGGTGACTGTCAAATGTTATCAGTGTACTCAAATTACTAAAGACAAGGTATGGTAAGTACCCATTTTTGCTCAGAGTTGGCATAAGTTGTTGAAGAGAAATGTCATAAGCATGATGAAACAAATAAATTATTATGATGTTTCCATCATGTTCATATGGCTATAAATGAGAATAACTCCTAATTTGTTTTAATTTTTACATATTTTTGGTAATTTGTGTACATTGCACTGAATGTTCAGTTAAGATATGTCACATATCAAGAGGAAATATAGCCATCATCACTTAAAACATGAGGCTATATTAAAGCTCACATGCAACCAAAAAATCAAACATAATTAAAATACAATTATCAATTATTCATGACATATAATATACATTGCTGCTTGTGAAAAAATAAATAAACAAAATTATAAGCATACAATCGCGATTCAAACGTGCAATATTTTGTACTTGGGCTTAGTTCCCTCGAAATGAAGCCTTTGGGAGACCAAACCCAGTCATAGCGGGTGTGGGTACACTCAAGTGTAACGACGGCTTCCAATTGGCCGGTTCATTTGCTGATAGGCTGAGGGTTCATTGTGTGTACAGAAAGATGATCTGTTTCATGAGCATTTTAGAAGTATGGCTAGTCACAAGAAAGTAAGATTCTTTATGGATAGCAACGTCTTTTATTATACTTGATGCATCGTTTCAGTATGGATTCATATATCGTTGTCAAACAAAATCATAAACACTAGAAGAAGTCGTTATCCATAAAGAATGTATATAGAGATGTTGGGTTTTGTAGATGCATGTTCTCTGAATTTGTGTTTGATCCAATCAAAAATCATCTCCGTAGAGCTGGTGAACTCCTGTGCAGCTGGAAGCTGTCATTGTCCAAGTACAAAGCAGGACCTGAAACTGACAAGAGTTTGCACCAGTTTCCATCAGTTTCCCTTTGTTTGCCACCCACAGACATAAAGACGTGTCATGTGTACAAGTATCACACTTGTCTAATTGCATAATGTGGCAGAGACAGGACTCAGGTGCACAAGTCATAAATCAAGTTATTTTGTTTATGTCGTATAGCCTGACAGGTGTCGAGTTCAAATTGCATGTGGTCAATGATTGAAGCTGTGTATTGCATACTGTCGTTGGCAGGCACGCAGACATATAGGTGTCAGTAAACCAGACATTGAGCTTTCCCTGTGACAGAGGCTGCTTACCACAATCAACAATTTGTTTTATGTAACGAGTATATCATTTACTTGTTTGTGTACACAACCAAGATTAGACTACTGCTCACGACCTCATACTCCAGGCAAGCATACTGTTTCAAGCTCCGCGAACCTATTCACTGCGCATGCGTTCTGGGCGCAGCGCAGCACAGCTGTTGAAACCACTTTTTCCCCCAGCAGTGAGGGAAATTTAGTGAATCGTTTGAACTCCGATTTCGCGAACTTTTTTTTCAACATGTTTTTTTTTTCAAGTTTATAGGTTGAATTGGCATTTTTGATGATTTGTTGAGGTTAGTGCATACCGAAAGGTATCAGAATCTGCAAAGTTGTATTTTACATTGCACATGACCTTGAAAGGAGGATTATTTGGTGATCATCACTGCAAGGAGAACATTTGAATCTTTGTCACCAACACTTTTCTCATGCTTCTCTTTCTTTTGTGGAGATTCTATTTCAAAACCTGTCCTTAGAGTCTTGCTTGGTTGGAACTTGATGTCATTAATACAAAACATTTCTTGAATCCACCCAGAGGCATGGAGCCTTGGACATGCTGTCATTGTGTAAACAACCTCTTTGCCTCACCCACATACAGATGAAAATTGCCGACTGTTGCATAAAACACCAGTTGCTCATTCCATTCTGAACACAAAGCACATGCAGGTAGAAATAGGTATAGATTTTTTAAATGTGTGCGAGGTCATGACTGACCACCTTGTACAGTACCTGCCAGTTGGCATTGTCAATAAGATGTTAAGAAGCAAATAAACTTTTGGGGGTTTTTTCCCCTTTAAACCATAAAATATGAAAGATTTGTTGCCAGTCTTTGTCGGACTACCTAATTCATTGTTAAGAAACTTTGTGGTCAGTTAATACCGAGCAATTAAATGTTTGCCAAAAATCATTTGCTTCACTCTCGCTCACCAATGAAACCACAGACAGGTTATGTAACTGTTGCCAGAGCACTGCAGGGCAGCAGAAGTGACATAATGTGAGGAAAGACTTGCAGTTAGTGGTATATGAAATGTGTAACATGCTCATCAAGCTGTTGATTTCTCGATGTCAACAAAGCCAATGCTGAATCATTGTGTTGCCGTCAATTGCTCCTAGGGGTCGTGTGATGGTGTCACCATGCACAGATTTCCACCAGACCCCTCAGTTCGTGCTAAATATGTTAGGCTTGTGAAGCGAGTGTTGTGGAAGCCTATAGTATATAATGAAATGGATGGCTCAACCCCCAACTTGCTTTCAATATAGAAAATGCTATTTACATTTGTTGTCATCGAGTTAAAAAATCAAAACTGCTTACAAGTTTTTGTAAATGATGGATGATTAATTGAATTTTGTGTGCCACCACGTGTAACATAACCATTTCTTACTCGGAAGCGAGGTTGTGGTCGAAGTAGCAATAATACTGTACATGTAATAGTATTATATTGACACCTACCTCACTTCCGAGGAGGAAATTGTTATGTTATAAGCTATGACTTGCAAAATCTTATTGTTCATCCATCAGTATTCAAATACATATTTTGTTATCAGTTGAAAGTAGTTTCAATTTTTGTAACTCAGTGTTTCACACGGAGACAGTGATGCAAGGACTTAAGAGATTAAGGTATGCAAGCATATGACTGTTTTACTGCAATAATCTTTTCACAACATTTAACCCTATTTTGTCTCACCTTATCTGTGATTCCATAAGTTAGACTAGTTTACAAAAAAATACATGCTAGTACCAGTAGAACCTTTATACCCACTATCAGCATGTTCAGTCTGTTTTCAAACACCAAACAAAAGGAAATACGGGGCAGAAAAAATTGTCTACTCAGATAACCAGTCCCTCCTGGATTCCATGATTCCATGGTTGCAGAAAAAATCGCGGAATTTACCTTGCCAAGCAGAAAAACGTCTCGTCCACGGAAAACGCATTTGCGTGCAGAATTTGCCACTTTTCTGCAGCGGAATTTGCTTATTTTAAAAGTGAAAACTGACTGTTAGCCGGAATGAAAAGTAGAGATAATGTCAAAAGTAGGACTGCTTACACATAAAAAGGACTGACATATTTTATTTTGATAACATTTTCAAAATAATCATGAAAGATAGTTTATTAATAAAGCAAGTGTTAGGAGTTTATTAATAAAGCAAGTGTTAGGCATTTTTCAAATAATATCAGATGAATTTGACACTGCATTTACATTCTCAAAATCCATCATTTTGAAAATTGAAATTCTTTCAGATTTCTTTTAGGTATAAAATTGTCTGCATGAAACCGGAAGTTGTTCATCGGAATCAAAGTTACAATTGAGAGGGAGAGAAATAACTTTCAGAGAGTGTTTAATTCTCAAACACAGGAAAAGGTGTGGGTGCTTTGTCACTTAAGATGTTATGTGTACTGTCGACTTAACTTTATATCTGTGTTTGAGTATTAAACTATGAAGTTCTGTAAAATGTTTTTGTTGTTTTTTCTAAATGTTTTAGCCACAGAATGCTTTGCAGAATATTGCAAAGTGAGGTGCAGAATTTGCTTAAATTTGCTGCAGAATTCATAAAAAAATTTGCCGCAGTATCCAGGAGGGGCTGGATAATGTTTGCATCTAATAGCCTGAACTTGACTCTAAGAATAATTTTCGTTACATTGTAATGTTATCATATGAATTGTTATTAGAAACATAACTTTAATAGATTCAGGCTCAGGACATGTGAATTACGTTGAAGGCTGCATATCTATGTCATACAATATCCCTTCATGTTAGATATGTCATCACATAACTGAACCATGACCTTCTAATAATAATACATGTAATACGTTTAACATGCACAATGCACACTCGAAACGGTCAGTCAATCGGGCATTATTAGCCCGCACAACCCAAACTGCCTTTTAGGCGCTAGAGGGTTACAGTCACTAGACTTTATTCCACTTATTAAAAGACTGATCTTGGGTTTGTGTTGTTAATTAACATTTATGACACATGCCCTGACAAACATAATGTCAACATTAGGAACGCGTGTACATATTGCTAATTTGTCTATGGGTCAGGCATAATTGATGAAAAGCACTCCAGAATGTGTTTGTGGTCACTAGAGCTGTCGTACACTGTGTCAGGTTAGACTCACACATTCACAATTTTTAATAAATATCTTGTGACAAACCAGATAGACCTGCCTGACTTAGTCTGTCTCACAGTTCCAGAAAGACATTATTACCTCTGCCTAGCCCACCCTGCATTGCTATAGCTCTGAATGAAGTCTAGATTCCCTCAGGTTCTGAATATCACATCTCTGTGGGTCTCCCATTCAGTTTAAATGGTGTTATTGTTTACTATCAAAATTATGTATATTCAGAGAGTAAGCGTTAGTCTATGCCTGTCCCTATGTGGTAGTGGAGGCAGATACAGAATAAATGAGTATTGACAATGTTTTATCTGGGCATGTTTTACCTGAGCCCTTGTTAAAGTGAGATGTACAAGACTGGACTATGTACTAGCATGGCAGCAGTGTAAGTCATTTTAGTTTGCAATGGCTGCACATGGCACTTTGGTCTATAACTATCAGTGTATGACAAAATCATTGACATGCCAAATTTGAGTGTCATGTCAGATCACTAGTTATTACTATGACAGATTAACAGTCAACATGGGGTTCCATATTGTCCATCAGTCACTTAACTAGAATATTGTATTCGTGAATAATTATTCGTATTCGTTACCCAATGTTCATGATACATATCATATTCACAACACAGTGTATTCGTTGCAGCCCTATTCCATGGCATAAAGGTATGCAAATTGCCTCAAAACAATGGTAACAGAGGCAGATTGAGTTCTTAGGCATACTGCATGAAAATGTATGTTTTAAGACTGGATTTTAAAGTTTGTAGAGATGGAATCAGCTACAGTGATTCTTGTAGAGAGTTCCATAGAGTAGTGGCTGAGATAGATAAGGATCTGAAAGTTTGGTGTCAGGCACCTGAAGGAGGTATTATTGACTGGAGCACAGAGCTCTTGAAGCGACATGTGGGACAGTCAGATCAGGCAGGTCCAGTCCTATGGACAGCTTGGTAAGTGAGAGAGAGTATATGGAATATGATTCACTCAGGGATGCAGAGCCAGTGAAGTGAGATGAGCACTGGTGTGATGTGTGCCTTTATGCTCATACGAGTGAGCAATCTGGCATCATAAGATCTGGATGTGCAGCAGACGTCCCATCTGTTTGACTGGAGATAACAAAGAGTAAAGTTTTGCAATAGTCACAAGGGAGGGAGCTGCATCTCTCGTCAGCAGATGTTTGATGGCACTGATGACCCTAGGGCGGTCATTACTGACCCTGCAGCAGTGACTCACATGGTCTTCCATCAATAGCAAGGAGTCAAGGTACACACCAAGGTTGTTGACAGATGACCGGAAGGTGATGTCTGCTGACCCAATAGACCGGTGATACATTTCCCTAATTCGGATGGAGGTCTGAACAAAATCACCTCCGTTTTGTCTTAATTGAGTTGCAGCTCTCTTTTTTTTTCATCCAAGTACTGATGTCAGCAATGCACTGTTCCATTGCATGTTTCTCTTCCGATTGACTGATTGGTGTTGGCTTAAAGTTGTTCTTCAATACACTGACCTTGAGGTGTTGCATAAAGTATTGGACCAACACTGATCGTTGTGGCACTCCATAGAACATTGTGGCTGGAGTGGATATCTCATCACCAATATTATTATTTTTTTATCTCATTTAAAAACAAAATTTCTATTTCAGATTTTCGAGAATCCTAAATTTGTAATTACCTCAGCCAAATAAGTAAACCTGTTAAGAGCCGGGTAATGTTTGACTCACATCAGAAGATTCTTATCTTCAGGTAATAATAATGGCCATATTTAACATGTCTTTCCCGTACACTTGTGCGTGCTCAAAGTGCTAACATTATTACCCCAGATAACCCAAGCTGCCTGTTAGGCGCTGGAAGGTTATAGTTACATGACTTATTCCGCCAGGTACCCACTTTCTGCTGGGTGAACAGAGGCAATTTTAAATAAACTCACTTGCCTAAGGTGAGACCACATGTGTCGTGTGCTTTGTGTGGGGCAGGAACAAAGTCGAAGAAACTTTCAGGAGTCAAACTGTCAAATGTGGTCACTCATCCAAGGACTGTCGGCACCCAGTGTTTCTTTACTGCAGCTGATTCGTGGCTTATGCAGAGGACCGTATATCACCATCAAGATGGGATGAAGTAGTCCGACTCGCTGATTTGGTTAATGCAAGTTATCATTTCCCAAGTGTGTAAATGGATGCTCATGTTTGTTAGGTCCCAAATGAATGATGTCCTGACTATCCTCATATAGCTGGGACACTGTTGAGTGACAGGTCAGACAAGACAATAATACAGTGAAGTCTCGTTAATCCAACATTGTCAGTTGCACAGCAAACTGTCGGATTAACAAGGATTTAACTAAATAAATGAAACTAAGTTGCGTTTATTCAATTTGTTTCAACAAAACCTTCAGATAACACCAGTTGTCAGATAAACGGGGGGTCAGATTAACGAGACTTGACTGTATAAATGCTGCAAATTTAATGAATTGTATAAAAAGTACAACATTCTGAACTGCAACCTTTATCTAGTGACATTCAAATACGTGTCCAGCAACATCAATTTTAGAAATACTGAAGACAGAAACCGTACATTTCCACTCATGTTGATATAAGCCTAGAGCAACAGTGGGCTGGCATGTTAATGGTCTTCAGAGAATGACAGCTTACCGTGCCAACAATACTTTAGAGCCCTACACAGTATTTATTACATGAAGGACATTATACTCATAGACAAGGAAGCTGAAATGAAATAGTTGTAAGAGCTTTCATGTCAGTCTCTTGAAAATCTGGTAACCATGGCAAATCTTGTTGGGTCTCCAGTTTATAGATTAACAATGCTTTCATAGGTTTGGTAGGCTAGAATATCACAATTAGGAAGACGTCACTGACGAAATGAGGAACTGGCTGAGGATGAGTATAACATACTATAGAGCATTTACAGATCCTAGAAAAATAAATGACCAGATATTTTACCAAGAACATACATTGTCATGTTCTTGCGAGTCTGGAATGAAATTTTTAGAGCATGAAAAACCTACAAATATTCGGAGAGCAGTTCTCTTATATTTTTACGCACTTGCATAGATCAATGCTCATGCTGTTGATCACTGGTTTGTTTGGTTCAGACTTGATTATTTACCTACCACTGCCATACAGCTTGAATATTGCTGATTGCATAAAAATGTCACTCACTCACTTTAATTTTGAGATACCCACCACTTCTGAACCATGCAACTCCCTTTAAAAATAGATAATAATCACATGCTCAGAGAAAAGCAGAACATTTCAGCAAGGCAATGGAAAACATCACATTACAGTTGTAAAAAGCTTCTCAAGAGTTGAAAACTTGGACTTCAGTGATTATAGTGTCTCTGTGATAGAATGAATGAAACTATCAATGCTCTATTTATATTGTGCAGAATGGCTCGTGTCGTGCAGAAATTTGTATCACATCATCCAGAGTTGTTCTCCCAGCATGCTCTAGTGGTGACATCCTGTCGCTGCAAAGGAACATGGAAACAGAGAATACTGAGACGTGAGGACAGAAAGGATCGGGTGGTCCAGTATGCTGCAGAGAATGCCAAACAAGCGGAACGTGTATATGTGTGGGGATGTGCTACCACTGGGGCACTCGGTAGGATGGACTTGTTTCTGTGATAATGATACTGTTTCACCATGAGTTTAATGCTGAAAATAATAAGAA
The DNA here is from genome assembly GCF_037392515.1 of Haliotis asinina. Taxonomy (NCBI): domain Eukaryota; kingdom Metazoa; phylum Mollusca; class Gastropoda; order Lepetellida; family Haliotidae; genus Haliotis; species Haliotis asinina. The sequence goes on from NC_090282.1 coordinate 42,645,786, forward strand.
CTGTGTTGTGAAATCAGCTCATAACATATATGACTAGGCTGCATAAAACAAAATGAAATGTTTCTCGGGCACATTTGTTTCAAAAGTGATGAGGGCGGTAGGACTTTTTTTCCTTAATTTTTTATAAGAAAAAAGTTATGAGGGAGGAACACATTTTTTTTTTTTGTCTCTCAGAAATACAGCTTGGAAGGTTTGGCACGTGTTAATAGATTCGGTTACATTCGTTCTTACAGACACTAATTCTTATAGTGGACAAATGGATGATCAGGACACGGCCAAGTGAAAATTATTTTTTAAATTGGCACAAATAAATGTAACACGTGGATGCCTGAGAAACACTTCACCTTTTTTATTTAGCCTAACCAATGTTCCATATAATGCTCAAGACACAAATTCAGTTCCCTACATGGGTACCATTCACTCACTCACTCACTCACTCACTCCAATTACTGTGATCTCATTATGAATAACAGAATGTTATGTCAGGAGCTTGGAGAGATTGAAGCACTCATAAAATTTAGACTAACACCACACTGCCATCAAGTTGCAAATAACTCCAGATATCCAGATATTGAGTTCTTGACAAGAACATGTTGGCATAACTCTGCTTATGTAGCCACATGTCTGAAACCAAAATCAGTGTCACTCACTTGATGTCCGATATAATATACAGACTTACACTTTGAAGCTTTACAATAAGAAGGGCAAAACTACAGTTTCTGCTGTCAACTGTGTTGCCCTTTATATTTTACTTATTGGGCAATATTTAGCTGCCACTGACATTAAATAGAAGGTATTCATATGACAGTTACTTCAGCATAACAATACTGTTTGTCTCCATCAGGCATTAGGTCTGATTTACATGACTCAACAAACACACTTCATGTAAACATTACAGCTGTAATACAAACAAACACTCATCCACTGTTAGCCTTGTTATGTCATAGTTCATATTTGTCATAACCATAGTTCAAACTTTACAGGGCAATTGGGTGTTGTGCTACCTAGCTCCTAACTCCATTGTCAAAGCTCCAAACATTGCATGCCTCCAGCTTTGCAACAATATTATTATCCTTCAGAATATTGTCATTTTTTTGGTTGAGTCCCATCCGGGATGTGGAAGACGCGGTGGTTGAGCAGGCTAAGCGACTGACTTTGTGTGCTGGCAATTAGGTGCCTGACTCTGAGGGTGTGGGTTCAAATCCCGGATGGGACTCAACCAAAAAAAAGTACTAGAATTTGTACTTTACTAAGAAAGTGAAATCCCAAATATGACATATGTTGCAAAGAGTTTTTAGACTGAAATTTGCCCCCTACTCACTAAATAAATCGTTAAAAGTAAAATATGTTTATTTATTTTATTGTTTTCCCTCATGCCTTTGGGTTTTCTGAGGACAAAAATCCCTCACCTTGTTTAAGCTATCTTCATTGTCCATGTTTCTCACTGCCCAGGTGTTTCTTTGGGGATCAGATTTCCACACTGTATGCCTTTTTCTGGAAGGATCAGCCTTGTGCCTATGGTGTCTTCATGATTTATGTGTAATGTTTCAGGAATTCAGACATATTTGAGGCCAGACAAGAGGCAGTCTGCCATACCAAGACAGAAAAGACCTGCCAGATTAAAGTTCACAGATATACACAACATCAAGGTACTTTGCTCTCTTGCTCCGAGCCCCCCAATCATACCCCATCCAGGTCAGCTGTGACCATCCTTTACCCACTCTTACTGGTTCAACCATGCTTTAACCTTCCCAATCACACCCTAACAAACCTTTTCCCATCATGCTCAGCCCAAACAAACCCTTACTTGTAATGCCATGCAAAACCCAGCACACCCAACCATACTCCCTCATGATCAGACCTCATCCTGCCCTGCCCTGCCCTGCCCTGCCCTGCCCTGCCCTGCCCTGCCCTGCCCTGCCCTGCCCTGCCCTGCCCTGCCCTGCCCTGCCCTGCCCCATGCTCCAGTATCTGCACAATAATTTCATCATATTTTGTGATACTTTCTGCATCACATTTTAAAAACAGTGCAATACCAGATTTACACTGAGGAAACTTGACCAGTCCAAACCGAATGAGGACTCAGAATTAGCTCTTAAGCAGATCAAAAGTCAGCTTTCCCCAAGTGTGTTATACCATGTCTCAACCACAATATGGCACAAAACATTTGGTTCAAGTTGTCCTGCCTATGTAACTGCCCTTGTGCCCAAGTGACAAGGAACCTCTGCCTGTACAGGTGAAGAGTGTGGCATGTGGCTACGGCTTCACCATGTTTACAGCCAGGACCCCAAAGGGACACAGGCTGTTTGGGACAGGAATAAACACAGACTCACAGCTTGGGTTCCATGAATACCCTCCAGGCTCAGGTGAGTGATCCTTGAAAGATGTTCACTGAGGTGAACACTGAAATCAAACTCATGAAAGAAAATGTTAAATGTGATTAAGAAGTCTTGAGTCCAACCAGTTGTTGAAATGTGTACCCATTTTAACAAGGATTTTCCTGGTGCTGTTTGTTTTCTTTTAGCAGACAGTTTCATCATTTTGTTTTAATGGTTTAACACTTTCTTCCAAATGATTTTGGTCAAGGTTTTGTGATTATGTATGTCCTAAAGTATTGAAATCTTCAAAGTTGCTATATGGAGTTTACTCGCCCTATAAAACAACCAGTGTCCAACCAACACTTTCTCATTTGTTCCCAGCATACTATTGTTGGGGTGGTGGGGTAGCCTGGTGGTTAATGCTTTCACTTGTATTGCCAAAGACATGGGTTCAATTCTCCACATGGGTACAACGTGTGAAGCCCAGGTCTTGGGGCCCCCACCATAACATTGCTGGAATATTGCTAAACTCATTGATTCATTCTCTTACTTGCGTGTTCAGAGTCAAGGCCACCATGATGTAGGTCTGGTGCTGAAATACCAATGACTGGCACCAACACCAACAGTTTCTCTTGTTTCAGGCCGTGTCCTCGACATCATAGTAGAACCTGTCCCTATTTCTCTGCCCTTGTTGTCCCCGGACACCAGGGTGCAGGATGTGTCATGTGGTCGTTCCCACACTGTTGTCATCACAGACAAGGAGGGAGGTATGATATGCTGTTCCTCTTCGTTATTTACTTTGTAATGGAATTGTCCACATGAAGTCCTATAAGATATATGTATCACTATATTTAAACTGTTTGCTAATCTCAGGGTGAGCTTCAGCCTGGAATTCTACCAGCCTCACAAGTCCTGACTCAACTGGCAACAATATCTTAGAATAGATGCATAGTCATGATATCTTTATTGAGGAACACTAATGTTAGTACACTATTACAGTGATAGGTTCGGCCTCCTTGAAAATGTCGGGGTTGTGAGGTAGCCCAGTGGTTACACGCACCAAAAGCCTGGGTTCAATTCCCCACATTGGTACAATGTCTGAAGCCTATTTCTGGTGTCCCCTGTTGTGATATTGCTGGAATATTGCTAATAGCAACATACAGCCATGCTCACCCACCTTGAAATTGTGTGTTTCTAGTTTTCAGTTTGGGCAACAACTCCTCTGGTCAGTGTGGCAGGTCAGTGGTCGAGGATGAAGTGTACGCCAAGAACCCAACCATTAACAAGATTCATGATCTACCAGACAGTGTTGTGAAAGTAAGGAGGAATGTTGACAGACAGCAAGTTTAGTGTTTTTAGGCAGATATTAGGTGTGGGATTGCTGCTTTGAGGAGTATTCTATGCAGTATTATGGCATGACAGTTTGATGTGTGAGGAAATCCAAAGTGCTCCTAATGGTTGACCACTTTGATTAAACAAACAAGCATGGGTGTGATGTTGACATTCCCAAAAACATAATAAAGGTGAATAGGATTCAAACCCGCATTCACAACTCTGCACCGCAGATTAAAATGCCAAAACATTTGGTTTTCTTCAGTGTGTGGAATAGTGGGTAACAAAGTCCTTGAGCATGACTGATTGTGACAGACTGATGGTTTCCCTGTATGAACAATCCCCCAGTGAGACTAATCCCTGTGTTGTGATATCCAGGTGGTGTGCGGACAGGACCACACCCTGTTTCTCACGGACACTGGTCAAGTTTACAGCTGTGGGTTGGGTGCTGATGGACAGACAGGTCAGTGAGTTAATAGCATGCAGATTCATTTGGTAGCAATGTTGGCAGCATGCTTTTTCTCTGCAGTCGAGGATCATGTATCCATTGAAAACTTAATAAATTTTCATTATCCCTCAGGTTCAGTGTCTCCCATCTGACTGGGGCTCCTTTTCAGTGTTAGTGTAATTACTTGTTTCTATCAAAATTATATTCCGATAATAGGCTTTAGTCTTTATTCTTTAGGAACTGGAACTATTCATGCAATCAATCAAGGGCTTGTATTGTCCCGACTTGAATTTTTCTAGGGAAATGTTGACATAGATAAAATAGTGCTAGGTGTGGTGTAAAACAACATTCAATTACTGGACTGTATCCGTCCTTCCTATGCGCATGGCTTGGAGTGTAGGGCCCAAAGAGCCTGTTGAACTGTGCTGCATTTGAGGTGAGGTGAAATAAAGTTGAACTTCGAAATCAAGATTACATCCACCTAGTCATGAGTATGTGTGTGTTACTGCCTAGACTAGTCCTTATGTATAGTTGTCATGTAAGTGTCAGCCTGCTGAGATACCATGCTGCAATTAAAGGTGGACACCCCACTCAGACACATTATACTGTGTCTCCGCTGCCTTTAGCTCCTAAAATTCCAGGCTGAGTAACTCCTTAACCTTCAATGTCCTTTGATATCACGTGGCCAGTGTATGCAAGTGCTAGCTTTCCACTCTGAGTTGACTCTCTATCCACAGCTCCACCTCGGTGGTCAAACTAAACTGGAACCATGACTCAACTCTAGGCATCATGCACAGACTTTTCAACTGCAGCGGCTATGTCATGCTGATCATATTGTCACTGTTCCAGGTCTGGGAAGTTACAAGAATGTGTCAGTGCCGACCCTGGTAGAAGGGGATATCAAGGATGAGAAGATTGTGAACATTGCGTCTACAGCCGACTGTGTTCTGGCTGTCTCAGGTAGGGGAACAACTGAAGGTTGTCTTTTCATTGCTGAACAAACTCATGTTTTGCAAACAGATTGAAAGTATGAAAGGGTGTTTTAAAATTTTCGGAAAGAAATTCCCCAAGTAGCATTTCCGTGACACATATCTACTGCTATGTGGCACCATCTTTTGAGAATTATACAAAAATTTCATTTAATAACACCTGGATCAAAGGTTATGTTGAGCTGATGAAAACTGAATGATTAATTTAACAGAACTGTGATTCGGTTTGTGTTTGCTTCAGACAAGGGAGATGTATTTGGTTGGGGTAACTCTGAGTACAATCAGCTCTCCATGGTAACAGACAACGCTCAGGTTTCTGAGCCTAAACATCTTCCCTTGAGGGATTGTGGGAAAATAATCAAAGCTGCTGCTGCTGGCTCCTCATGTGCTATACTCAACGGTGAGTGCCAGTGTGTCTGTGTATCTGTACCACCAGGGACTTGAGGAAAACCAACTGTCATTTGACACTTTTGGTTTGATGTGATGAATGAACAATGAACAAAATGCAGTATGACATATATAAAATTTTTTCAGTGTCCGTTTACAAGCATATTTTCTCCCTTTGAGATACCTTCCCTCTGACCAGATTCCCACTGACCCATCTATTGCAGACATCAGGAACTCATACCTCCTTCCCTTCTTTGCACACACGTGCATGCACACGCATCTGTTACCTCAATCACTTACTCACTAATTGGGAATTTCTTCTTTTGCAGATATGGGAGAGGTGTTTGTGTGGGGTTTTGGGATCCTTGGTAAAGGACCTGTCCTGGAGGCAGCAGATCGGCCTCAGAAGATTCCACCAACATTGTTTGGCTGTCATGAGCTCCAGCCTGAGTCTAAAGTTGTTGATATTGTCTGTGGAATGGGTCACTTTGTAGCTATGACAGGTTAGTTCCCGTTCTTCACACTGCTTTAAATCATCCTCCGATAAGTCTCCACTATACCCTGGACGCATCTGCAGGTCAGCCTGATAATTTTATTACCTCCCTTTGCTGGCGCCGCATTCTCACAGTAGCCAATCACCTAGCTCACAGTTATAACCCAGCTTGCCCGTATCAACAACTGTAGCAGTTGCAACTCTGCAGGATTGCTCACAGTCAGACTCAGATTTGGGGGAAATCATGCAAACGAATTTATTGGTCCGAACTATATGCAAGAACCGCTTCTACCTCTTTCAGAGAACCTCTCCATGGTTTCTGTTGCCAAGTTGAAACAGTTAGATAATTTAAAAAGTGAAAGTGAGTTGTGACTGGTTCGCTCAACTTCCCAGCGTAGACACCTGATTGGATAAAAAACCAGCCAAAGGAGGTAATAAAGTTATCGGGCTGAACTGTAGATGCATCCAGGGTATAGTGGGGACTTATCGAAAGGTATACCCAGGAGATATCGAGGATACTTTTAAGTGGCTCAAATTTCACATCCTCGTACATTCCCAGTCTTTCCCCTCAACTCTAGAGATGCTCAGCAGTGCTTTAGCCAAAGAGTGGAACAATCCTTCTTTGGCAACAATCCAAACACTGAGTGACAATTGTGGCAGACTGTCATCACAATAGGTAGATCCCTTACTCTCTACTGAGAGCTTAGGCTGTCAAACAAAGCATTTGTTTTCATGATTTCTAACATGTTGGTCTTAGTCAGATGGTCTTATCTTGATGGGTGTTCTGACTCTTAATATTTGGTTACATGTTGTTTCTTGGTTATTGGTACCACATGGCCACATGTCTTCACCTAATGTTGTCATGGTTGCACATGAGTGAATGTATTGTGTTGGTAAGCGCAATAATGACACAAGATTTTGAACACTGAGCACATGACTTGAAGATGATTATCTTTCATGGATTAGTCAGAGTTGTTTTGTGTATATTACTTTCGTCTTCCCTGATGTATCAGAGTGACACTTGGTGGTGGACCTGGACACTCTTCTAATCAGTGGTCCTCTTGTAAGCAACAACCACCAAACTCATGCACCCAGCGATCAGTAGAATATGATGCACTTTATGAGCAATAAACTGTAACATTCCCTCCATATTGTTGTGAAAAAAATGAAAATAAGAATTATTTTTTAATTTGAGTTCCTTCTTACATATTTCACTGTGCTTGTCTCCAGACACAGGTGATGTGTATTCATGGGGGAAGAACAGAGAAGGATGTCTCGGGCTTGGCAAGACAGAAGACCAGTTTTTCCCTCTCAAGGTAGGTCCATATTGTGATTGTGACCATATATCTCAAGGGCTAATTTTTCAGTTAAATCAAAATGAAATACATTTCATTTCTGTGTTTTAGCAAGACTCACTTTACACTAAACCTATACCGTCCTGTTGTTTTCTGCAAGACTTACTTTAGACTAAACCCACTGACATGGATCCATTCCTGTGCTTTATACAGGGCTCTCTTTACAGTAAATCTATACTGACATGGATCCATTCCAGTGCTTTTTACAGGGTTCTCTTTTCAGTAAATCTATACAGACATGGATCCATTCCTGTGTTTTTTGAAGGGCTTTCTTTACATAAGTCTATACTGACATAGATCCATTCCTGTGCTTTTTGTAGGGTTCTCTTAACAGTAAATCTACTGACGTGGATCCATTCCTGTGCTTTTTACAGGGTTCTCTTTACAGTAAATCTATACTGACATGGAACCATTCCTTTGATTTTAGCAGGGCTCTCTTTACAGTAAATCCATACTGACATGGATCCATTCCTGTGCTTTTTGAAGGGCTCTCTTTACAGTAAATCTATACTGACATGGATCCATTCCTTTGATTTTAGCAGGGCTCTCTTTACAGTAAATCCATACTGACATGGATCCATTCCTGTGCTTTTTGAAGGGCTCTCTTTACAGTAAATCTATACTGACATGGATCCATTCCTTTGATTTTAGCAGGGCTCACTTTACTGTAAAGCAAGACTGACATATATACTGGACAAAAATACTTAGGGATGTATGCAAATTTTGAAATTTTGAATAATTCTCTATTTATTCATTGACACACTGATAACATATCAATCATAAAAATACCAATATCCATTCCTGGGGGTTTTAGCATGACTCACTTTATTGAATAACAGAAATATTATGCATCGGAGCTTGTAGAGATTGAAGCAGTCATAAAATATAGACTAACACCACACTGCCATCAAATCCAGATAGCCAGTTACTGAGCTTCTTGACAAGAGCATGTTGGTATGACTCTGCTTAATACTCATCTGTTGAAGATATCACTGTTAAATAATTTTACAAAGTTATTAGACATTGTGTAATAACATTGCATGTGACGTCAGAGTGTTTTTAAGGTTATGACGTCACAATGCTAATACTTCTGTCTCATTAGTATTAGACCTTACTTGACTCACGGAAAGATGAGTGTCACCACACTCATTGAATTCTTAGGAAAGAATAGCTTAGCTCAGTATTATTTTGCTAATGTTCGGTGAGTAATAAATAAAATACTAAACTATGTCCCATGCGAGCGAAAGTGAGTTAGATACCGATAGCATTCACAAGTTTCATAAATTTGCTGTTACACGGGACATAGTTTAGTATTCTCTATTTATGCATCCACATGTCTGAAACAAAAGTCTTTATGTAAGTTCATAACAACCTTTACTTTTCATTGAGAGAATCAATGGACACCTAATGTTAATAGGCCCACTCTTGGCTCTCAAAACTTAGAAGCATCCCCTTTTGAGATCCTGAAATGAAGAGATTTTAGGGTATATATACATCTCCTAAAATACCAGTCCCAATCAAAACTGTAATGGTCTGAGAGGCACAGACCTAGGAAGATCTCAGTTAGAATTGATGTTCAGTAACCCAGGCCTGTAAGAAGAGGCGACTGATAGAATCAGGTGGCCAGACTCATTGACTTGACTGACACGTCATCATATCCCAATTGTGTAGATTGCCCATGCTATTGATCACTTTATTGTCTGGCCCAAACTTGATTATTTACAGACTGCCGCCATATAGCTGAAGCATTGCAGGGTGTAGACTAAAACTAAATTCACTCACTCACTGAGAGGCAAACTTGATGGGTAACTAGACTAACTTCTAGTCTCTGAAATGAACATATTTTGCAGAAAAATACAGTTCACAAAACATAACCATAAAGTGTAATGAAAAGGAACTCAGAGACTTCATTTTCAGACATTGGAAATCTATACTTGCCACATATCGTAGACTTGCATGGGCTGTCTTGGACATATTTGTTTCAGGGTCTGTATGACTGACTAAGAGGTATCCTACAGAAGGACTGGTAATGAAATCATCACCCCCATTTTGCTTACTGCCTGAGGCATTGTTGCATTGTAGAATGTAGGTGTATATATATTGCTCATGGCGGTATACTGAAACCCACAATCACCCTCTTTATACACTAGTGGAATATTGGATGTGACATTAAGACCAGAACTCAGTATCAGACCCTGGTCTCTGTGGTGTAGTGCTTTACACGAGATGTACATTATTGTATCATATATGTTCATGTAGGTGTGATCTACTTTTAGAAATAACCTTTGGTAACTAGATTAGATATATTGATTCACCGGAGTGCTCGTCTGTTTGAAATGTCGCCAGGTTATTGTTAGTCATCTGTGGAAGACATGTTTATTGTAAATCAATCATAGATATTTACTTACCTTGACTGATGGCAGAGTGTATTGACAGACCAGGAGTAGCGCTGATGGAACTGATTCATAATGTTATCCAATAGGAGAGAATGGTTGTGGGTAAAAAACTTTTTTTCATGAGTGTTTGAAAACTTTCAGTGCTGATTGGTCAGTTGCACAATAGACAGCATTTCACTTATCATGATGAAAAATATCAGAAAGATATTTTGTATTTGTTTTATTTACTAACTGACTTATCCATCCAGACTCTCTTACCTTAATGCAGAAATTCTGGGGGATTGTTGCAATCTGAAGCAGTCCCTCTCTCTCACTACTCACTCACTCTCTCTCACTCACTCACTCACTCACTGTCCATCAACTCTGTTGATCCTGCTGCAGCAGCAGATGACCAGACCTTTCTGACAGTCACTAGGAAACTCACTCACTCACTCACTCACTCACTCACTCACTCACTCACTCACTCACTCACTCACTCACTCACTCACTCACTCACTCACTCACTCACTCACTCACTCACTCACCCACCCACCCACCCACCCACTGACGGTCCATCAACTCCATTGATCCCGCTGCAGCAGCAGATGACCTTTCTGACAGTCACCAGTCACTACGGGGATTCTTCCCCCCAGCTCACTCACTCAAATTTGCTCTATGATCACCTCTAATTTTTCAAAAACAAAATCTTTGTTGAATACTTTGAAAACCTTTCGGTAAAGGGTAGTAATAATCACATTGGTATGTAATTGAAGATTTTTTAACAAAAAATTTCTTAAGTTTTTTTAATTGACTTTCAATGATTAATGTGCTTAGAAATTAAACATGTTTTGCCAGTATTATAAACAGATGTGCTCTGTGAGCATACTGTATACACTGTCTGGTGTGATTTTGTCTGATAGCCTGGAAAAGTGTCAAAACTCAGTGACTGACCTCCTGATTTTGGTGGACGTGTTGATAGATTGGCAAGCACATCTGCAGAATATTTTGGCAGACCAACTGACACAGTTGTGAAGGTGTTTACATGTGGGGGTTTAGGTTTCCTGCCCATCATACACAGATTCATCCAGGGACAGATATGGCAGTCTGGCTTCATGAATTAGAAAAAACACACTGATTAAACTGTATCAATAATCTGCTTGGGTGTCACTTTTAAGGAGAGCCTTGTGTACCGTAATTGCTAGCACTGTGCAATTAAATCAAATTTCGGATTAACAAATCTTTGGACAAGTTTTTGTTATTGCTTGATTTGGAAGATGTACATCATTTTGGAGTTTTTTTGGATTTGACATTTATGCGAGAAATATAATTTGAATGAAAAAAGACTTTTCACATTTTTAGGGCCAAAGAGTCTGAATGTGTCATTTCTTCAGTGTTCATTACATTAGTGGCACCAGTCATACGGTTTCTTGTCTTGGTATTTGTATTTTCTAAACCAATTATAAGAGTTCATCAAACTCTTTTAAGAAATGGTATACGAGATTTATTTGACTGTTTAAGGAATCAATAGTTTTAAATTATGACTGTAATTCGTGTAATGTATGTGCTTGTCCGGGCTATGTCAGTGATGTATAAGTCTTCAAGTCAATAATGGTAAGACGCAGAACAATTTTCTGTACATCCTTGGAAACAATAGGATGAGGTAAAGAAGGATGATTAGTTGGTTGGCAAGAGTGAGGCTCTGATAATTAATTCATTATGACCTATATATGTTGGAGAGGCCAAATGACCCAGTCACCTGTGGCACCACAATTCATTCAACAGTGATGAATTCACTTGGTGCACAGAAACCTAGGGATACCTGTTTCACCGTAATTATGTTTTTCAATGGTGTGAGCGTGTTCGCGGGTTTCACCACAATCGTAAATGTCTGAGACCTGCATCTCTTCAGGAAGTCCTTCCACTAGTCCTCACTCACTCACTCACTCACTCACTCACTCACTCACTCACTCACTCACCTACTCAGCCACCCACCCAGCCACCCACCCACTTGCTCGTTTACTCATTTTCACTCACCCACCCACTCCCACTCACTCCCACTCACTCACTCACTCTCAGACACTCAACCACCCACCCACTCTCCCTCTTTTATTCTGACTCACTCACTCGCTCACTCACTCAGCCAGCCACCCACTCGCTCTTTCACTCTGACTCACTCACTCACTCACTCACTCACTCAGCCATCTGTCCACTTGTCCACTCACTCTCCTTGGCACGTTTCAAATTCAGGAGTAATTTTCAGATGTGGTATTTTTCACTTTTTATTTTTGGGAATTGTAGCATCATCATGTTTGCGGAAGTTGTCTTCTTAGGAGGAATAAAACTGACTGACTTTTGAGTCTCATTGTAGGACACATGTAAACAGTGATCATAGCATTCTGATTATACTGTCAATGTCAATCCTCTAGTCCAAAGACTAGTCTGTGCAAGTGGTGTTAATATTTCTGAAAAGAATATGGTCATTGTACCCTATCATTGGATGGATGCTCATGCTATCAACCCCTCGTATGTCTAGACTGGCCATTATCACAGGATACTGAGATACAAATGCTGCCTGAGATGCTAGACTTGTATTCTGGGATCTAGTTCATCCAGTTTCTAGATAACATTAAGGACAGGATGTGACTTAATTTCACATAGGGCATTAATCACAGTGTCTAGACCATCTTTGAGAGAAGACTTGGCTCTACTCTCTACTTCCAATTTCAGTCTGGGAAAATAGAGTCTTGTGTGAAATTCAGATCTTGTGTGTATGTAATTAGGTTAATTTGATACAGCCACATTGATCCAGAAAATAAAACAGGAGTAATCGAATGACAATGTCTAAACAAACTGATTTCAGCTTCACTCATCACCATATTTAGCCATGTAACTGAGTCGGTTCTTACACAGAAAACCTTTGATTTCAGTCCTAATATATGTATTTGTGAACATTCTTGTTTTTCCTGTTAAACATTAAACTTTATCAAATTAATCATGGTAAATCCTATTAATTTTTCCTGAACTCAAATACAGCTGTGTGCTCTAACAGAGTAGGGTGTTGTTCATACCTTAAAATCAAGCAGACAGTGCATAAAATGATGTTTTAGAAATTGTTCATACTATTTTCTATTTTTTTATGGAATTTAAAAAATATTTTTGGTAGCAGCGCTGTTAGATGAAAATGTTGAAGTTTTTCTAATAAGTCACATCAGCATAATGATTGATTGAGTGAGCTTTATCACAGTGAGGGATGTCACACATTGTAGCCATGTAAAGAAACAAACCTGGGGTTTAGGCATCATGAGCAAACGCTTTAACCACTGGGCTACCATGCCACCCCTATAATGATGATAAGTAATAAAGGCATTAAAGATGACAGGGAATTATAGGGCTTAGTATTCATCAGCCATTCAAATTGTACTCACAAGCTTTTTGATTTTCAGTTTTCACTATAAAGACATATACATTTTGTGATTTGAAGGGGAAATCAGTCAATAAACCAAACACATCAGCTTTACCATGACGTAGAAGCATGTAATGTTTATATCATGTTGCATGTGGGGGCAGTCATGTATGTCTCCAGCAACACTCTTTCATGCTGGGAATAACATCATAGATGAGATCAATCAGTACTTTAATGCGTGTCTCATATTCCACTGCAGATCAGTCATGACAAGATACCTGAAATCAAGTGTGAAGTAATATTTCACTCACCAGATGTATGTTCATTCAAGCACTAAATTATCCGGTTTGTTACACTTGTTCCCTCCAATGGGGATTTGATGTTAGAATAGGTTCCTACAAGCCTATGTTGATCATAACAATCAAATTGATCAAGCCAAGAGTGAGTGAGATATACGCCACTTTTCGCAATATTTTTGCAGTGTCATGTTGGGGACATCGGTAATGGACTTGACATGTTGTACCCAGGCAGGGAATCAAAGTGTGACAGGCAAACTCTTTAACTATGAGGTCTACCCCTCAAGTGAAGAGACTCAGTGACTTGAAAAGTGTTTCATTTTACCCAAGCAGCTTGGATTGTTCCCCACACTGTCAACCACTTGTCTTGACTCAACTATTTACTGCAGAGTGCAATACTGAGCAAACAGATAAAAACATTGTCTCCTACTCCAGTGTTCCATGTGGTTAGGAAACCTTCATGCATTCTAGATGACCCCGTGTAGAGAGAAATACAAGTTGAATATTTGACTGTTAGTGTTAGGTGAATAGATGTTGACTGATCATTTGGGTCACCACTCGTGTTATTTCAAGAGTATTTAAAGAGACACAGTGTGTTGCTGATATTATAAAAAAAGCAGTGATGATATTGACAGCAAGATGATTGGTAAGATTCAGGTGAAGCATGCTAAATATGCAAATCTCAGCATTGTTCTTAGCCTGTCTGACAGTCCCTGAAACATTATTTTCCCTACAGCCTAGCCCTCGCTGCAGTGCTAAGGCTCTAAATAAAGCAAGTCTACATTTCCATAGGTTCAAAGTGCCCTTGGTTTGGTACCTCCTGATCTCTTGGCACAGATCAGGAGATCATGAGAGTGCCTGGGTTCTCCACCAAGAGCACAACCCTTCTAACACCCAGGTTAATAAGCAGCTCAAGGTACACAAAATGTCAATAGAGTGAACCGAATGCTGAATAGTCAAACTTCACATCTGCACTACCTGACTGACACTTTTGAACACAAGCATAATTCTGTCTTGATCCACTGATCATGGCTTGGAACCTGTTATTTGCCTTGACCAGGTCAAGTTTCTTCGAATCCTCTATGGTCATGGTTTTCACCAAAGCTGATTATGATTGTTGGTTTGTGAGCACCATGTTTGTTTATTGCACCGAAGTGATCAGTAATTGTTCATTTCTGGTTCTCTTCCAACTTCAGGCAAACATTCCATGATAAAACTGAAATATAGAACAAAGCTCTGCTAAACGCAGTTAATTCTCTGACTGTCGTGAGAATGCTGTCACACAATCCCTGAGTCATATTTTTCCCTTTCATCCAGCCCTTTGTGTATGTTACATACCTGCATGAAGCAAGTCCAGACATTCCCTTGATCCTGAATCTCCCATTTTCAGCTTAAATGCAGCTGCTTTTATCTATCAAAATGATGTTATTATTGCTTATATCAATAAGACATATTTTCAAAGACTCAGTGTATGCCATAGCCTGTCTCACAGCTGTTGAACCACATTCAGTGAGGACTGCCATCTCACGGTGGCTCCTTTTCAGTTTGTAAGAAATCATTTGTTTCTATGAAAATTATATTTTCAGGGAGTTAGTGTTTGCTTTATCCTGTCTCAACTGTCACAGTCCCTGAACCACAATCAGGGGGAACTGCCATCTCAGTGGATTTCCTTTTCAGTTGATAAGGAATTATTTGCCTCAATGAAAATGGTATTTTCAGAGAGTTTACCTATGAGAACCCTGAAAGTAAATGTTTTTATCACTGAAGTCACTATTCCAACTGTAACCAGCTGTTCTGGCCTGCTGGTTGAAACTGTCCCTGATGGCTTTCACATAGTTGTCTCCACAAATTAGTGAGAATACCATAATGTGTAGGCAGAGACTAATTATACTGGAGACATCTTGGTTTGTCAAAACAGTCCTGCAGCAAAGATCTATTCACACTTCTCACCCAAGTCACCATGACAACAAAAAAATGAAACAGAGGATAAAAAATGGAGTAAATGCTCTAAATGAATTTCACCCAGCAGTGTGACAGTTAGACCTTCAAAAAGATACATTACACAAGGTCATTGATGGCATGACATAATGTCATCTGTGTACAACTTAGCAACTTTTTCTTACCCACTACTAGCTATTTTAGGCCTCTGAGAATGCATAGTTTCAAATCTTGAATATTGAATGAAATAAAATATTTATATTATTCATTTTTAGAAAAATTGCAGTCATTAAAATGGAATAATTTAGAAAGCCATGGCAGATGTCATTGTGCCTTGGTTGATTGGGGAGAATGTTGCAGTAAATCAATTCATTGATTTTAATTCTCAAACTGAGAAAGGAGCCATTTATTCTGATTCTGATAGAATCAGGTGGAGGGTTTTAAAGTGAGTGGTTGGCAGTGCAAATCTTAATCTGTTCCTTATGGGCTAATCAGCCAGAGTAATTCATATGATCATGGATTGTTCATTATCCTTAACATCGCATCATCAGCATATGTAGTTTGTGATGAAGTAAATGTTTAAATTGTATATTTTTCCTAGCATCACTGTCACACTGTTTGAATTCTGAGTGACAAGTGTGCTTTTTTTCGATGGTTCTCTTCATGATTTGTTAGTCAAGAGTGAAAGACCCAAATAGTAGATTTTTGGGTGGTTTTATACATAGTATATTTGTGATTATGTCGACAAGCCCCAGTCAGAATGTTCTGTTTATAAGTTCCTAGTGGAAGGAGGCATGTATAGTCTTCACAAAAAAACAGGGGATCATGAAATATACAAAGTTACTGCCAAGATTTAAAAACAGGTTAAATGCTTACAGCGTACAACCTGTGCATGAATGTTTGTCTGTTGAACACCAGATCCATAGTTTTCACTACCCTACCAAAACATGCCAGGATATGACAGAAGTAAGTGTCAATATAACAGCCAATCATATTGAATTGAACTTGGTGAGGCTCTGAATGAGGAGTGGAATAGACTCCCTTTATAATAAATAAACCATCTGGAAACTCATATGCAGAATGCCTCATCAAGGAAATGCTTGGGTGACAGTCATGATAGTATTACGCATCAGTGATAGAAGCCTGTAGTTAACATTAACCTTCTTTGCTCTGTTGTCCTGTGGATGTGAGAGGATGTGAAATTTGAGCCACTTAAAAGCATCCTTGATATCTCCTGGGTATACCTTTCGATAAGTCCCCACCTTACCCTGATGCATCTACAGCTCTGTTTTCATGTTTCTTTATCCAATCAATTGTCTATGTTGGTAAGTTGAGCAAACCAATCACAGCTCACTTTCGCTTTTTAAATTATCTAACCGATTAAACTTGGCAACGCAAACCATGCACAGGTTCTCTGAAGCAGGTAGAAGGAATTCTTGCATACATATGCTTTTTTGGAGTTTTCGGACCTGTATGAATCTGTATGAATCCACCCCCAACAGTTCACCAAATCTGAGTCGGACTGCGAACAAACCTTCACAGTGGCAACCGCTATCTTTGTTTACACTGATAGTGCACTCAGTGTTTCATATTATTCATAGTAAATTCTGAGCAAGTATCCAGTACTACACACTTGTCACAGCACATGATCAATGAAGATTCAGATCAAGTATGTTCGTAATTAATACTTGTGTCTGTGTGGGTTTCAGAATGAGCATGCAGTTCTTTATACTTGTCATAGTAGATTCAAGATTGGTACTTGAGTACTTTGGTGTGGTGGGGTAGCCTAGTGGCTAAAGCGTTCACTCATCACACCAAACACCCAGGTTTGATTCTCCACATGGGTAGAATGTGTGAAGCCCATTTCTGGTGTCCCCCACCATGGTCTTACTGGAATAATGCTAAAAAACAGCAGAAAACTCTACTCACACACTCACTTAGTGCTAATGCATGTCAGTAGTGAGTGAGTGAGTTTAGTTTTACGCCACACTTAGTAATATTCCAGCTATGTGGCATCAGTCTCTAAATATGCTCTACAAAGAACATTGGATTTTTTTTCGCAATCCTTGGCTGTTTGTGTCAGCATGACCTATTGACATGAGACTGGGCATTATGCTATTGGCCACTATTCTTATCAATCATCCTGTGGTTAGTGTTGGAATTAATCAAATGGACTGGGTGGTCACTCTCTTCGATGATGTGGGGCATAAGCTCACATAAGATGCTGTCTTATCTGCAGAAGACTCGGTTATCTGCAGTCCAGAAGCAACCTTTAACAACAATCAAAAAGCAAACCAGTTTGTCTAGCCAAGACTTGATTATGTACAGACCATGATTTAACTGACTGACTTTGTCATAGATCAACAGACAAAGGTCATGTAATCCTGGACACAATACCTCCGTGGTAAAAACCTGTCTGTAATAAGTACGTTTGAGGCAGATAATTGGTGAACAGTACTGGAATATTTGGAAGAAACATGAAAATTGCATTTAGCCTGAGTTTCAGTATATGTGTAATATATATGTATGTCCTGAAATTGGATACAATAAGTTACTGGCACAACAGGGAAAATCAATAGACAGTTCTTGCTGTATCATCAGAAATGTTTTGTACAATCACCCTTTGTTGATTTCTGCAGATATTAGTTTCAGACTTGCATATTTCATATTCTGACACAAAAGGATATAATATTGCTTAAGTATTGACAGTGATCTGTAACAAAGCATCTGCTGTGAGCTCAAATGGTGACAATGTCAGCCTTGCTGGAGATAATGTATAATACATTCATTTTGGGATTCTCGCCTAAACAAGGACCTTTTATAACAAAGATTGATTTTATTTGAGATGCTATAGTTATTGAAAATAACTGTTTTTGTAACAATGTGTAGTCTGCACAATCTGATAAGTACGATAAGTACAATGTGCTATTCATTCCAGAACAATTTCATGTTTTTATTAATTTCTGAATTTAGTCCATAGTAAACTACATAGATAACAAAAATGCTTATAATAAACAGCTGTATATTTTAGTAGAAATGGGTAATCTAGAATTGAGTTTAAAATGTTTTGGGGGATTGAAAATAGACATGTAACCAGCTTTTGCATATGTTCAAGAAGATCTAGGCATGTTGATGAGTAGAAATGTCATATACTGTAAACCCAGTGTAAGTAAACTTAGCCCCAGTGTTATTCGTTACACGCCTACACTGGGTCTAACAAAACCTAGTAGGAGGTCACATCAAGTAACCTTTGAGGTTGACCAATCAGAGCACAGCTTACTAAATTGTGAATGTGGACACTCGCACATACATTTTGAACTTTTACCCATGCAATTGTTTGTACCCAAATGATTCCGAAAGCTATTATCCCTACGACTGGCTCCAGATGATGTACATGGAGCATGCCACAACAATGAGTAAACAGTCGCTGAAAGTAGTATTTTGGGCAGTATTAAAGGATTTCAGCTTTCTGAAATATTAGCTAATGGTAACCTTGTCAACAGAAACCAAAAAGTGTATATATTGCATCTCCAATATCAGTGTTATATGCGGATTTTCGTTTGTTGAGAGATCAGTGTCATTGACCGGTGTATACGATTCCTTTCATGTTATTGGTACGAAGCTTCCAGAACAGAGGTATTTTCAGATTCTGAGCAGAAAGTCACTGATATCAGGAAATAGATATCATACATATATATACCATACATATCATTTGATATATCATTTTATAATAAGTAAATGCATCTGGTTGACTGGCATTGAAAGAGTTAACGTTACTTCGCAAAGTGTTTTTTGTGGGGCGAAGGGAAAGATAAATTTCGCAAAATATAAACTGACGCAGAATATTTTCGGTTTACAATATGATCATTATTTTGCCCCCACATTATCAAATATATATCTGTGGGACAAAGTATTTCTTTGATCTGCCATGAACAATAATGGCTTCGTGGAATAGAAGCATGTGCAAATTTGAATGAAAAATCAATTCATTGTTGTAGGTGAAGCTATCTTGCAGGATATATATATTGTTAAAAGTGGTTGATTTAAAAGCTAAGGTAGTTATCTGAGCTGCTGAATCAAAGGTAAATTTTATGAATCTACTATGTTTGGATCAGTTTATAACGGCCTGCTTTCTACCCTCCTCGTTTTTAGTAAAATTTCTGGGATGAGTTTTTCATCTATCCTTTCAAGCAGTTTTTCCTCAATACAAGGAATGCAAATTAAGGTTCACTTGTCACAGAAATGCATGCCTAGCCTGGGAAATGAGGTTAGTGTTATCTTCCCTAGATGTCAATGAAAACAATTCAAATGAGATTCCATGAAAAGAGAAGGAAAAGAAAGAGATTTTCTCTTTTGACTTTAAACCCTCATGTCGTTTTTCTGTGTATCTCTCCATCATAAAGGGCAGTGGAGTAGCCTAGTGGTTGAAGCATTTTCTCATGAATCCAAAGCATAAGGTTTGATTCCTTGATTCCCCACAGAGAAAAGTGTTTAATGCAAAATTATGTTTTGCCCCAGTATTACGTTGCAAAAATGAGTTTGGTCAGCAGCAAACCCATATGTGGTTTGACCAAATGTTGTTTGGTAGTTCTGTCCAAAAACCAGACAAAATTTTGTGCATGTGAATTTGATTTGTTGATTTGTTTGTATACCTCAACAATTTTCCAGCTATGTCATAGCAGTCTGTAAATAAATGAGTCTGGACCTGACAATCCAGTGATAAAGCATCAGCATTGTTCTACTGGGATACTGTGACATGCGTAAACCAAGTCCAGTGAGTCTGACCACCCAGTCCTGTCAGTCACCTCTTGGGTTGCTAAAGACAAATTCTAACCCAGATCTTCACAGGATGTGAACCCAGATCTTCACAGGATGTGAACCCAGATCTTCACAGGTTGTGAACCATAAGCAGTATGCAGCATACCTGACCCCCAAAATGAAGTGAATGGTCTCACAATATTCCATCCTTTGTGCCCTGAAACAATGACGGATACTTTGCTATACTACAGCTTTATCATTTGATTAAGCTCTTAAAACTCTCGGCTGATAAAACTGATGTCTCAGCAAAAACCAACATGGCTGCCATATTGAACATTGTATGTGATATATGACTTAGCTGTTGGAATCTCCAAAATTTAGTCAGGTTGCACATGAATATGTGACAGTAGCAGCTGGTTTACATGACGTCAACATTATATGTTCTCTCTGGTTCCCGGCATACATGACAAAATGTCAGGTCATTCTTCACAAATTCATTTACCATTCACAAGTAGGTTCTTGTACCAGAAGCTGATGGCCAGATCCTGAACTTGCAAAGGGAGATATCTATTTTGGGATCTACTTAAGAGATAAAGATCATGTGTTGTTGATTATTTCTGATCAAAGGTGAACTTGAAACCAAGAGTAAATACTAGAATACTAGTGTACGTTATTATAGAATGTTTATTATGGATATATTGAATATATACTCCAAAGCTCCTATGAAAACAGTAAGATGGGCTTGATGGCCCCTTGGAAAATAATGACATCATCAAACAATATGTGAAGTCCTCTGTATCCATGACAACTGGACAAGTTGGTTAGCATACTGATTAGTCATACAGATCCTGAAAGAAATATATCCAAGAAAGCTCCTGCAAGTCTGGTATATGTGGCACATCTAGAATCTGGACCCCATTTCATACTATTTTATGCTTATAATTTAGGAACTGTCTCTTTTTTTCATGGGTAAAATATATTCATTTCAGACATTAGAAATCTACATGGTGAGCTTCTGCTGTATTTAAATATTTTAACATGTCTTACAAAGTGTGCAGAAATATGATCTTGATTTGAAATATGGGAGATTTATGAAGTTTATCACAATGATTATTGTTAATGTTTTCTGTGTTATTATCAGCTTGTAATGTGCTGTGCTGAACAGAAAAATTTATGCCCGATGCACAACACAACTACACCTGTCTTAGGACTAGTGTGCACTTGACTTTTCATTCTCAACTGCCTTGGGATTAAAACACACCCGAATATATTTTTGGTTTGTTTTTTGCAGTTTTATTCTTTACAACCTGTATGGGCTATTCCAAAGACATTCAAAATAAATGTTGCTCCAGTAAGATCTGTGAGGGATGTTAAATTACCTTATCATATCCCATATTACGTTACCATCTTCCACAGAGTTTATCTGCCATCCCAACAGCCTTGTGTTACAGAATATCCCCCATCTGCCTCCAGGATGTGCTCTGTAGATACACAGAGAGGCTGTTTTGTATAAAGCACAACCACGGGCACAGAGCAACTGTCAGGGAGTGTGTGTGTAATCTCACCTGCATCTCTCTCTATCTTGTATAAACATGCAGGGTCAGGCAGGAGGATGCAAGTAGGGATGGAGAATCTATCCAGTGCACAGTTCTCCAGATGCCCACAGGCGGGACGGGAACTAGGGATCACAAACAGGTTGCCTTAGGGAGAAAATGGAATGGATGTTGGTAATAACATGTTTATAGGATAATTGAAGCAAGTGTAGTTGTAGCTTGAATTCCCCATGATGAATGTTGAGACATGTTGAATCTCTTGCATCTGCAGCTGAATATGCAGGCTTTATTCAACATCAATACAATGTGTGAAGTTTATTTTGGGAGCCCCTTGTCGTGACATTGTGTGTATCATAGTGGGATTCAAGTCTGGATGTTGGAACTTGATAGTGTCACGTGTACCATCAACTGACTCTGTTTCTGGTCACATGACCTGTTGATTAGTCTCATGATGCTCCTACTGATACTGTTTGAGAGTTTGACATGACCCTTTTACCAAGATTGTAGGCCAGTAACATGTTGGTCGTACTAACCCTTAGAAACGTTAGCCTCTGACTGACAGTGTTACTTACCAATAGCACTGTCACTCAGTGACGTGTCCCTTGAATGCTGTTCCTCGGCCACTTGAGCTTCTGACTGGGTCTCTTACTAATAGCACTGGCTTGCCTTAAAAGGCGACTCAGCTTGTCGTAAGAGGCGACTAACGGGATCGTGTGGTCAGGCTCGCTGACTTGGTTGACGAATGTCATCGGTTCCCAATTGCGCAGATTGATGCTCATATTGTTGATCACTGGATTGTCTGGTCCAGACTCGATTATTTACAGACCGCTGCCATATAGCTGGAATATTGCTGAGAGCGGCGTAAAACTAAACTCACTCAATCACTCACTAATAGCACTGTCACTCAGTGACGTGTCCCTTGAATGCTGTTCCTTGGCCACTTGAGCTTCTGACAGTGTCTCTTACTAACTAACACTGTCACTCAGTGACGTGTCTCTTGAATGCTGTTCCTCGGCCACATGAGCTTATGACTGTGTCTCTTACTAATAGCACTGTCACTCAGTGATGTGTATCTAGAATGCTGCTTCTCGGCCACATGAGCTTCTGATTGTATCTCTTACTAATAGCACTGTCAATCAGTGACGTGTGCCTTGGATGCTGTTCCTCGGCCACACGAGTTTCTAACTGACAGTGTCTCCTACCAATGGCACTGTCACTCAGTGACGTGTCCCTTGAATGCTGTTCCTCGGCCACGAGCCTCTAATTGACATTGTCACTTACTAATGACACTGTTACTCAGTGACGTGTGCCTTGAATGCTGTTCCTCAGCCACGAACCTGTGTCATTAGTGTCACTTACTAATGACACTGTCACTCAGTGATGTGTGCCTTGAATGCTGTTCCACAGCCCAGTGAGTCTCTAACTGATAGTGTCACTTACTAATGGCACTGTCACTTACTAATGAGTCTGTTACTTAGTAACATGTTCCACTTCACACGAGCCTCTAACTGAAGTAGTCACTTACTAATGACACTGTTGCTTAGTGACAAGTCCCTTGGACGCTGTAAATGGATCACATGAGCCTTTAACTGATGGTGTCACTGACTAATAACACTGTTACTTAGCTACATGTCTCTTGGATGCTGTTCTAGGTCACATGAGCCTTTAGTTGATTGTGTCACTTACTAATGACACTGTTACTCAGTGACATGTCACTTGGATGGTGTTCTAGGTCACATGAGCCTTCAGTTGATTGTGTCACTTACTAATGACACTGTTACTCAGTGACATGTCACTTGGATAATGTTCAAGGTCACATGAGCTTTTAGTTGATTGCGTCACTTACTAATGACACTGTTGCTCAGTGACATATCACTTGGATGGTGTTCTAGGTCACATGAGCCTTCAGTTGATTGTGTCACTTACTAAGACACTGTTACTCAGTGACATGTCACTTGGATAATGTTCAAGGTCACATGAGCTTTTAGTTGATTGTGTCACTTACTAATGACACTGTTGCTCAGTGACATATCACTTGGATGGTGTTCTAGGTCACATGAACCTCTAACTGATGGTGTCAGTCACTTATGACACTGTTACATAGTGGGATGACGAACAGACAGAACATGGTCACATGACCCCACTGCTGTTCAGTTTCGATCTCCCACAGTATATTTACTGTGATGTTAATCAAGCAAAGCATGTGAGTGTTAACAATCTATCTGTTTACCATTGCTGCATGTTGTTGACTGCACCATGAGTGTCACATGTGGTTGTTGTATCATTTTAGTATGTACATCATCATTGCCTAGTTCCTTGAAATATGCTTGGGAAAGATTTTGATTTTGGATATCCTCCAGATATGAAGAATAACAATCATGGCACAAGTCTTCAGGGGGAGAATCACAGAGCATGTTAGCTATTTCAGTCTGTTTAGATTGATTGATTTGCCAAGTTTCACACAGAGTTAACTGGGTTGATGTGTTACCAGCAGTACATAAGTCTGTGTACATAGACACATCAAGAATACCTCTGGGTATATGCAAACCCAGAATTAGCTTGTTGATATTAATTAAGATGATGTCTTGTATAAAACTGTGAGTAGTTTTGGGATGTGTTTTGTCATTTTTATCATGATGAGGTCAGATCTCTGTTATTTCCTATCAATTAGCTGCACCATGTACTCAAGCTGAACACTTCTCTCTTTAGATGCATTTTGAAACGTGTTGTATCACTCAAGTGTAGTGTTTGGTTTCTAACAAATAGCCTACCCAAACCCATATTTTGTCTATTTTCATGCTCACAGAGGCATACTCCATACATAACATAGCATTCATTTGTGATGTCATCTGGATTTACGGATTAGAACTGACACCTAGTGTGACCCTCCATCAATCCATTTAAGTGATACCTGTGGATCTTAAAGAAGATGGTGATATGTCCCAAAGTTGTCTAATTATACCATGTTCTGAAGTGGTATGGTTGTACCACATGTTGAAAGGGTATGCTTGTGTCACTTGCTGAAATGGTATGCTTGTACCACATGCTGAAGTGGTATGCTTGTACCATGTGTTGAAGCGGTATGATTCTACAAATGCTGAAGTGGTATGCTTGAACCACATGCTGATTTGGTATGCTTGAACCACATGCTGAAGTGGTATGTTTGTACCACATGCTGAATTGATGTGCTTGTACCACATGTTGAAGCAGTATGCTTGAACCACATGCTGAAGTGGTATGCTTGTACCACATGCTGAAGTGGTATGCTTGTACCACATGCTGAATTGGTATGCTTGTACCACATGTTGAAGTGGTATGCTTGTACCACATGTTGAAACAGTATGATTGTACCACATGTTGAAAGGGTATGCTTGTATCACTTGCTGAAGTGGTATGCTTGTACCACATGTTGAATTGGTGTGCTTGTACCACATGTTGAAGCAGTATGCTTGTACCACATGTTGAAGCTGTATGCTTGTACCATATGCTGAACTGGTATGCTTGTACCACATGTTGAAGTGGTATGCTTGTACCACTTGCTGAAGTGGTATGTTTGTACCACATGCTGAAGCAGTATGCTTGTGCCACATGTTGAAGTTGTATGCTTGTACCAGATGTTGAAGTGGTATGCTTGTACCACACGCTGAAGTGGTATGATTGTACCACATGCTGAAGTGGTATGATTGCACCTTATGCTGAATTGGTATGCTTGTGCCACATGTTGAAGAGATATGTTTGTACCACATTTTGCAGTGGTATGCTTGTACCACATGCTGACGTGGTACACTTGTACCACATGTTGAAGTGGTATGATTGCACCACTGGCTGAAGTTACCTATCAGTTGATAGTTTCCCTATTTACATAGAGACTTTTTCCCCACAGGATTTTAACCATATGATTTAGATTTTTGACACCAAGGATTAAAATATTTTTGAGTCCATTTTTGAGTTGCAAACAAATTTTCATACAAACCTGGCTTTGTGGTTAGAATGAGAACACTTCACAAAGTAAGCAAATTAAAAATCTGTGTTTTTGAGTTATGTTGTGTCAGGTTGTCAGCTGTCTGTCCATCAACTGCCATCCGTTTCTCACAATGTTTTACATTCCAAAACATCCACTGACTCATCAGGCTTTGAAAGTGAAACTGCTTTCATTGTTTGAAATGGTTTCACTAGTACTTGACCTGACCTCTTCAGGCCTGTTACTGTATCATGGTTCATGCATAAAACTTATTTCAACATAAACAAACAAAATTATCAGACTGCAAGCTAGAATGATATTAGACAAGGTCGTATTCACAAGCCACAACTTCCACAACTGCTGCCATGCAGGTGCAGGAGACAACAGCTTGACATGGGGAGCAGAACCAGCATGACAAGTTGAGCTCCTGACCTGTGCTAGTCTGACACAGAAGTCCAGCTTGACTGATGGTTGTATAACTTAGGCAGTCTCTTTGTGCACAGTATGCAGGGATAAATACTGCAACTTTTGTTAAAATCATTTCAGATTTTCATGTTTTATGTTTCATGTTTTATCTAGCTGTTTTAGAAAAGCAGCAGAGGTTAAGAAAACTGTTATCGTGTTTGGTCTAAGACTGCTTACTGTTTTTTTTGTGTGTAAAAGTTCAAAGAGTTGTTAAGCTGATTTCAGGCACTTTTGGTTGCCATTTTGTTTGGGGGAAAATAGGAACTGCATGGTCAATGGCTGTTGTATTTTTAACAGATTTTTTTTTTCACATTTTAGGGAAGCTGTTATAGTTCTTAAGACATCATATTGAAGATTTTAGAGAATTTGTTATCGACTGTCTTTGGGAGAACACTCATTAATTTTAAGTGAGTGGTAGTAAATATTTTGTTTATCAGATCTATTTATAATGTGGAGGATTTATATGTCAATGCATGTCATCTTGTTTCTTGATAATTTCTAGCCATTATTATTACTGGCTTCCACTTTACAGTGATTGCACTCCCTTTTTATTGACAATGTCATGTTCTTCAATGAATTAGTAGAAATAATAACCTAACAAGATCTTTAGAAATTGTTAGTTTTCTGTTATAATCTTATTTCACACAAATTAAGCATCTGAGAGAGAAGCTTATTATGTCCTTAGTATCAAGATCAATTACTATTTATAATGCACAGACATGGACGTTATGACCGAGTCCATTTCTTGCAATAATAGAAAACTAATAGCCATCGTTTCAGCAGTAATGAACGTGTTAATGCATTCCGTAATTTTTTGCGACAACATTCAGTCCCCAAGGGTTTGTGCAATGATATCCAATTTCCATTCCAATATGATTCCATAGAGGAATATTATTGATTTTTTCGAGCAGGTTGTATTGACTCATCGACTGGGTAAATTGTCCGACAGTTTCTATTTCAGAGATCAAACAATGACTAATTACCACATATTTTTATCGATAAGAAATGGAATCCTTCGGGGGGAAATGTGACGGAATTTCTTCATGGGAAGCTAGAAAAACGGCCGGACAGTCAGGAAGGTTTTCCCAGCTGCGGACTGGATGCAGTGTATTAATAGAACCCAGCTTTCGTAATAGATTTAGGAGTTTTTGTCTGTTAAGACTTCAAAAAGTATCCATTTGAAAATTTTGGTATATGTATGAGTCTGTGAACAATGACTGTAAAACTGTATCAAGGATTTACAAGATGGGAATTCCTGCATCCTATAAACATAAGAATTAACAATGGATGCAACAATAGTTATTAGCACATCTGCAAGGATGCAGAAAAAGTCGTTTTTATAAATATTCAATGAAATAAAAAAAACATATCATAGTGTCTGCTACTAGCCAGGTTTTAATATCATTTTCAATGTATATGCTGTAACAATGTGATGACCATGATATACAATACAATAACAGCATCTGAATTACAACATATCATAGTGTCTGCTACTAGCCAGGTTTTAATATCATTTTCAATGTATATGCTGTAACAATGTGATGACCATGATATACAATACAATAACAGCATCTGAATTACAACATATCATAGTGTCTGCTACTAGCCAGGTTTTAATATCATTTTCAATGTATATGCTGTAACAATGTGATGACCATGATATACAATACAATAACAGCATCTGAATTACAACATATCATAGTGTCTGCTACTAGCCAGGTTTTAATATCATTTTCAATGTATATGCTGTAACAATGTGATGATCATGATATACAATACAATAACAGCATCTGAATTACAACATATCATAGTGTCTGCTACTAGCCAGGTTTTAATATCATTTTCAATGTATATGCTGTAACAATGTGATGATCATGATATACAATACAATAACAGCATCTGAATTACAACATATCATAGTGTCTGCTACTAGCCAGGTTTTAATATCATTTTCAATGTATATGCTGTAACAATGTGATGATCATGATATACAATACAATAACAGCATCTGAATTACAACATATCATAGTGTCTGCTACTAGCCAGGTTTTAATATCATTTTCAATGTATATGCTGTAACAATGTGATGATCATGATATACAATACAATAACAGCATCTGAATTACAACATATCATAGTGTCTGCTACTAGCCAGGTTTTAATATCATTTTCAATGTATATGCTGTAACAATGTGATGATCATGATATACAATACAATAACAGCATCTGAATTACAACATATCATAGTGTCTGCTACTAGCCAGGTTTTAATATCATTTTCAATGTATATGCTGTAACAATGTGATGATCATGATATACAATACAATAACAGCATCTGAATTACAACATATCATAGTGTCTGCTACTAGCCAGGTTTTAATATCATTTTCAATGTATATGCTGTAACAATGTGATGACCATGATATACAATACAATAACAGCATCTGAATTACAACATATCATAGTGTCTGCTACTAGCCAGGTTTTAATATCATTTTCAATGTATATGCTGTAACAATGTGATGATCATGATATACAATACAATAACAGCATCTGAATTACAACATATCATAGTGTCTGCTACTAGCCAGGTTTTAATATCATTTTCAATGTATATGCTGTAACAATGTGATGATCATGATATACAATACAATAACAGCATCTGAATTACAACATATCATAGTGTCTGCTACTAGCCAGGTTTTAATATCATTTTCAATGTATATGCTGTAACAATGTGATGATCATGATATACAATACAATAACAGCATCTGAATTACAACATATCATAGTGTCTGCTACTAGCCAGGTTTTAATATCATTTTCAATGTATATGCTGTAACAATGTGATGATCATGATATACAATACAATAACAGCATCTGAATTACAACATATCATAGTGTCTGCTACTAGCCAGGTTTTAATATCATTTTCAATGTATATGCTGTAACAATGTGATGATCATGATATACAATACAATAACAGCATCTGAATTACAACATATCATAGTGTCTGCTACTAGCCAGGTTTTAATATCATTTTCAATGTATATGCTGTAACAATGTGATGATCATGATATACAATACAATAACAGCATCTGAATTACAACATATCATAGTGTCTGCTACTAGCCAGGTTTTAATATCATTTTCAATGTATATGCTGTAACAATGTGATGATCATGATATACAATACAATAACAGCAACTGAATTACAACATATCATAGTGTCTGCTACTAGCCAGGTTTTAATATCATTTTCAATGTATATGCTGTAACAATGTGATGACCATGATATACAATACAATAACAGCATCTGAATTACAACATATCATAGTGTCTGCTACTAGCCAGGTTTTAATATCATTTTCAATGTATATGCTGTAACAATGTGATGATCATGATATACAATACAATAGCAGCATCTGAATTACAACATATCATAGTGTCTGCTACTAGCCAGGTTTTAATATCATTTTCAATGTATATGCTGTAACAATGTGATGATCATGATATACAATACAATAGCAGCATCTGAATTACAACATATCATAGTGTCTGCTACTAGCCAGGTTTTAATATCATTTTCAATGTATATGCTGTAACAATGTGATGATCATGATATACAATACAATAGCAGCATCTGAATTACAACATATCATAGTGTCTGCTACTAGCCAGGTTTTAATATCATTTTCAATGTATATGCTGTAACAATGTGATGATCATGATATACAATACAATAACAGCATCTGAATTACAACATATCATAGTGTCTGCTACTAGCCAGGTTTTAATATCATTTTCAATGTATATGCTGTAACAATGTGATGATCATGATATACAATACAATAACAGCAACTGAATTACAACATATCATAGTGTCTGCTACTAGCCAGGTTTTAATATCATTTTCAATGTATATGCTGTAACAATGTGATGATCATGATATACAATACAATAACAGCATCTGAATTACAACATATCATAGTGTCTGCTACTAGCCAGGTTTTAATATCATTTTCAATGTATATGCTGTAACAATGTGATGATCATGATATACAATACAATAACAGCATCTGAATTACAACATATCATAGTGTCTGCTACTAGCCAGGTTTTAATATCATTTTCAATGTATATGCTGTAACAATGTGATGACCATGATATACAATACAATAACAGCATCTGAATTACAACATATCATAGTGTCTGCTACTAGCCAGGTTTTAATATCATTTTCAATGTATATGCTGTAACAATGTGATGATCATGATATACAATACAATAACAGCATCTGAATTACAACATATCATAGTGTCTGCTACTAGCCAGGTTTTAATATCATTTTCAATGTATATGCTGTAACAATGTGATGATCATGATATACAATACAATAACAGCATCTGAATTACAACATATCATAGTGTCTGCTACTAGCCAGGTTTTAATATCATTTTCAATGTATATGCTGTAACAATGTGATGATCATGATATACAATACAATAACAGCATCTGAATTACAACATATCATAGTGTCTGCTACTAGCCAGGTTTTAATATCATTTTCAATGTATATGCTGTAACAATGTGATGATCATGATATACAATACAATAACAGCATCTGAATTACAACATATCATAGTGTCTGCTACTAGCCAGGTTTTAATATCATTTTCAATGTATATGCTGTAACAATGTGATGATCATGATATACAATACAATAACAGCATCTGAATTACAACATATCATAGTGTCTGCTACTAGCCAGGTTTTAATATCATTTTCAATGTATATGCTGTAACAATGTGATGATCATGATATACAATACAATAACAGCATCTGAATTACAACATATCATAGTGTCTGCTACTAGCCAGGTTTTAATATCATTTTCAATGTATATGCTGTAACAATGTGATGATCATGATATACAATACAATAACAGCAACTGAATTACAACATATCATAGTGTCTGCTACTAGCCAGGTTTTAATATCATTTTCAATGTATATGCTGTAACAATGTGATGATCATGATATACAATACAATAACAGCAACTGAATTACAACATATCATAGTGTCTGCTACTAGCCAGGTTTTAATATCATTTTCAATGTATATGCTGTAACAATGTGATGATCATGATATACAATACAATAACAGCATCTGAATTACAACATATCATAGTGTCTGCTACTAGCCAGGTTTTAATATCATTTTCAATGTATATGCTGTAACAATGTGATGATCATGATATACAATACAATAACAGCAACTGAATTACAACATATCATAGTGTCTGCTACTAGCCAGGTTTTAATATCATTTTCAATGTATATGCTGTAACAATGTGATGATCATGATATACAATACAATAACAGCATCTGAATTACAACATATCATAGTGTCTGCTACTAGCCAGGTTTTAATATCATTTTCAATGTATATGCTGTAACAATGTGATGATCATGATATACAATACAATAACAGCATCTGAATTACAACATATCATAGTGTCTGCTACTAGCCAGGTTTTAATATCATTTTCAATGTATATGCTGTAACAATGTGATGATCATGATATACAATACAATAACAGCATCTGAATTACAACATATCATAGTGTCTGCTACTAGCCAGGTTTTAATATCATTTTCAATGTATATGCTGTAACAATGTGATGATCATGATATACAATACAATAACAGCATCTGAATTACAACATATCATAGTGTCTGCTACTAGCCAGGTTTTAATATCATTTTCAATGTATATGCTGTAACAATGTGATGACCATGATATACAATACAATAACAGCAACTGAATTACAACATATCATAGTGTCTGCTACTAGCCAGGTTTTAATATCATTTTCAATGTATATGCTGTAACAATGTGATGATCATGATATACAATACAATAACAGCATCTGAATTACAACATATCATAGTGTCTGCTACTAGCCAGGTTTTAATATCATTTTCAATGTATATGCTGTAACAATGTGATGATCATGATATACAATACAATAACAGCAACTGAATTACAACATATCATAGTGTCTGCTACTAGCCAGGTTTTAATATCATTTTCAATGTATATGCTGTAACAATGTGATGATCATGATATACAATACAATAACAGCATCTGAATTACAACATATCATAGTGTCTGCTACTAGCCAGGTTTTAATATCATTTTCAATGTATATGCTGTAACAATGTGATGATCATGATATACAATACAATAACAGCATCTGAATTACAACATATCATAGTGTCTGCTACTAGCCAGGTTTTAATATCATTTTCAATGTATATGCTGTAACAATGTGATGATCATGATATACAATACAATAACAGCATCTGAATTACAACATATCATAGTGTCTGCTACTAGCCAGGTTTTAATATCATTTTCAATGTATATGCTGTAACAATGTGATGATCATGATATACAATACAATAACAGCATCTGAATTACAACATATCATAGTGTCTGCTACTAGCCAGGTTTTAATATCATTTTCAATGTATATGCTGTAACAATGTGATGATCATGATATACAATACAATAACAGCATCTGAATTACAACATATCATAGTGTCTGCTACTAGCCAGGTTTTAATATCATTTTCAATGTATATGCTGTAACAATGTGATGATCATGATATACAATACAATAACAGCATCTGAATTACAACATATCATAGTGTCTGCTACTAGCCAGGTTTTAATATCATTTTCAATGTATATGCTGTAACAATGTGATGATCATGATATACAATACAATAACAGCATCTGAATTACAACATATCATAGTGTCTGCTACTAGCCAGGTTTTAATATCATTTTCAATGTATATGCTGTAACAATGTGATGATCATGATATACAATACAATAACAGCAACTGAATTACAACATATCATAGTGTCTGCTACTAGCCAGGTTTTAATATCATTTTCAATGTATATGCTGTAACAATGTGATGATCATGATATACAATACAATAACAGCATCTGAATTACAACATATCATAGTGTCTGCTACTAGCCAGGTTTTAATATCATTTTCAATGTATATGCTGTAACAATGTGATGATCATGATATACAATACAATAACAGCAACTGAATTACAACATATCATAGTGTCTGCTACTAGCCAGGTTTTAATATCATTTTCAATGTATATGCTGTAACAATGTGATGATCATGATATACAATACAATAACAGCATCTGAATTACAACATATCATAGTGTCTGCTACTAGCCAGGTTTTAATATCATTTTCAATGTATATGCTGTAACAATGTGATGATCATGATATACAATACAATAACAGCATCTGAATTACAACATATCATAGTGTCTGCTACTAGCCAGGTTTTAATATCATTTTCAATGTATATGCTGTAACAATGTGATGATCATGATATACAATACAATAACAGCATCTGAATTACAACATATCATAGTGTCTGCTACTAGCCAGGTTTTAATATCATTTTCAATGTATATGCTGTAACAATGTGATGATCATGATATACAATACAATAACAGCATCTGAATTACAACATATCATAGTGTCTGCTACTAGCCAGGTTTTAATATCATTTTCAATGTATATGCTGTAACAATGTGATGATCATGATATACAATACAATAACAGCATCTGAATTACAACATATCATAGTGTCTGCTACTAGCCAGGTTTTAATATCATTTTCAATGTATATGCTGTAACAATGTGATGATCATGATATACAATACAATAACAGCATCTGAATTACAACATATCATAGTGTCTGCTACTAGCCAGGTTTTAATATCATTTTCAATGTATATGCTGTAACAATGTGATGATCATGATATACAATACAATAACAGCATCTGAATTACAACATATCATAGTGTCTGCTACTAGCCAGGTTTTAATATCATTTTCAATGTATATGCTGTAACAATGTGATGATCATGATATACAATACAATAACAGCAACTGAATTACAACATATCATAGTGTCTGCTACTAGCCAGGTTTTAATATCATTTTCAATGTATATGCTGTAACAATGTGATGATCATGATATACAATACAATAACAGCATCTGAATTACAACATATCATAGTGTCTGCTACTAGCCAGGTTTTAATATCATTTTCAATGTATATGCTGTAACAATGTGATGATCATGATATACAATACAATAACAGCAACTGAATTACAACATATCATAGTGTCTGCTACTAGCCAGGTTTTAATATCATTTTCAATGTATATGCTGTAACAATGTGATGATCATGATATACAATACAATAACAGCATCTGAATTACAACAATATAACAACATAGTATTAATAATAATATTTAAGTGTCTATGCCCCCTGTTTTGTTGTCCAGGACCCCTGAAAATTAGGAGTATGAGTCCTAGGGACCCTCAAATATCTCGGACTCGAGGTAAATCCCTGCTGTTTCCTCTGTAACATATTTCTGTTATTATGTCTTTGATGAAATGATTTAGTCTGGTCATTACTGAAGGAGTGTAAACATTGGAATAACTGCTTCACATTGTCAATGCAGTCAGTGTTTCTTACCATTTCCCCAATGTTGTTAATGTTGTTTTATTGTTGTTTCCGTGCTGTCTCTGGGATGCAGATGGTGCAGTGTGTCAGTCTTCAGCAACATCAGACAAACAGGGCAAAGATTCTAGAGATTAATGATCACTTTCTTCTGGCACTTCAAAGGAGCAGTTTAGTTGTTTGACATCAGCTATTGTGTTTCTCAAGTATGTCAAAGCTTTACATTGTAAATAGGATTCCACCACTTTGATGTGACTTGAAAGGCTGAATGATGTTTTACTGATGTTATTGGTTGTATTGATGCTACCAAGGTATTGCTACTGATTACCACTGTTAGGATGAGGGTGGTGTGGTAACCTAGTGGTTACAGCAATCACTTGCCATGCTGAAAACTGACACCACTCACTCACCTATCGTAAGTAAACCTCATGTCACTGTCTATTCTATCCATATAACTTGAACTGATGAGTCAGCTGCCAGAATTCCTATTTGTATTGATACTGTTCCCACCAGTGGTTCCAAGTCAGAGAACATGTGTAACATTTCGTACATGTACAGATTTCACAGGATTGTTGAACTCTGTGCAATAATTGACTCTTTAGAGCTTCTCCTTTGGCCACAAAGTCAACTCATGGGAACATTTTAAAGGGCAATCAATGAAAGGGTCAAGCAATGACTTTAAGTGGTTCATGGCTTTAGTACGCTCCTTGCATCACAGAACTCCAGTAATAGATAACCCTGGTTGGTGAGCTGTGTCAGTTGTAGCCTGCCATCTCTCAGCTCATTAGCCACTTACAAGGTTTGTCTGTTGGGGTTGCTAGTGGCAATTAGCGCAAGTCACAGAGTCACAGAGCTTGAAGGATGGGCAGACAAAGTCTTCTCAAACAAGTGCTCAAGTTCCATTTGGTTCATCTGTTTTAGCAACCTCTTTGTAATGCAGGCTCTTTTATAGTTTGTTCTAGTGGCCTGATTTATCCTTTTGCTCCCCAGATATGTTTCTGAATGACAACACCTCTCCCCAGTGATTCAGATCTAATAGTCATGAATTGAAATCTTTTTGCAAATGTTAGGACCTCTGATCAAGAGAGCTCAATCTGTAGACCTGCAGGTCAATATTAGAATGACAGTATGAAGAATTTGCATTAGGTCTCTACTCACATGTGATTGTCTTCAGGGGTGATTGAAGGATA
Source organism: Haliotis asinina (assembly GCF_037392515.1). NCBI lineage: Eukaryota > Metazoa > Mollusca > Gastropoda > Lepetellida > Haliotidae > Haliotis > Haliotis asinina. Next base: position 42,681,631 of record NC_090282.1, read on the forward strand.
AGGTAGTCACCTGGGCCTTGATTTATGAAGGTCTCTTAGCGCTAAAATAGTCATAAGTTAATGTTAATATATGCCACTTAAGACTATCTTAACTCTAAGAGAGCTTAAAAAATTTAGGCCATGGTGAACTGTATGACATCATACATAGGACATTGATGCTGCCTGTGTTTAGCAACACAGAAACGCAAACAAAGGTGAATATTGATAATGGACCTCAAGAGGCTGCATGTTCACTGATCTTATATGCTGTGTAATGTTTAGAAGATAAGACCAAATCAGACAGCAGTATGTAAGAATTGAGGCGTGTAATCATCCAATTCTATCATTTCTAAGCCTAGGACATACTACTTGGACACTGTAACCAGTAGGTTTGTGGTGATATACATGTATGAACATTTTACAATAGTATTAAAGAAGTTTAAGTACAGTATACACGTGCTTAACAACAACAACAATAATAATAGTTCATTTATATTGCGCATGACTCCATGAATGTTTCATGCTCTAAGCGCACAGTCCAAGGGTTCACTGACTTGACTCATCACAGAATGCTGGCTTATATATGTATTTTTTTAGTCTGGATTTAAACAGAGAGAAAGTTTCACAGTTGGTGGTAACTGATTCCACTCAGTCGCAGCTGCAAATGAAAAGGATCTCTATCCATAGAAAACTGTTTTGGTAATTTGGATAGTCAGCAGGTTTTTTTTACTCTGATCTCAAAGATCAACTGATACAACTGACACAAGCCATTTTGATCTAAAGCATGTCACGTGATCATAAATGTTATATTTCTGGGAACTGGCACTGCTGAAAGTAAAGGCTTCGGACAAATTTTGTTTCACAGTTCCTCTAACCAGAAAACTGAATAACTTTCAGGGAACCTTAGCAGTATGATTAAAAAGTGTATTTATAGCTTTTGCAATGACTGAGTCGCACCACCACAGTTTACTACCCCCAACCACAGCCTCTTGCCTTGTCATATGTGAAGGTTCTGTTCTTTCTTATTGAAAATATGTGTAAACCAAACTATGGCAAGAGCCCTGACGGGTTCCTGGTGCCATTGTAAAGTGCTTGCTTTGTATTTGAATCTGGGGATTCCATTAATCTCTAACTTTTAAAATCAGCATTTTGAGACAGGCAGTTGACAATCTTGTAAATTCTTTTGACAAGAAATTTAACTCCAAAATATATCAGTGCTTTGCAAGAGAGAGCTTCCATCAAGTAGGAACTAGCCATGTGTTTACCCTGTAGTACCCAGCTCCTCGTCTATCAAGAGCTGGAGAAAATCCTTATATCTGCAGTTAGCAGTCTCACAATGAAGAGTCTCTCACACAATGTCTTGATTGAAATCATGGGGACTTTGCCTGACAGTTAAAGATGATTGATCTCCCCCGACAGTTCCTTAACATGACGTCCCTGGCCTCTTGAGGCAGATATTGACAAGTTAAGTATCTTACATGAAATATCTATAATTTCCTTGGTACCCATATCAATGGCAGGCTTCGATCTGAGACTGCTCTCTGATACAGCAGACATGTTGGGGAAGATTTTAGACTTCTTGCAGATGTCAAGTAGGAAAAAAGGATGAGATACGTTTCTAGTTAGGCAGCCACAAATTATTTATTCTGAATGTTTTTTTATTTTGAGTTTGAATGGAAATTTTGGCAGCAGGTAAACAGGTAAATAAGTCATAAATGGAACATATCTTTAAAAATTCATCAAATATACAGTTATATTTCTTCATAACTGACAATTCTTTAACCTGACTTGATTGTCTTTCCATTTTCCAGAATGCCTGTGTTATTGTTATAGGTAGTAGCATGGATTTAGTTTAATGTTCACAGATTGCGAGTTCACAGACACAACAGTTAACCTCCTTCTTCTCTTTGGAAGAAACTAAGGTAGTTGTCATTGTCTCATGCAGCATGCTGTCTCAGTGTAGACGAGGTTGAGGATAATCAAATGGTTTAAGGGTTCACTCAGTTTAAAGACTGAAATGAGACCTCAAGGTCTACTAGTGTTGGGGGACCTGTGAATGTAGGTGATAGTGTTGACAGATTACATCATATATTGTTGACTCTGGATTACTTTGCTTGTGGCAGTTGACCAGAATCTAGCCAAATGCCTAACGAAGGGTTTTTTTCTACAGTTAGAATACTTGACCATCCACTGTGTTACTTGTACTTTTCTGGTTTGGTTTATCATTATTTCAAGGGGAGAATTAGTGAGTGAGTTTAATTTCACATCGCTTTTAGCAATATTCAAGTAATATCATGGTTGTGGACTTCTGCTTCACACATTGTACCCATGCGAGGAATCAAACCTGGGTCTTCTGTGAACACCTTAAGCACCAAATGTGTCAATGTCCGCAATTTGCCATCTATTTGCGAGTCATCTAATTCGGTACCTGACCTATGCCTGTCCAAGGTAGAGACTCAGGTGTTATTGTCAGTGCTTTGTGCTTTTTTCTTTGCCATTGATTCCTGGTAAGTTTTGAAATGCCTCCAGCTTCTTGATGTCAAGAGTGGAAAATCCATAAGTGGTGAACTGAATCTACTCTTGTTAGATTAAACTTAACTCTCTCCCTGTCTGTTGGCTGGCAGTCAGTTTCAGTCAGGCTGTCTCTGTGTCTATCTCTGATCCCTTCTATAGTTATCCACCTGTGGATTCCCTGTATTATGCAGAATGCTCACTCACTCACTCACTCACCCACCCACTCATTCACTCACTCACTCAGCTACGCTGCTAGCCTAGACACAAAACTTGACACTACTACATACACACAGGTAGAATAGTCACATGTGTCTTAAGACATGCTTTCAGAGCTACCTAGTCTGTCTATCCATCAACTCCATCGATCACACTACAGCCACAGTCGACCAGACCATTCTGGCAGTCACTTGGCAACTTCTCCAAGTCTGCTTCAGGAACCTGCTGGCCAGGAGAGACCAGTGATATACCAGCCGGTGCCCAGTGACATCAGTTGGGGTCACCAAACACATATGAGTCTTCAGGGAACGATCTGAACAGTATTCTAAATAAACACCCATGGCACTCAGAACTATTTGCCGCATCAATATCAAATGTGAATTGTTTTATATTTATAATGGGGTTTACATTTTCACCAAATTAAGCTTCATCACAATAAACGAACACTAAAAACACATTGCTTCCTCTCAGAGTGTCATATCTGACTGGATTCGCATAATATTCCCAGCACTGGCAATTAGTGGTTAATCAGCACAGGTATCGTGGACAGGAAACATGAATATGATCAACGAGGCACCAGTAAGAAGCACAACATGCTTATAATCATAACATCCAACAGCAAGGGTTTTTTTTCCTTTCCCAAACTCAGCAAGTTTTTGTGATATTCAATAGGAATTACATGGAATACATAGATATAAGTATGAGAAGCGACAATCTCATGTTCATCAACAATCAGACAGTGCTGGTGGTCCAGATCTGTGCCACAATATCGATTGCCTGGAAATAAAGGACATCCATGCAGTTTTTTTATTAGGACATAAATATCACAGGATAGACAATTGACTGAGGCTTGGAATATGAAGGTGGGAACGGTTCCAGGAGTATGGCAGTTGGGGCATCATATAGACATGTTTGATGTTTGAGTTTGTTATGCAATGATATGTAATATGCTTGTGAGTGGTCTGGGCTTGTACTCTTTTAGCAATATATCATCTCAGGGAACACCAGAAATAGGCTTCACACAATTTACTTGTTGGGCATTTTATCCAAACCTATCATCGCCTTTCCGTTGGAGGTGATACCACTATGTACTTTTGTACAGAGTAATGGGTGGTGAGGTAGCCTTGGAGTCAAAGCTTTCACTTGTCATGACCACAGACCCAGGTTTGAATCCCCACATGGGTACAATGTGCACTGGTGTCCCAACTGTGATATTGCTAGAATATTGTTAAATCAACATCCAATTAAGCTCACTCACTCAATGTACTGTCAGTGAGCATGTTTTTATGTCACTTTCAGTAATACCTTGTTGAGGGGTCAAGACATGGACATAAGGTATCCATGTAGGGAGTAAAACCTCAGACTTTTGGCATGATGAACAAACACCTTAACATTAAGGCCACCCCACACATCCACCACCATAGATCCTCAGCAGCTCATGAATGTAGATGCAATGGTTTCATTTGTCCAATGAGAGTTTCATACTGTGGTGTAGAAGATTTTATTGATGACTGTAAAAATCTAATTGAATTAGGAACAGAGATGTAAGCAAACTACACTAGATGTTAATCTCCCTCATGCAAGACAGGGCTCAATCACTAGAAGCCTTGAACAACTAACCTGGTTTGACCACTACACACATTCCATTCCACCTGAACACGAACTGTTCGATTACTTCTAACAACTGTAGTGGGGATTACAGATTTACGTCTTGAGCAACATAGGTGACGTAAAGCTTGCAGAGGGACTAAATGATTCGATGCCCACACTGGGAATATGGATAACTGCATGCCGCCATTCCTTGTTGAACAGTTTGTTTTTTTCTGACTTAATAATTTACAGGTCACTGTCATATATCTGTAATATAAAACTGTATGCCTCATTAAGCAACAAACTCGTGGCAGGGAACAAAATGAACCAACAAATAGGACCTTACAGGGAGAATTGTTTATAGGAGTAACTTACTTGCAACAGTGAGTGAGTTTAGTTTTATGCCACACTCAGCAATATTCCAGTTATATGGCAGCAGACAGTAAATCATCACATTTTAGCAAAAACCTTACAGACAACAAGGAGATACAGATGCCTCATTTGAGTTAATTGTGTAAGTTGTGAGCCTTCTTTCCTTGCTAATTCACAAGGAATGACTCGATTCGTTACGTTACCTCTTTCAGTGATTCAAACCAAAAACACTTTTTAAGTGTGCAGATGTAAACTATACACATGATTGCCTAGAAGGCGTCATACATATATCTGGTGAGTTCAGCAATATTCCAGCTATTGGCAGCCAATCAGATAACAGCAATGGATAATGTCCTTTGTAAACTTATAGATTCAGACGAAAGTTTTGAGTAAACTCATGCTATTCTGAATGTGTTAGACAACATACCACCAGCTGTACATACATTACGGACCTTAGTGCATGTATCGTGCCAGGTTATGACCTTTGACAAAAATGCATTTATGGACATTTTTTATCATTAAACATCGTGTCCGAGCATCAAGTTCAATGAGAAGAAAGCCAAGATGTCACTTGAAGTATGGCGCACAATTGCTCAATGTTCATTTGACAACTTTTACGAGTACTGTTGTTGATTGTATTCTTCAGCCCATCCACTTTGATTAATTATCTCATCAAAACATCGTTACTTTGCTCTTTGATAACTTGATGATATGGACCCGTTGATGATGCACATGCACACGAATTTTTTTCCAATAAAACAGGGAAAAATGGTTTATAATTCTAATTCTGTCGACCATGACCATACTTACATTTTACATCCAAGACTTTAACTGGCAGATGTCTGATGCAGGGGGTCGGCTTATGCACGAAACATACCATTTTGACACTGATTTGAAGGGTCAAGTTAGGGCGTCGGCTTATCTACGGGGTTGGCTTATACACAGTAATATACGATATGTGGCAGGAGTCTGTAAATAATTCAGTTTGGACCAAACAGTCCAGTGATCAAGAGCATGAGCATCAATCTGCACAATTGGGTTCCAATGGTGTGCCACCCAAATCAATGAGCCTGACTGATCCCATTCGTCGCCTCTTACGACAAACAGTCCCCTTTTATGGCAAGCATGGGTTGCTGAAGGCCTATTCTGTCCCAGACCTTCACAGGTACTTGCATCAGTTTTCTATCAAGTAAGCAGCCATGCTTGTCATACAAGGCAGGTGGGCAGACTGGATGAATTTCTGTTAGTATGTCCATCAGTGTGGATTGTTGTAATAAACACTGGATTATTCATTGATTGCCACCATGCAATTGGAAAATTGCTCACTGCGGCATTAAATTACAAACAGGGTATCATATTTTATTCATCCTAATACCCTATGACAGAATATCCCCTTTGCTATCGACCAGTGAAGGTTCAGGGTAGAATAGGCCTTCAGCAACCCATGCTTGCCATAAAACGCAACTGTGCTTGTCATGAGAGGATTGGGTGGTCAGACTCAATGACTTAGTTGACACATGTCATCAGTTCCCAATTGTGCAAATCGATGCTCATGCTGTTGATCACTGGATTGTCTGGTCCAGGCTGAATTGTTTACAGACTGTCGCCATATAGCTGGAATATTGCTGACTGCAGTGTAAAACTAAACTCACTCACTCACCCTTTTCTACCAGAAGACACCAGATATATGTATGAGGTCTCCTGGGTAACCATGTGTATTGTTTACATCTGCACACTAAAAAAGTGTTTTTGGTTTGAATCACCAATAGAGGCTATGTAACGAATCAAGTCATTCCTTGTGAAGTAGAGAGGAAAGAAGGCTCCCAACTTAAACAATTAACTCAAATGGGGCATCTGTATCTCCTTGTCTGTAAGTTTTTTTTGCATAAATTTGTGGCATGGTTGTTTCTTGTTGTATTCATTTACCTTCATCAAACTAGATGTGGTTTGTTCTACTCCTGCAGGCTACACTACATGTTACACTGCTCATCAAAACTACACTCTTGCATTCTTTATGATGTACAGTAGGTATTGTATCTGTACAGTGGTAGATTGTTTTCTTTACAGTTTACAATACAACCTTGTTTATTCACATGTGGAAAGTCAAGTAAGTTTGTGATGGGTTTGTTCAGCTCCCATCTGTCATCAGTTTGCATTGTAAACAACAGTTTATCGGAAACCGCTAGACCAAGGAAGATGATACTTCACATATTTGTCTCCACTAATGGTGACATGCCAGTTTGGTCAAAGCACCAGTAATATGTTCGGCATGTCAACCACAGCAGGAGGCCACCATCTTATTGCTAATTCAACATTATTGTTTTTTAATGTATTGAAATTTGAGATGTGTGCAGGTAATAGTTGGGTTAAACAGACGCCATTTCCCCTATATTTATACCATCTATATTAGCTGCATTCCTAAATTCTCTGAATCTGAATATGAGTTCCACAGAAAGCACTTCATCAACGACACTAAAACAAAACATGTGCATTCACACAATTTTTGTCTTTAGTAAGTTAACATTACCACCTCATCCCACTTGATACCCATTCAGTGCTGAATCAATAAAGGTATGTTTCATATGAAGTCACTTGCCATGGGAGACAGCGTGTTCTGGTGTCTTCTGCTGTGACATTGCTGGAATACCGCTATAAATGGCGTAACACTCAGCTCACTCACTCATCCTTCTTGGTACCCCTGCAGTAATGGATCATTCTGGGCATATTTCATATAAAGTAAGCATTATGTGGATCACACTGTCACAATGTCAAGTTGTCAAGGACACTAGTGAGTATGGTTTGACACCACTTTTCACAATATTCCAGCAGTATCATGACAAGACATGGCCTTCATATATTCTACCACTGTAGGGAATCAGTCCCAGATCTCTGGTGTGAGTAGCAAACGCTTTTATCACAAGGCCACCCCACCGCACAGTAATAATAGCAATAAAAATAATGCTAATGATAATAATGAATGTAAGTGAAAAGATTTTTTTCATATTCATTAGAAAATTCTGCCAAAGGTTACCTTCAGTGCAGTGACATTTTTTGTTTGTTTTTCAACCCCATGCAGAGATTGAGTCGTGTTTTCCTTGTAGAAAGGCTCATGTTGACAGTGCCATGCACAATCATATAGATACAATCTTCACCTGCCATTATCAGTTTCCGATCTTGACCAGGTAACATCGTTAATGGTGACAGGAAGTGAGCATCAGGATATCGGCACTCCTGCATAGTGTGTATGACAGCATTGTGTCAACACAACATTGCTAAAACATGACACTTGTAATCTGAGCAAACAAAGAATAATTGTCTGTACACACCAGGCAGGATAAGCTTTGATAGGATTGCTTTTTCATATTTTCTCCTTTTACTAAATTTGACATTGTTTTCAATTTTATTATGTAACATTTGTTTTATGTTACAGAGTCTGAGTTGTTTTGTCAGGAACAGTGTTATAAAAGTCATCATTTCTATGCTTGTAATGACAGGCTGTAAGGAATGCTATTTCATCAAAGAATTACATATATCCATTTGTAATGGCTGGTTTCCATTTGTTTGACAGGCAGGTAGGTCACTGTGACCTTCTTCAAACAAGATCTGGTTGTAGCGGGATTGATATCTGCACAAATGTCAACCTTTCCCACACCAGAGAAGTGATTCTGTAAATACTGCCATAAACCAGTTTAAGATTGGAAGGCGGAGTTTCCAAATTCTTTACAAAGACGTAAAATATGTGCTTCTAAATTCTGATGAATCTATTTTTAGCCAATACCAGAGCTTGGATAGCCTATAAAATTTGGTTTATTGATATCCTATATCTTTGCAGAGAGTAGGGTAATACCCACATCAAACGGAAGTTGAGATAGTTATTGTAAAACACTGGTTGTATGTTCTTGGGTATTTCTTTGAAACAAATAGTTCAAGGCTTGTGTGTTGATGAATGTCATTGGTACGAGCATAATTTTTATTTGGACTGTGTATGTATTTTATTTCGTCCTGAAAGGAAGTTGAGAACACTGGTATCAGTATTTTACAACTGTAGGGAGTTGAAAATGATTATAAAAATATGATAGTACATTTATGGTGGTCTAATTATTCAGCTGATTTATGATGTACTACATTTCTTTTACTGGCATCCACAACGTTCCACACAATGATTACCCTGTCAGTGGATCAGTATGGTATACTACAGAAGCTGCCTGATGTGCTGTGAGGTTAAGCTTTATCATCTCATCCTGCCGGGTACCCATTTGCTGCTTATTAAACAAAAATGTTTTGAATGCAATTACATGGCATTGAAGATACTTCTGGCTATGTATTGACAACACATGTACAAGTTGCTATGTCAAGTTCACAGTAGACGTCAGATTGAACAAAATCAGTAGAAAACAGATGGTGTAGAGAACACCTTACCATTTAACATACAATAATTGGCAGTGTTTTCCATTTTTATATGTAAATACACTGAACATTTTCAAATCGTGTGTTACTTGATTGTAAAACAACCAGATTAAATGCACGACTACTCTCTCCACATCCTCTCAGCTTCTACCTCGTACATAATGTATTCCAGCAAGCACGTTGTTTGTATGATTATATACACTGACTGCTCTATTGCTCCAGTCTCGCCGTGACTGTGAGTTTGGCACTATGTTCCTCATTGTTTAATCATCAATAATGTACAGTCTTCCAGTGTATTGCGTGTCGCTCGCACTAGCTACAAGTTGATGTGTTAAGGGTTCCGGACCTTTACAACAGAGCACTACAATGTGTCGTGATGTTCCGGACTGATGTGTTAACTAGCCACTGTGACCAGTATTAAGAGATTAGTTGGTTGTGTTGCCAGACTGCTAGCTAGCCTGCGGTAATGCTATATTACCGTCTTGAAACCTGAGTAAAATAAATAGTGGCTTATGTGCTGGTACTCTGTGGAACGAACTTTCTGATTGTCAAACTTTCTGATTGTCATAGTCGTGGGTTGAAGACTCTTTGTACCAATCAATACTGACATGAGGCAAGTGCAGTCTCTCCTGGCTTTAGGAGAGAGTTGGGGCCAAAGTAGAGTTGGTGGAACCCATTTATAGTCACTGGTTACTCAAATCAGAATTTAGTGGTCCAAATGCTAATATTGGATAGGCCTTGGCAGTCACGGAAGACTGACCATATTAGGAGGTGGATTTATGCTTACTAGGAATTAGATTGGTGTTGGGGCTCTTTTGGTTGTTCAGCCACTCACCAACTCATTCTTCTCACTCAACTGACAAACTCAACTCACTTCACTTGCAACCTCACTCACCCAACTTAATAACTCTCCTCCTTATTCACTCACGACCTCACTTCATTCACCTCTCTTGAGCAACCCATACTTGTCATAGGGGATAACTAACAGGATCAGTTGCTTATGCTCGCTGACTTGGTTGATTCATGTCATTGTATCCTAGTGGTGTAGACCAATGCTCCTGATGTCAGTAACTGGATTGTCTGACCCAGCCTTGATTATTTAGAGACCACAAACATATAACTGGAAAATTACTGAGTTTGATGTTAATAAACCTGAAATATGTGTGTCATGATTTTCTACTAATAAGATTTTCATCTAATTTTTTCTTCTTTTTTCCCTTTTATATGCTGTTAGTTAAAAATCTTAATTAATTGAACATGTAACATTCTAAATGGTTTTTTTTAAAGAAAATCAAGCCCATTGTCTCTGTGTTTCATACTTAGCTCATTTGCCATTTTCATGCTTGGTTATATTGATCAGCGCTCTGTGACATTGACTTCAATGCTGACACAACTTTCAACTTTCTCCACATAAAGACAGTGTGCTGTTTTTTGTTTCCTTAATCCTATCATGCCTCCAGCGTATAACATTGTTACATTTACCAGGATTGATAGTGCCAGAAAATGGCACGGCACTGATGAGTCACCAGAGTTAAATCAAATAAGCTTAGTTGTAGATACAAGGAGACTTTCTCCAGTTACACTGTGTAAGTGATTGTGTCGGTATATCACAATAATTCTGACCTATCCCTGGCAAGATTGGTCCTTTTTTCTTGGACGTAGACAGATATCGTCTAAGTGTGCACTGGGCACCAATTGTGGATGTGTCAGGTTTTGAGATGGACTTGTCTACAGTGATTGGACTGGAGGTGATAATTAGGGTTTGGGTGACTGTACATTCTGTCTGTGTCAGGCATTACCTATTGTCACCGTCCACAGTGGAACGTGATAGCTGTGTTTACACTGTACAATGTGGTCTTGTTTTTATACGTCTATGTCACTTTCTGCTTAATAGGTTGATTTTTGTAGGGGGTTTCTGAGGACAAACCAAGAAAACAGTCAATCTGAATGAAGATACATGCTATTCCTTAAATTATCCTCATTTTTCTCCATCTATAAGAACCTGAACTGCATCTTCAGAACAACAATAATTGATATCCATTGTTGTGCTATGCTTTGTTGTGAAACCTCACTTCAACATGAGTCTTGTTACTTATTTAAATGACCCATGAAGAATTGGGTTAGAATTAATTTTCAGTAACCCATGTTTGTCGGAAGAAGTGACTGACAGAATTGGGTGGTCAGGCTTGCTGATTTGGTTGACACGTCATTGCATCCCAGTGGCCTAGATACATGCTCATGTTGTTGATCACTGCGTTGTCTAGATTATTTACTCGATTATTTACAGACACCTGGAATATTGCTGAGTAAGGTGTAAAGGTGAGGCATGAATTTATCGCACTAACTTACTAACTACTGATCTAAATGGTGTTTTTTTGCAGGTGTCAATGCCCGCAGCAGCCCACACTATCCGGTGTGGGGTGGATCACACGGTGGTGCTCTGCAGGTCTTTCTGTTGACTGGAACAACCTGGAGGTCACAACAGAACTTTGTACTGTGTTAGACATCATCATGACAACATCTCGCCTCACAGTCTTCGAACAGATACGATTGATTTCACAACACTGATTGCTTTGCTTGGGACATCTGTGTGACAACCCTGGTACCATCATGACAGGCATGCTTTGGACATCATTAGAGCCTTCAAGGGGACATTGTGAGGTCATGACCATCTTCATGGAGACATCATGACTGTCATGTTATGTGACATTGCGATTATTTTCATGAGGACGTCATGACTATCTTCATTTGGAAATTAGAGCATTCCTCATGTGGACATTGAGACTACCGTCACAGGAACATCATGAGATCCTTGAGTGGGACCTCGTGACTATATTCATTGGTACATAACAAATGACAGCCTATATGGGACATGATGACAACCTTGGTTGGGACAGCCTTCAAGATGACTGCGGTAGTCATCTCAAGTGGAATAGTTTTGACATGAGGTATTCAAGTACTTGGGGTCAAAGCTCCAACCATCCACAGCACTACGGAAGTTGTCAGGTTGCAGGGGCCAATGCTTACCTGGATGACACTAGGCATTCAATGACAAGGTGACCCAAGACCTTGAGTGAAGTTTTGGAAATGTTTTCATTCCACTTGATATTGGAGACAACTAGTGAAATATGACATTTATTGAATCACTCTGCACATATAGACAAGATGAACTTATGTGTAAGCTAAGAATAGATTCATGAGGTTATCCTGAGATTTATCACACAGGAATCCATCACCACAAATTCCAGGAAGCAGTTTACCTGAATACCAAGGTCACGTTAACATGTACTTCCTTGGAAGGTGGAGAGTCTGCAGAGACTAGGATGTTTGGAAGCTGAGGAGGGGGAATGCGAGCGCTATGAAGTGGGAGATTTATGCACATTTTATGATCTGATACGTCAAAGGTTTATCTTTCTACTACAGAAATATGTAGCATTTAAGTTTGCATCAAACATGGCTGAAAAAAATTCACCTTACTGGATATCATTGGTAATGGTTTTTATGTACTTAAGACTTGTCTCACTTGAGGTGCTCTCTTGCAAACTTGAACAAATCAAATAATAATTTGCACTTTTGGAAAAACATATCTGCAATATTATCATTATTTGTTGAGAAATCTTCATTGGAGACATTCAGGCATAATGTCTGCAAGACCATCCAGAACTTGGCTGCCCATACTCAGACTTAAGTGATCACTCATTGTCACAGGCAGCACTTGCAGCCAAAAATCTGTGTTTGTACCCACAGGTTCAATACAACCAGACATTTAGTGCTAATGATATTCCAACTTTGATGGGGATACTTTTATCTTTCCATAACAAGCACAAGTGATTCTCATGTCAAGTACATATTTAATATAAACTGGGATCCAATCAACATTTGAGAAATATACATGTAAAAAAAAAACACACTGCTACAATCCTGTCCAGAAGTCTTCATTCCAGTTGTGATAAGTTTTGTGAATGAAAGCAGGTCTAACTGTGACAATGTGTGCATTTACTTCATGGCCCGCTCCAAACATACATTCATATACTTTTTCTCAACTCCTTTCGGAGTATACAATCCAAAGTGTATATTGTGGCATGTTACATTTGAATTTGGATTTTAATTAACAAGTTCAAATCTCAACATAAAGACACCCTGTGCATCATGAACTAATGCCCGCTTGTACAACTACTGAAGATAAACAAGGATAAAAATCTTGGAAAAAACTGTTTATTTCAAATTACATGTTTTGAGTTTAAATGGAAAACCAATTATGTTACATTCTATAGCAGTCCTAGAGGATAACAATTGGTCACAACCAAACGAAAGATCTGATTGGCTGCTATATTTTAACATGAGATCTGATTGGTAAAGAACATCCTATCAGGTCCAAAATAGCATGACTTGTACAGAGATACATTTCAGAAATAGGTATTCATCATAGTTTATCCAGAAGAAACAGTATGTGACCACTAAGGAGAAACTAAAGCTTGATGATGCATTTTTGATTGTTAAATCTCTCTATTTTGACTAACCTTGTGTTAGTGTCAACCGTACAACAGTACACATAATGGTCATAATATGATCAAATCTTGTACAAATAAAATAGGTCCTAAAGAGGACAAGATCAGAATTAACCTGCTGTCAGATGGCACAACTTCAGCAAACTGATCTGACTTATCATTTTTGAGCTGTTACGTTAATATCTGTTCTTGTCCTCTGATAGAGTGCGTGAAATACACGTTAAATTCCCAAGTGTATATATGTATACAGACTTATTTACAAATATTGATGATTTCAACTTTCACATAGAAGAGCTTGCAGTAAACATGTGAAAGTAATATTCAGCTTCACATTCAAATATTAAACAATGGCTCAAGAACCCAAATCAAAAATTCCAAATAACTTGTAAAAGCTCTGCTATTTCATAGCATGAAAAATTAACAAAATATTTCAGAATTTAATGAATTAAAACCAACGAAAGCATGCTTCTCAACATTTTTCTAATGAATATTGACCTCTGTGTCAGAACAGTTACAACCTGCATACCCGGTGCTGCAAGGAATCACACTGACCAACGTCCAACTGCATGTCGTCAAACACCAGTATCAACTTCTTAAAAAATTCTCCAATAATAAACCCGTTGTTAAAACCTATAAAACTATTACCACATGCAAATGAACAATGGTCAAGTCACAATTCCTTTTTGTCTGTAGTATATGTATATGCCTATCTAATGATGCTGCCTGTATTTCAAGATGGCTTGTCACTAATAATTTGCTTTACATATCAAACATCATCCCAATATGTTAACAACTTTAATTTCCGATGCCCTCATCATCAGGTTACCACAATAATATAGGGAGTTGCACTGTAGCTTGTGCGGCTAGATTTCAGCATGCACACGGAAGCCGTTACATTTGTGACTACTATACAGTAAATATACATAGCAGATGATTTTAAGTTGATGGTATGTTGAAGGTACTAGGTCAGTGTAGGCATAACTTAAAGCAGAAAAGAAGTTTGGAGACCTATATGAAAATCAGATTTTACCAATCCAAACTAATTTTGAAGCTATGGCAATATTTACACTGACATACAAATATGAACTACAGGTGCATTCAGACTACCTGAACCAATATGATGGATATGATACATGTTACAGCTCATCGAGTAATTATTTCATTCTCCTATTTCATTGCCATGCAAATTTGTCTTAATTAGTAAATATGTCACACAGCTTGAGAAACTGGTGTGATTCTAGTTACATGAAGCCTTAAACACACACACCTTAACATTTAAATGTTTAATCACGAATCTATGTGACAGACACCACGTGTCTGTTCAAGGGAGGTAACTCAGCTGGCACTTCACAGTTTCTCAAGCTTGAGCACCAACTACGCAGGTCGTAAGAAGCAAATGCTATGTATAGATGAAACAGTTATTGCAGTAGACAGGACAAGTAACAAACAATATACAAATGTCTGAGGAACGAGACAATAGAGGAATACCTGAAACATTTGATTAGCAAGTAGTTTTGTGAATCATGAAAAACACAGAGTTACAAACATCAGATGTTTCTCTTATGAAAGTCGACCAGTTTTGTTCAGGATAGTAAAACTCAACAAAATAGGGTGACACATTCTAGACAAAATTCCCTCAAAATACATGTCCTCCCTAGCAGGGTGGAAGCATGATTGAGGCTTGAAGACATCACTAAAGGCCACACATTGTGCTGCACTGAACAACATTGCTGAACTGGGGTTGTTCCTACATAGAAGATTTCATCCTCATACTAGGAGCTGAACACTGTCCGACATCATCAGCAGGTGGTCAGATATTTGCAATGAGACAGTATCACACCATGCCACTTTGCAAAGAGCAGGAGCACCAGCTGCAGTTTGACTACACTCAGTTGAAGAGGTCAAACATGAAATGATACACACTTGAATGAGCATAATGTGTCGAGTCAGCAAAATGTGTGGACAATGTTTGCTACATACATTAAAGCTGAA
Source organism: Haliotis asinina (assembly GCF_037392515.1). NCBI lineage: Eukaryota > Metazoa > Mollusca > Gastropoda > Lepetellida > Haliotidae > Haliotis > Haliotis asinina. The sequence goes on from NC_090282.1 coordinate 42,697,209, forward strand.
GTTGCACCACAACATTCTCTCACACTCCTTTCAACATCCGCGTCAAGAGAAGATCTGAAACTACAAAAGTCGGCCTCTTGACAACACACTTACATTGTTGTCACAAAAGAAAACATTTTGGCATCTAAATTCTAACCATCAGAGAACAATTTGAAAATTTTCATTTCAACCAAGACAGCTGATCTCTAACATGAAATACGAGGCAATGGTTTCCAATGCTGATGAGACCACAGTAGCTTCTACATAGAATACTTCCCCCTAAAATGCTCTGAAAGGCAGAGCACCTTTGATCCAAATCCTGATCTAGGGCAAACAGCATAGCAGCAAGACAGCAATAACAACATCTCTTCTATTCCATGAGATAATTATACAATGTACAAGTTGTACTTTGTTGTACAGTATGTGCTAAGGCACCCCATATGACCCATCAGATCAGGATGGACACAGCGTGATAAATGCTGTAATGCCTGGCTACCAGTCAATACCTCTCACCTGAATTCTTCTCTGATTTGTTCCCACTTGTATTGAGATGAGACTTGTAGGATAATAAAATCCCCTAGGTTTTTCCCCAAACTCGTAACTACATATACCCAACACAGACATGTACAACCTTGCTTCAATGTGTCAGAAGCACCACACACATGAAAGAGGAAAGTACAAGGGGTCATTTCAACATTTGGCCTGTGACATGAAAAGTAAGTCATTTACATGTATCTAGAAGCAAAATAACATGGACTCTTGAAATGACCCCAACTTTATAAGAAATTTTCTCAAACCTGGTCAAACTTTGATTTCATGTTAATCATGTCAAATGACGAAACACATTCACAAATACGAAAAACTTGTCTCCAAGTATCTTTTCTAGCACGATGAGTGAATACATACTCAGAAAAGTCATCACATGGTTCTATAAGCAACCCTATGTGCAGCCATTACATTTGGTCTCAATCAACTATTATGGAAAAGGTCTATGCATTATTGTACATGCAGTCTAGAATATTTCAGTAAAATGAATGCAAAAATATAACTGACCTACACAAAAAACATTTGTGATAATGAAATAGCACTACAGGGCAGCTAGGGTTACTTTGTACAGAGCAATCCTTATCAATACATTCTGCATCTAAAGTTAGATAGAAATGAACAAGGGACATCAGTCTTGAAGCCAGAGCATAAGACAAACTATTCATCAAGGTTGGCAAGTATATTATATACATTGGAGAGTTTAACTCAAAATAAGGAAAATGTGCATGCTAGGCCACAACAGATTAATAATTAGATTTATATCATAATTTTTGCAAAAAGAAAACAAAAGACATTCCTTAGATCTCTTTGTGGGATTCACGAAAGTCTACGAGATGCCTCCACTGGGTTCTTGTAATGAATGAGTTTAGTTTTACTTCATCTTCAGCAATATTCCAGCAATATTCCAGCAATATCACGGCTGAGGGCACCATAAATGGGCTTCACACATTTGGGGTCTTGCAATGACCTTGATCCTGACTGGAGTTAAAGCAAAAGGTGCTAAGATGACCAACTTATGATTAACCTATTGTGACCTTTTTTCGGTGGGGGTTCCTTTCGTTGGTGCCATAGTTCGCATTGTCGTTGCAATTTCCCCACGTTTTCTTTATCGTAGTAAATGTAGTAATGACTTAATACATATATAGATTCAATCAAGTGAAAACTGACCCAAGTGTTGTGCTATATGACTTACACTTACACTGCATTTGTTTTCAGTTCAAACCCGTATACATAGTTAAAGGGGAACTATGCTCTAGGTTCTAAATTTATTACTTTTGGCAATATAATGGGAACATGGGAAAGCTGTAAACACTGTGCCATTAAGTTTACCATTTACTACTGTGTAGATATACATCATTTAATCTGAGATAACAATACAGGTGCTTTAATAGCTTCAATCAAACTGGGACTGCATATTTGCTTGAGCCTAGTCCCCCTTTAAGGCTAGTGCTGTACAACTACTAAGAACACGATTATTCAAAAGCTATTTGATTAATTATATATTAAAAATATTCAGATTCATCCAAAAGCTTAGGGAAATTTCACAGCATATAATTTTCTTGTGCGACAATTATTTTCATGGTAGTGGATGAGTTGACACAAATACGTTCTACAGATATTTTTCCTGATAAAGATTTGTGTTACATTTCAATTATTTGGTTAAAATTGAGCAAATAGGACATTATTTCCATGGAGCCTACACCTGTTGCATTTCTGGGTATCAAGATTTATTACATCATAAATACTGGGGAAACACCACCATGTCATACAATAACTGGTAAATAAAATGCTGCTCTAAAATAGCTTAAGATATGAAGAACAATCTTTGCGGGTCATGTGACATCGTTGCTATGGCAATGACCTCCCTGACCCGAACCAGTCCAAGCTGGCAGAGTGGAATGTTCACATCAGACAAGTTGTCAAGCCATATGACCATTTTCAGAAGTGTCACCATGGTAACTAAGACCCAAGAACATCACTCTACCAAATCGAGACCAAGTGAAAATTATGACTTCTTGAAACAAGAACAAACACCATACATACTGGATCAATTAATCCTCTCAACTTGTACAAATATCTAAAATGCAACAGCACGGAAATCAATATTCAGCACCAATATTTGCTTTATTGAGAATTATTTCTTTTCCCACCTGGAGATGATCAAAATGTATTGTAATAAAAAAATAAATTTCACTCAAAAAACCATCATCCTAACCTCACGTTCAAGTTTTACAGAAAACCACAAATGGTCACTGACACATCCAGACAGGAAAAGGTAGATTTCCTCTAAAACTAGTCACAATTTTCACCTGGTTTCTGAGGTATTTCGTCAAATCGCTGTCCTTGTGATGTTGATCTATGGCTTCTCAGCAACATCTATACACAACGCTCACGTCGAGTTCAGTAAGAGTTCGCGTAAACGCCTACCATCATCATATGTATGTACAACCAGGCTTAGGAGACAATGCACCCAGGTTCAACGCAACCCTTCAAGGAAGACCTACATTCAACAAAAGTGCATTGAGCCACTTGTAACGCAAGCACCCACAGCAACTTTCAACGTACATACGTAGTACTGTAATGCTGCTCGCAATGGAAAAATAGATCGGCCACAAATTTTCAATTGGCAACAGTATAGGTCCCTTCTTAGGCCAGACTTTCTGCTTCTTAAATATAAAAGTTAAAGTTTCAACATCCTTTTTTAAAAAACTCATGCATAGTACTCCTTTTCTGACTGGTTGATCGGGGAATATGTGGACTTTTTCCTGGGTTCGTCCAATGCGTAGCTGCCTTCATCCTTCTTCCTCATTCTATACACTATGAACATGACGAGCAGTATAGCACACAGTAAACCAACCACAGCTCCTCCAATGATGGCTGAAATCAAACAAAAACATAATTACTTTACATTCTGAACATTGCATCTGATCATCCATCACACATCAGACATGACATCATAACACATCACCAAGCTAGCTACCCCAACACTAAAACAACCAGTGTGAGAGAATTGTACTTAAAGTAAGAAATGACACGTTGGACACCTCAGAAGCCATTATCAACACACATTCTCATTTATGGAGTTGGTGAGCAAGCTATGGCTGCATAAAACCAAAATTAAGTTGAGTGAGTGAGAGAGTTTTTTCGCCACTTGCAGCATATTCCAGCAAAGGGCTCCACATATTGTGCGCATGTGGGAATCGAACCTGGGTCTTCAGTGTGACAAGTGAACGCCTTAACCATGAGGCTACCCCATTAAGAAATAAGAGAGCTCTTTGCTGTCAAAACCTCTAATACTGACAACACTCACCAGCAAGGAGGCCAGGCTGGGTCATAATGTGCGCAGATGCCACAGAGGCCTTTTCTGGGTCATCACCAGTTTCATTTGTTTCTTCATCATCATCTTCAGCTGAAAAAATAGGATACCAGAGTAAGAATGATGGAAGTAAGTATTCTTCTGCATCATTCTGAAGCATGAAAAATTATAACAAACATTTACAAAAAATCTGAGAATACAGGTCAGGTTCCACTAAATCATGTCTTGGTTGGTTCGCAGAAAGTCAGACCATAATTGAAAGACATGGAACTCGAAATGCAAATCTGCCAGTGGAAAGAATAATGTAGGTAGTCAAGCATAATATGCTATGCAAGACTGTGCTTGGCTTTACTAACAGAAGACTTAACAGGTGTACAGTGAAAAGGCTGTGACACCAAAGGTACAGTCCTTGATTGAGAGAATATCCAAAAAGGGTATGCAGCCAAAACACACACACACTAATACCAGGTCTTATATTGCATTCAGGACCAGTTTGGGTTTGAGATCTGTTCAGTAACTTTCTTGCTAGCAACCAACTCATATCCTGGTTTGTTTTTCTACTACCACACTTCCTGATCTTCAGTGAGATGTGATGAGTAACTTCAGTTTGACACTGCTCTTGGCAATATCACGGTTGGGGACACCAGAAATGGGCTTCATACATCGTACTTATGTGGGGAATCAAACCCAGATCTTTGGAATATTGAGCTTTAAGCGCTAGGCTACTCCACTCCCCCATCAGTGGCATGTAGTGAACCATGGTTACAGAATGGAATCACAAGCCATGGTGGCTAGTCTGTTGGGCTGGATACCAATTAACAAGATGTTAGTCGTATCACAGCAGCAGTGTGTATGGAACAGAGCAATTAACCACCCAACCCCAAGGGCATGGTGACAAACCAACTTCACTGTGGGTTAAGTCATAAATATGCACAGTCACCCAGTACAAGCAATGTCGCAAACCAATATGCACGGCTGTGCGTTCCTCATGCTGTGAACATTAACTGCACCTGTTTGTGTTCACAGCAACAGAACTACATGCACTACCAGGTCCGTGAACAAACTTGCATTTGGGAAGTATCCATTAACATGCAGTATGAATTTGACTTGAGAAAAACAACCTTGATAAATGACTACTCAATGATGTTTTCAAAAATGTAACATTGTAACTTTGTGTTTGAGGTCACTTACGTATTTCATTTTCATCTTCCTTTGAACCCAACTCTGTATCAGTTGCAGGCATTTCTGGGGTATATGTGTACTGTAAAAATAAATATGATCAAGCAGTTAGTGACATTTCTGTTCTAGTAACACTCCATATTGATAATGGTCTAACACATAAGAAATGCAGTGTTCTTCTCTGATCCCATGAACATTTACGTCAACTACAGCTGTACTAAAAAGCAACAATGAGAGATTCTGCTGTATATATTTCAGATTTATCAATGAGCGAGTGAGCTTAGTTTTACGCCACACTGAGCAATATTCCAGCTATATGGCGGCGTTCTGTAAATAATCGAGTCTGGACCAGACAATCCAGTGATCAACAACATGAGCATCGATCTGCGTAACTGGGAACCGATGACATGCGTCAACCAACTAGCAAGCCAGACCACCAAATCCCGTTAGTCGCCTCTTACGACAAGCATAGTCGCTTTTTATGGCAAGCATGGGTTGCTGAGGGCCTATTCTACCCCGGGACCTTCATGGGTGTTAGATTTAACAAGTTCACACAGTTGATGAGTGATGGGGATCCTGTCTTTCGTTAAAGAATGCACATTTTTATGTCCTTACCCCAGGATCTGTTTTGGGTTTTCGTGGTTTCCCTCCTTCCACAATAATGCCGCCATTCTGCTCGATCACAGGTGGAAGCGTTGGTTCTTCGGTAGTGGTTGACATATATGCTACAGAAATAAATGCAGTGAATCAGTTTGCATTTTGTCCCTCATAGTTTTATTTCACTAATAACAAAACAGCTAAAAAAATACACTTGTAGGCACAGAAATACAAGTTTGAGCCAGTGAGGAAACCTATTTACTGTTGGTTGGTGTATGTTTTTTCTCTAATTTATAGCAGCAATAAAGGTAGGAACCATTCTTCTCTTGTGGGAGAATGCACAGAGCTAGAATCTAGCTGCTTGAAAATTATTGAATGTTTCTTAAGTTTTTGCTCAAAGAGGACAGCAGAGCAGACAAAGTGTTAACTATACTGAACTGCAAAAGAAACAAGACTGTCTTTTTGTCAAGTTTTTAAATAGAAGACATAAACATGAATGCATACTTTCATGAGATTCAATTTTTCCTAATTTGCATTTCTTTTGCTGTTCAGTATATTTCTCTCCATATCATATGTCGAGGGGATCAAAATACTCAGAGTGAAACTGTAAGGTCTGCAAATCTGGCACAGTTAAATGTTGCAAGACCACCTGTCCGTCAGACTAAACTCAAACTTTCAGTTTGATGATGACATGATAACTACTCTGATTATCTGGTATATAACAGTTTGTTCAATATCACAGCAGTAATACATTCCACACAACTACTGCTCAGCATAAAAATACTTCATCACTACCATACTTTTCTACATTATGAAGCAACATATGTTTGCATGGACCATCAGAACAACCATTCAGTATTCTGAGGCTAACCAGGACTGGCTTCCCATCAGTATTCTGAGGCTAACCAGGACTGGGTTCCCATCAGTATTCTGAGGCTAACCAAGACTGGGTTCCCATCAGTATTCTGAGGCTAACCATGGCTTGGGTTCCCATCAGTATTCTGAGGCTAACCAGGACTGGGTTCCCATCAGTATTCTGAGGCTAACCATGGCTTGGGTTCCCATCAGTATTCTGAGGCTAACCAGGACTGGCTTCCCATCAGTATTCTGAGGCTAACCAGGACTGGCTTCCCATCAGTATTCTGAGGCTAACCAGGACTGGCTTCCCATCAGTATTCTGAGGCTAACCATGGCTTGGGTTCCCATCAGTATTCTGAGGCTAACCAGGACTGGGTTCCCATCAGTATTCTGAGGCTAACCATGGCTTGGGTTCCCATCAGTATTCAGAGGCTAACCAGGCCTGGGTTCCCATCAGTATTCTGAGGCTAACCAGGACTGGGTTCCCATCAGTATTCTGAGGCTAACCATGGCTTGGGTTCCCATCAGTATTCTGAGGCTAACCAGGACTGGGTTCCCATCAGTATTCTGAGGCTAACCATGGCTTGGGTTCCCATCAGTATTCTGAGGCTAACCAGGACTGGGTTCCCATCAGTATTCTGAGGCTAACCAGGACTTGGTTCCCATCAGTATTCAGAGGCTAACCAGGACTGGGTTCCCATCAGTATTCTGAGGCTAACCATGGCTTGGGTTCCCATCAGTATTCAAGATGACAGAAATGACAAAAAAACATTATTACAAAATCAACAATTCCTGATGTAAATCATTGAAAAGAAAATTAACGTAAACAGAAAATGTTTCATGCATGTTAATATAGAAAACAAAATGTCCTTTTCAACTATTTCAGCAACCTGTAATGTGATCCAGGGTACTTACAACCCAGTCACATCCAACTAATTCAATTTAGAGTTGATGCAATAAAATCACCTTGGAAAGAAAACTAGTCTCAGAATATATTCACCCGTCCTAATGTTATGTACCTTATCCTATCATGCTTAGCTTCATGCAACTGAACAAAAGAATATTTGCACAATCATTAAATGGCAGACTTCAATGTCATTTACCAGACTGGTTGTACAAACATGGCCCAAGGAACCATTTTAATAGGTTCAAAAATCATAACACCACAAGAAAATACTGACAATGCTTAAGTCTTAAAAGAATACTGTCCGAGGACTAGATGTAAAACCTTGAATGTATCAAAACTTACCATCGCAATTGTCCTTATGACCTTCAAGAATAGGTACTTCAGATCCAAATATTTTTCTTCCTCTTTGATCGACACAGAAACATACAGATCCATGGCACTGAAGTTCCTCGAATTCTCCATTCATCTTACAGCGTGGACGGAAAGTACCATACATTGGGGAACGGATATGCTGAACAAGCTTGAACACACAGGGATGTAAGTTTTTTCCTGGGATATAGGGGAAAAGAAAATGAAAAACAATAAACAAAAAGCATTAGTTGATTTTCATAATCACTAATAATAAACAATAAAACATGAAGTACAATATTGCTGTTGAAGTATGTTTCTTATAAACTAGACTCAAATACATAAATGTTATCACAAGGTAAATTCACAAATTCATTTACAATTACTTTCTGACTCATACCTTTAATCTGATCTTATACAACATTTGTTACATCTTGACTCATCTGAACGATGTTCAAGAAAATGAACCTGTCTGAGAGACTTCGATTTAACAGCTCCTCACAATCTTACTGATCTGGAACAAGGTGTTACAAAAATTCACGTCAAATTTAGAGGATCGTCATGCTTTTCAAAAACAGAACACTACGTTCAAACTATCAATGATTTGTTTGCTAGTACTATTGAATTCATGTCTTACACTTCAAATGTAAGAGAGTCAAATGGTGGGCTGACAAGGGATTAATACCCACCAGTTTCACAATCTGGAGCCATGGGAGGCTCCAGAGCAGTTCCAGGGATCTCGGCACCATTGCTGTCGGAGCACCAACACTTTCCTGTCCCTGGGTGTCCACGGCACTGCATGGGGGCATACTGCCCACTTTGTGTACAACGGGGAACATAGTTTCCAAGCAGGTGCTTGCTGGCTTCTCGGAGATTCTCGCAAGGTGTCAGGTGCTTCGGTGTTGTGTCTGAAACAAGAGTGGATAGTGTAGTTATACCTTACTTCACAGTCCTAAACCTAACGGTCCTTCAAGCTCCTTCTGAACAGCAAAAGACCTAATTAAACAAGTTTTTATTTTTTTCATGTTGAAGACTGAATCTTGAATGTATAAAAACTACACATTCTCAAAGAATGATGCCTTTATCTATGTGAGGTGACAGCTCCCCATGAGTCATAAGGCAGGTTGCTTGATAACGTGTAGCATAACTGAGGAGATTCCTCAAAACAGTCAACAATGCCACTTGAGGCTTCCTTGAATATTACTCCTGCAACATCATACAAGAGACTCCAGAGAGGGACTTCAAACTGCAGTACCCACAGTACCCTTGTTTTAACTATACACAGGCAGCAAGTGTGTAAGTGTTATGGTGTTCAACTACTGACTAGGGCTGATGTGTGACAAGTTGACCCCGGTGACTAATAGATTAATAGTTATTCTTTCATGACTAAAACGTTGTATTGTCTATGAAGATATAGCCATAATTCACAGTCACCCGTTTTGAGTATAATACTTTTGTGAGACATTGAAAAACTTGAAATGTTAGCCTCTGTGCTGAAGAACCTTTCTTACAAATTATTTGTCAGGAATTAACATAACATGTATCAGGGCAAGTTAGGGTAATCGGGGGTTTAATTACTTTGCCTTCTCCAATGGGGTGGTGGTATAGCCTTATGGTTCAAGTGTTCACTTATGTCAAGGACCCTGGTTAAGCTCCCAACATTTATTCAACATGTGCAGCCTATTACTAGTGTCCCCTGCCAAATATGGCTGGTATATTGCTAGCGGTGGAATTAGACCATACTCATTCATACTTCATGATGATTCAGCCATGGTACAGTCACACTATGTACAGCGTCTGACACTAAATTCTAAGGATTTTCAGAAACTCGATTACAAATGCTGATGACTGATCACTTGTACTTTGACACACACCAACACTACGGAGGAAGTTTTTTAAGTTGGGATGACACGGGAGACGGCCTCTGCGCACCTGACTGGTGTGACTTCAAATCATACATGATTTGTAATGCGGCATGTATTTCCTTGCCTGTTTAGTTCCCGGTGATGTATATGCATGCAGGATTGAGTAACAGTAAGGTCAGGAAGTGACCCCATCCCACATCCTACTATGACATTTATTGCCACGACATTCCCACACTCCTCCAGCCCATGACACCTACCCTGTGTTAACTCCTACGATCATCTACCTCAATCCTCACACCAGCCTCTAAAAGATCTCAAACAGTTCATCTGTAGACACACTGGAATTGTTAAAATGTATCACAAAAATTGGAGTATTTGTTTAAAAGGAACGGTTCTGTAATAACAAAGCAAATTTATGAAAATAGTTTTAGTGAAGAGTTTTAGTGAGTGAATGAGCTCAGTTTTACTCCACACTCAGCAATATTCCAGCTATATGGTGGCGGTCTGTAAATAATCAAGTCTGGACCAGACAATCCAGTGACCAACATGAGCATCAATCTGCGCAACTGGAAACGGATGACATGCGTAAACCTAGTCAGTTAGCCTGACCACCCGATCCAGTACGTCGCCTCTTACGACTAGCATAGTCGTCTTTGATGGCAACAGCATGGGTTGCTGAAGGCCTATTCTACCATGGGAGGTTATGATGGAGCTGACAAATCCAGAAACATAATTTACCAGCAGTTCGACAACTGAACTGGGGCTCCCATTAAACTAATATACTTCTGTGCATTGTCAGCACATTTCCTTGATGCTTCACAAAAAACTGAAAAAGTGACTGCATAAATTTTGCTTTCTTCAAAAAACCCAATTGTGTTAAATCATGATGAACTTGTACATTAAGTGCAGGGTACTTGAACAAAATCACTTCATACAAAAAATAAAAAATGCATAATTGCGGCAGGTCTATTAGTTCATAGAGCTTTGTTTGATTCTGGGCGATATGGGTACGAGCCAGTAGGTCAGATGAACATGTGATAAGCCTGGGCAACTAGGAATGCTCTACCACAAAGCCTGTTGACCTTTCACTCCAGGCAGGAACACTAAGGTCAGGGAGTGTCCTGCTGCTTTACTGTGATGTCCTCTTGGTATCATCACTTGCACAGTGTCTAAATGTATCATTACCACACCTGGTGCAGGTAAACCCAGGCTGAGAACGACTCAACAAATTGCCATCTGGCAAAAAAAAAAATCAGATATTACTTCATAACGTAACTCTGCAATGTTCAATGGTCTCAAGATGTGACATTAAAATCATATCAAAATGTCCATTGTGGGTATGACTCTAACTGTGTCACATCTGATGTAGGAAAACTAATGCTCAGATCAAAAATAGAAAACTGGTTAAGAATCCGTTAATCTGCCAAGTGATGAAGGTCGACCCCAAGCTGTTTTCCTTATGTATACCATGATTTAACTAGTTTATATCAAAGTGCGAACACTGTGACCACCATCCTACCCTACTGTCGCACTTCGGTAAGATACCACTGAATGAATCACAAAGACCAAAGTCAGCGATTCTTAAACCTTCAATTACAGCATGAACTGTTCTTCTCTACATGCATGCACAGCCACTGCATCATTTAACAATATGCAGGCCGACCAAGTCATGTGAAAACAGCTAAAACCATCAAGACAGGCTGCTGTTTCACACCATGATGGGCAAGGATGACAATCGTGGACCTCAAAGGTCCACTTTTTGTACAAAGTAGTTGTAAGTTAATTACATGCCTGTTATCTGATCGTGTTTACCATCTGACAACTGCAAGAGCTTCAGCTATCTGACATTCATAAGTGATGTGATACTTGAGCCTGCACTGGGAAAGGTAACCCTATGGGTTGTGTTTCCAAAGGAGGTTACAGAGAGTATATAAACCTGCCCTGGCCTAGTTCAGTTAAATGGCTGTATTGTCTAAATGACATCACCAGTCTGCACCAATAGGTATGTATGTATCATGTAACAAAGTAGAGGAAGTTGGGTGACAGGTGCCCGCTCAATTCAACCTGGTCTCATGAACACAGGTGGGGACATAACGCTACATCCCTACAGGAGGGCAGGGACTAAATGGTCAGACACAAATGAGCATCAGCAAAGAAAGTGCTTGTACAGTATGAATCATATTCCTTATTACATTAATTCACAGATGTACTGAGCCACATCACAGCAGGTGCTTGCACAACCTAACTGTGTCTGTCCATAGCAGGTGCTTGCACAAACCAGCTGTACCTCACCAAAGAAGATGCTAGCACAAAATGAATTTCGTCTCTTCATATCTCATGATAAACTAAAAGTGAGTATGTTTTTATGCCACTTTTAGCAATATTCCAGCAACATTGAAGCAGGTGACACGAGAAATGGGTTTCACACATTACACACATGCACAACGTGTCCTTCACACTGCTCAGTGCTTGCACACAAAGTCTCCTACACAAGCTGCGCTTTTGGTTAATTCCATTTAGTAGTAATAAAGTTGAATTATTGGTGGTCACATCACTCACCAAAATATGAAATGAAACTAACATAAATAGCAGAACAGATTAAATAGAACTTATGTACCTCGAAACTGAAGGTAAATGAAAAACTCACAACAGAATGACCTAATTTAGACAATGAAGGGATATCTCTGTTCCTGACAGATAAGGACACCAGGTCACATGTCCACCAGCCTACACTGACCTATTTCCACTCATTGTCAACCCACACACTACATATCACAATCAGCTCTCAATGAATTCATTTCCATGAATGTTTCTCAGCAAAAGCAAGTTTTAAGAGTCATTGAACAAGAAGTAAATGCAAAACACAAACATCATATTAACAATTTTCAATTGTTGAATTGTAGAAACTTAAATCATTTTGATTTTCAAATGCTTTTATCAAATGGCAAAACTTGAAATTTGAATAAATTATCCTGGTGTTACTAACATATAAACTAAACCTTCATAATATCAATTCAATTTTTGAAACATTATTCTTCATGAGGAGAGAATCGTTAACAGTCACTGTCAAATGATGATTTCATCAAGTCATTCGTAAGAAAACCCTTTAGATCATACCTGTCACACTTAACTTTTCAAGTCGTTGATATTGAATAAATAACCCTCTTTAATTTAGCTTTGAAGACCTTTCAGGCGAAGCACTTTCTTTAAATACAGGAAATAAATAATTGATCCAAAAATTTGTTTGCAGAATATCACTGAGAGACTGCCTGTCTCCACTTCTCATAGTTGAAGTTCACATTAGGTTTCAACAAATACACGGTTTTAATCTCACAAATGCTAAAGCTGGATGTAAATAGACATTTCAAGAGGAAGCCAACCCATTCATAATGTGGTCATAGCCACTTGAGAACACTTTCACTTTCGGTCAAAAAATCCTCTATATACACTAACACTGAATAACAAGACAACTCCAGACTTCCACTGAGAATCTGAGCCAACATTAACCCATAGAACATTCAGACAATGCCCAAGTTCTTACTTGCTTCTTCTTCATCAGTCATACGGCCGCCACTACCTGACCCTGAAGATTTTTCAAGGTCATCTTCATCATCATCTGGATCTATTCCTGAGCCACTCTCTTCAGGAACCTCTTCCTGTAATGCAAAGAACATAATCTGAAATGTGTCTTTAATTCTCATTTATTTATAGAAGATAAATACAGCACACAGGCTCAGAGGTGCAAAATACTGCACTTTAGTTCAAGCTAAAAGGTGCTAATGTTAATGTGCAATTACTCACAAACCACACAACATCCCATTTTCGATGTGAATTAAAGGGACTATGTGTTTGGAACAAAGTGAGTGAGTGGGTGAAAAAGGTTTTATGCCACTTCTAGCAGTATTGCAGCAATATCACGGCAGGGACATTAGAAATGGGCTTCGCACATTGCACCCATGAGGGAAATACTTTTTGTCAAAGAGTTCTTGGAGCAATATGGTTCCTTCATGGGAAAACCAGCAGTGTCAACATAATACTAATGACAGCTTCATCACAATACATGATTAGTCCACAAATAACAGCCTAGCCATGCATATACATTATGACAAATCCACATATATTTACGTAGATCTCACATACTAGCTGAGCTGTCAACTGCTGTTTAAATTAAAGCTGTGAATAGCTGTGCAGCATAAATGGGGATTCAGGATGTTGGTAACTTGATGTTTGAAGACACATGAGAGACTTATAAACCATTTCAGACAGGTACACGAAGTCCAAATTTAGAATTTAGGTCCCTATTGAAGCTTACTAAGAGTACTTTCAGATGCATTGTCCAGTCTTTCTACCAAGTGGAAGTGACACACTAGGGCTTAACACTGCTTGACCTATAATATATAGGGGTAAGTTAGTCTTATGTGGAAGGAAAGGCATAAGTGATGCAGGATGTAAGTTTAGTTTTACACTACTTTTAACAATATTCTAATAAACATCACAGCAAGGTGACACCAGATATGGGTGTCCCGTATTGATCCCCTATGTGGAATTGAACCCTTGTCTTAAGTGAGAAGAGCCAAGGCTTTAAACCACACAAGTAAAACTCATATTTCTTTGTCTATCCAAGGAAAATAGGCGTGTTCACTTCACTTCAATATAGCCTCCAGAATAAAGCATCGCTGTCCCTTTGGATAAGAGACATTTTGAAAAGAACAGCACAGTTAGCTATATTCTGGCCACATTGTATCACAACACCTTTAAGTGGCATTTAGAAGTTGTATGATGAACAAGTAAGATAGTTTTATGGACACGCGACTGCTTTTCTGCATAATATAGCACTCAATGTCACAGGGGGAAAGAGATACATTCACATGTCCGCATGACAACAGACATGTGAGTAATTAAATCAGTTGTAGGTATACCATTGGCTTCATAATGATCTGCTATACTCCACATCAGGTACTACGACACAATCAGCTAGGTCACTGTGTGTGGTGTTTGTTATGTAATGTTGTCAGCCATATTACAGCCAAAATACAGTGGCAGGTAAGTAACTTACTCAGGAACAGTGTAACTGCACAAGAACAGTCACCATGCCAGTCACCAGCAGATTCATAAGTATGACAATCTTTGGTTGCTGACCACCAGCTCCACCCTGGGCCTCCCAGACCACACGACATAACCATCAAATCGCCATCTCAGTTTCCAGACTACACAATATAACCATCCAATCTCCATTTCGGTTCCCACATCACCCGCTATAAAACCATCCAAGCTCCATTTCACTGAGAGTATCAAAATGCCACTTTCTTATTAACCAGCTCTGGAAAGTATTTACCAAGACTACATCTCAGATCAATGTCCGACCACACTATGATTGACTGATTCAAATTCCTAAATCTCCCCTTTGCAGATGAAGTATCATCTATTTCTGGAGACTCCCACTGGGGAGTATATTGGGTTAATTCAGTAAATTAAATTGTCTTCATTGAAATTTACTCAAAAATCAGCATGATTATCCTCAAAAGGGAAAATAGCTCTGTGCAACTGAAAGACACATTCAGAAATAAAATTCTTTTTATGAAAACAGGAAAATGTTTTAATTGTGACTGATGAGGAAACAGGAACATCCAGTAGTTTTCATTTTTTTTCACTTTGTCAGGTACATGAAAAACTGCCATAATAAATGCAGCAAATAGAACACTACAAATTGCTACAATACACAAGCATTTTATTAAGGGTTTTTTTTGGGGGGGGGGGGGGTTGAGACGTGGAGGGACTTAATCCCCTATTTCACTATCATCAGAGAGCAATTCAACAAAATTTATTTAAGTTCAGAAGACATTAAATTTGAAAACGAGTCATCATAAGATGACATATCCCCCTGGCCCACACATATTTGAAAGGACAAATCATCCGACAGTTACTTATTGTGTTTTTAGACTAAGTCTGAATTGTTTCCATGGAATTCATGAAAAATATAAATGCCATTTATCTGTAATCTGAAAAAGTCACCATTTCAAGATCTGTCTCGTATATCTGCCAAGATCTTTTGAAAGATATGAAATGGTTTTCAAGCTGTGCTCCGGAAACGAAGTCAGCAACGTGTTCATGGAACCGAGAAAATAATACATGAAAAAAAAGGAAAATAGCAAAAGGCACCACTTTGGGGTCTGCCACACGTATCTACCAAGTTTTATTGACAGATATTAAGAAGTTTTTGAGTTCTGCTCCGGAAACGAAACACACCTCTCACTTTTGAGACAAAGTCTGAATCGTTTCCATGGAAACCAAGAAACTAAGATATCACAAAAACCTGTAACTAGCAAAAGGCACCATTGCAGCTTCTGACTGGTATATCTTCCAAGTTCTGCCGAAAAATATTGAGCAGTTATGCACCGGAAACGAAGCACATCCCTTCCTTTTGAGACTAAGTCCTAAACATTTCCATGGAAACACAGAAAATAATAAAGCACAAAAACCTGTAAATACCAAAAGGCACCACTTTGGGGCCTGCCACACATATCTACAAAGTTTTGCAGAAAAATATTGAACAGTTTTTGAGTTCTGCTCCAGAAACGAAGCCCATTCCTCCACTTTGAGATTAAGTCTGAAACATTTACATGGAAACTGAGAAAATAATACATCACAAAAACCTGTAAATAGCAAAAGGCACTTTGGGGTCTGCCACACATATCTACCAAGTTTTGCAGAAAAATATTGAACGGTTTTTGAGTTCTTCTCCGGAAACGAAGCCTGCCCCACCATTAGACTAACACCAAAATGTTCCATGGAAAACAAAAAAAATAAAAATGCCAAAACTCTGTAAGTAGCAAAAGGCACAACTATAGGTTGAGATCATTATATCTGTCTAAAAATATTGAACGGTTTCTGAGTTATGCTCCGGAAACAAAATGATTACAAATGGACGGACAGACAGACTGACAGATGAGGCGTCAACTATATCCCCCCACATTATATGCCGGGGGATAAAAAATAAAATAAAATCCAAAATCAAAATATGCAATGCCCACCTTTAGAGTCCTGTAAAGAACATGTGTAATCTCAATGAATTCCATAAAGCAGTTATTTAGAAGTGGATAATGTACACCTCAACTACAACACTATACTCAGAGAGAACTTCAACAAATATATGTAAGTTCAAACGGCTTTAAAATTGACAAAAATATAACAGAATACAAAATCAAAATATGAGATGCACACCTTTAGAGTCCCAATAAAGCATATGAATAGGTTCTTTGAATTCCATAGGGTAGTGTTTGAGGAGAAGTGGACAGAGTACATTCCCTGTTTCGTATGGAGGGATGGATGGACACAGAGGGTAACCCTATATGCCCACAGCCATATTATGGCAGGGGGCATAAAAATAAATCAAGGTTTGAAACACTTTAATAAAAGGTAAAAGAATTTCTGCTTTTTAACTACACAACCAAATGTTTACTTTTGGAGTTAAAAATGGAATTTTGTGATTAGAGTGTTATTTTGAAAAACAAATAAATTTAAATCAACACATGTTCAGAATCATTTGTTTTGCAATACAAACAAAAAGCAATGTTTCCCCCTTTCCCTTAAATAGCAAAATATGACTATTTACCTAGTGCGTGAATAATTAACTTCAGAGACCCTGAAAACAGTGTCATTGATAGGGAGAGTAAAGGTGAGAGAAAAACGTGATTGTGCTGTAATAACGAGTGTGTACAGTAAGGCAACATGACCCAAAGACCCACCGTTTCCCTTTCATCTTCACCAATGAAACTTCACACTGAAATGTTGACCTACAGGACATCAAACGACTTGTTTCATAAAGAGTGTCCACGTTTCCCCTGCTGGCTGACACATGCTGTTAGTTAGATCTTAGAAACTGTTTTAACCCATAGGCGAAAAAAACAAAACACTGGAATTGAAACATTAACTACTGGAAAGAAATCCTGAAATGACCTTTACAACAAATACATTATTTGCAAAATTTCTGTTCATGTCTGACAAAAAAGGCAAACTTTCATCACATCCATCAAGAATATATTTAATCTAAAAATACAGAATATTTTCAGAATAAACCTTCTCCTCTAAAATGACAGAATTGGCTACAGAATTGGTCGGTCTGTTGAAGACAATTTTTCAACATAAAAAATATGTTCAGGGAAAAGTATTTACTTCAGGAGAGGAAAAGAGTTTTGAAGCAAAAAGAAGCTTACAAACAGGAAGGTATTCTATCTATGTCATCAGGGTCTGAGTTTTTTTAAGTAATAAAATTTTCAATTGTGACAGTAAATGTATTAAAAAGGAACTTTGGAGACGTTTTTGAAACTTCTTTGTCAGACTGCGAAGGACAACACAAAACATTGAGGAATCAGGATACTGACTGAGCGACAGTGAGAGATTTTTCCATCAACTTGGAGACTAACATTGTGTGAAACATTCCAGGCATGAGGGCAATTGTGTCAAGACTCAAGCCCATTCACTAATTGGTGTAGAAATTGGAAATTAACATTGAAAGACTCTTTCATTTGACTACCAAATTATGATTAAATAAACAACATTTTCATACCAAATTGTAACAGTTTTGGATGGTGATAGGGATGACAGTTGGGAATGATGGTAGGTTTGATGGTAGGGGTGATGGCTGGGACAACGGTAAGGAGTGATGATAGGGTGATGGTAGGGGTGATGGCTGGGGCAACAGTAAGGAGTGATGATAGGGTGATGGTGGGGGTGATGGCTGGGACAACGGTAAGGAGTGATGATAGGGTGATGGTGGGGGTGATGGCATAGGGTGATGGTAGGGGTGATGGCTGGGGCAACGGTAAGGAGTGATGATAGGGTGATGGTAGGGGTGATGGCTGGGGCAACGGTAAGGAGTGGTGATAGGGTGATGTTAGGGGTGATGGCTGGGGCAACGGTAAGGAGTGATGATAGGGTGATGGTAGGGGTGATGGCTGGGGCAACGGTAAGGAGTGATGATAGGGTGATGGTGGGGGTGACTGTACGGGTGATGGTTAGGTTAATGGTTGGAGATGACAGTAAGGGTGACAGTTAAGGTGACGGTTGGGGATGATTAGGGCGATGGTTGGGGTTGATGGTAGAGGGTTGCGGAAGTTGTGGGTGGGAAGTATGGGTTAGTGTTTAGATAAACAGTATCAGTGATTGTTTATACAGGAGTGGGTATGGGTTGAGGGTTGTGTGGGGTTTGGAAAGGCAGTATCAATGATTGTCTATAACTGATGTCTATAGAAGCATGGATAAAGGGTGGGGGTTGGGTAAGAAGGTTTAAGTGATTGTCTATAGAGCTGTGGGTAAAGGTTGAGTTTGTTAAAGGAGGTACAAATGATTGTAAAGGTGTGGGTAAGGGTTGGGGGTTGTGTGAGGGATGGGTAAGAAGGTTTAAGTGATTCTCTATAGAGGTGTGGGATATGGTTTGGGGTTGGGAAATGAGGTATCAGTGATGGGAATGGTTGTGGAGGTATGTGAGCTGAATAATTAAATAGTTCTTCCCATTGATTTCTTAGAACATTGGGATAACATTTTCCCCAGGAACATGGAAACAATAACGTCCTGATAACTTCCTGCATGTTAGATGGCCTTGATTGTGTTATCTGTGTAGGAAGGGTCACCTACCCTATGCACCATGTGACGTCAATACACTGTAATCTTAAATAAACAATTAGCTACAAGGATGTCTTCATAGTATGAATGAAATCATCACTGTAACACAACATAAACACTTTCCTGATGAGGAAATTGTAATCGAAAGGGGAATTACTACAAACTTCCGGTCTTAACCAGTTCACTTAATAGAAATGTTAAACCCAGTTTTAGCAGCTCACTTAATAGAAATCTTCAAGCCATGAATCTCAAAATACTCCAATACTGTCACTTTTTGTATTTAAGTGTCTCATCAATGACAGGTTTGATTTTATTGAGGATTTTATGAGTGCTTAAATTAAGACATGAAGTTTTATATTATCCAATGCCATGAACAACCCTTCCATAGAATGTCAAGTTCAGAAAGCAGACAAAACCCCAATCTTCCTAAATATCGTCTTTTATTCATTCTCCTTGTAAAGGTCAACCCAAGAAACATACGTGTACATGTTAGCCTTGTAGAGGGAAAGTGTTAAAATAATAAACTCAATTTCGTTTTTTTCCAAAATTTCAATTTCCTCTCCTCTTAGGAAGAACGCCTTCTGTTTCTCCCACATAAAATGACAAATGACGATGGCACAACCCAATAACCTTGTAAACAATCTCAGAAATTTAACAACAAAGACAATCTACACTAATTTTGCTTGAAATCCCCCCCAGC
Source organism: Haliotis asinina (assembly GCF_037392515.1). Taxonomy (NCBI): domain Eukaryota; kingdom Metazoa; phylum Mollusca; class Gastropoda; order Lepetellida; family Haliotidae; genus Haliotis; species Haliotis asinina. The sequence continues at coordinate 42,717,125 of NC_090282.1, forward strand.
AAATTTCTAATCTGAGCTGCAAGCAAATGGCTATGAGGATTACAATCGTACCAGGTCTGCTAACAGACGGGCAAATAATGCCTGTTTTACTGGCTCTGTGGGTGTAAATCCTGGAACAAAAACAGTAGCTAGTTACTTCAAGGTGTAATCACAACAAAAACACCATTGTAGCCGGAATTACAATGCTTGCTGCTGCATGCACTTTTTACCTTCTTTGAAATGGAGCACAAGTGTTCCATGGATAGGTTTTTCACATCTGTTTTAGGGGAAAGGTGGTGAGTGTTTTCCTCCTCTGTCTCACTTAACACACCATGAATTTGATTCCACTGTGTCACGAGAGAAGGTTGTTCTGCCTAGCACCACAGATGCTTCTGACTTACAGGATGAGCTTCACTGAACAGTTTTAGGGTAGACTGTACATAGTGAAGACCCACTCAGTGAGGACAAAATCACAGAACATGATCAAAACATGATGCCATGAAGGTCTGATGTTACAAAACCAGATCTGTCAAGGTTTAATCAGTCTTCTGTAACCTTTATGAAACTATTGTGACATTGTTCATTAGATTACACTTACAGCTGGGGGCTAAGCCCAATGGTTGGTTTGTTGTTGGACACTGCACTCATGAACAATCCAACAATATGGCACCAGTCTGTAAATAATCTTGACAAGACAATCCGGTGATCAACAACATGAGCATCGATCTACACAATTTGAGATCTGATGACATGTGTCAACCAAGTCAGCGAGCCTGACCACCCTATTGGTCACCTCTTCAGACAAACATCTGTTACTTAAGATCAATTCCAAACTGGCTCTTTTTACATGGGTCACAAGGATCTCATTATGGTGACGAAATAGATAAAATACGAAAGATAATACTGGTAACATAAGCGAAAGACTGATGATGATGATGATGATGATGATGATGATGATGATGATGATGATGATGATGATGATGATGGCACTGTTTGACACATAAGTAAAGGTTATCTCATACATAAACACTATTTGCACATGCAAGCTATCTGCTTCCTCAATAACACACATACAAACAAGCTGACAATCACTGAGATATCTACTACATTTAAACTGCTTCGTTATCATCTAACATGACTGAAAGGCTATTTTAAGGAAGCTAATTACAGCATCTAAATAACATCTAGATCTTGTTAACGGCAGCTGTTACAGGCTACAACAAGTATCATGGTATAAATGGAAGGCAGAAATATATTGCACTGCAAGTACAACTGAATTTATGTTACCCAAAGGTCTGAAAGGACTGTTCTCATAAAAACACATTAAAACATATTTCTTTCACTACATTCTTTTTATTTTTTATGCTTATGCACTGACCATATGGTTTTGAAAACTGTAATCAAGGAAATACACAGATACATAACATGGTGAAAAAGTCAAACATTTTTTGTACAAGGCTCTACGTGGCACCAGTGTAAATAACTTGACAATGTTCAATGTTTGAGCAACTGCCTTGAATTTTAAGTAATCTTTTCAAATTACTATTGTTAAGCAAAATTTGGGCTATTGTTTCACTATGAATATCGAAGTCATTTATGTAACTATGTTAAACCAGCCATGTACTATTGAATAACACAGTGGTGAGATATCTTGTGAAATGACATTTCTATTTCCAGCCTACCAATAACTACTCCTTCCTGAAACTAGGCCATACAAATCATATCCACCATTAGAGCTATATTCCTTACATAATACCACACACAGACAGAGACATGTGTTAGCATTTGTCTAGCGCTGTAGTTCTGTCAATATGCTAATGTCCATAGCAAACACATGCCTGTGGTTCTGACAATATCCACTCAATACCACACAGCTGCTGACCTATCTTGAAAATGCGTACAGGCTGGAGTCAATTTTCAATTTGAAATTCAACATCATGCCATAATTCGAGAGAAAACACATTTGTTGAAAGATAAAAGGAAAAAATACAAGTCAATGTACATTAGAAGTGGTTTTCTCCAGACAACTGGTACTGCTTACCAATTTCCTGAAAATGTTACTGTGTACAGACATTATGACTGACAGACACAACCTGTCCTGAATAAGTAAAGCATGACTATAACATTTCAGATTTCTTTGTAGAGACAAAAGATAAGCTCTGGAAAATACAAAATAATATTTCTTAATGTACTTACAGTACGTTGCTTTTCATTTCCTTGCATTTATTCAACTATTTTTTTTTAACTCAACAATTCACACATTTTTTATTAAACACAGATGAAACACAGAAACATGATAGCATGTGTAAAACGTTAACAAATGTTGAAGAGCAAGCTGTACTCAAATACACATTCATGTACCAAGAATATAGCATGGCTGTAGGGTAAAGGGTAATAATGCACAGGCAGGGAAACTAACATGCTACAATACTTACTTTTTCCTTCCCAATCTCCGTATCGATGTCTATTAAGTTCCCTGGTGGCTGAAATGAAGAAAATCGAAAGTGCATTTAAAAAGGTTAGTTTCATGCATGTGAGGTTAGTAAAAAACATTTATTGTTCATAACGATTGCATTGGTCTTTTTTCAAATATATTTGTATATGATTACTAAAATTTCCAGTCAGTGTACCCGGGAAAGAAAAGGTCAAATTATTGAAATATCAGTTGCAATACATTAAAATCTGTGAGTAGCAATGTGCCTTTAACACGTATATGTCTGACCCCCATTTATCTGCATTGGGAACAGCCTGATAACAGCTGAGTACAGAACTGTAACTGATAATTCATTCAACATAAGGTACATCGAAATGCCAGTCTTCTGCTTTTTTACTTTACCATCCTTCCAGTCAAACCTACCATATTACCATTAAATCCAAAATTTTCAGGTGCTTAATAATCTTAGTATTTCATGCTCATAAGCTTGAAGCAAGTTCAAAAAGATTTCAAAGTATTAGAGATCAGATTGCAGAGAATGAAATTTCAGCAGAATGGACTATGGTAATGCAAATCCATTGGAGCTCTCTCGTGCAAATCTATTTATTCTACATATTCATATTTTGTAAATACTAAATAACAATGGATATGAATGATATTACACACTGATGCACCAGTAGTTGCAAATACTGCTAAATGTACTTGAACAAGGGTTTCTGGATTGCAACATATGGTATACAGAAACAATTATGAACACAATTTATATTGGGAGCTATTGCAGAGATGTAAGGCACCACATTTGTGGCATTGGGATCCAATTATTTGGGGGTGGATAAAAACAAAATCAAGACAGCATCTGGGAGTTTATCTGTTCAACAGTTATTTGTGGTTGGTATTCTTAAATTTAACAGGTTCTTTAATGGGTTTTCTTTTTCAAACCCCCCCCCCCCCCAACTTCTTATATATATATATATATGTATATAACACCTATCCTGCCATGAAGTCAACTTCTTGTACCTTTCTAAAAGAATATACAAGAGAAAATCAGCAATTACCATAAATGCTTTCAAGGTGACATCTACTTCATAACAAATTTTCTTTCTTATGCCTCAAGTCCTAATATCAAACAAGTAAACCCGAGCAAACTTTTTGGATACAAATGTTAAACTTAAGGAATGAGTAAGATCAGTTTTATGCCACTTTTAGCAGTATTCCAGCATTATCACTGTGAGGGACACCAGAAATGGGCTTCACACATCATACCCAGGTCTTCTGTGTGATAAGCGAACTCTTCAACCACTAGACTACACAACCGTCCCAACTAAATTTCATGTCTGTCAGCCATAGCATGGACCATGCGTGTCACATCAATGTGGGATAGAATTGCAAGGTGAAACAAATCTTACATATATCACATCCCACAACCACAAAAACAACCAGCAACATACTCAAGGTAAGCAAAGATTCGAAATCAGGACCAAAGGTCTCTGGCACAATTTTTGGAAAGAGATCTATACATCCAATTGTTGTGCATCAGATGACCTGACCACTCATGCCCCATTAACCACAGAAACATGAACCCAATGACTGTATTCTGGATACTTGAAAGTCATATCACTACTTGACTGTTGCAAACAAAGTAATACCACACCACTACAATGGGAGCACTAACAAAACAATCAAAGGAAAACAACAAGGATGAAAAACAGTTTTAAAAACATCCTCATCGCAACTCTCCAAATCGTTTCAACAGGATCATGTATCACCTCTGTAACAGTATTACAAATACAACCCAACTTATGGAGGCTGACAAGTCTTTCATCCCATTCTGACCTACTTCTACAGCTTTTGCAGCGCTGCTATATGCACAGCACAGCATTAGCTAATAGATGTGGATCTGTCCTGGACACAAACAACTTCCTATCTCATAAAGCTTGTTCAGAGACCAATTATCAAAGTTGCTACCACACCAGGAAGTCATCATTGGCAAACAGCAATGCTTTTTGGAGATTAAAAATGCTTGGTGCACAAGGTATGCTTCAATACATATTGATTTCGACAGTCCTATTTCTGAAAGAGCAGGGCCCCATAGTGAGATGACAAACATGGAATACAACATTTCGACATGAGCCCACTGCTAGAACCATCATGTCCACACCCAATGAGCACACACATATTTCACATGGATAAGTCATCATCACCATTCACTGCAGACTCACAAGGGAACAGTTAGCTTCAATAATTTCAACCAAAAGGTTGAGTTACTGTTTGTGCTAAGGTAACAATCAATGCCTTGTGTATTTTTCAATCTAAATAATGAGCTCAACATAATTTGGTGCTCTTAACTAAATGAAAATCAGATGTGAACTGATAAAGAATTTTTAAAAATTAAAAAAATGGATGTTCACAAATAAAATGTGTTTTGAATCATGTCCCATGGTAGCTAAAATGGTACAGGTTTGAATATAGTGTTTCATTCACTTTTATGCAGAAATCTACACAAATTTTTAACATGCAGTATCCTTGAAAGCTCACATCAAAGGTCATAGCACATCAATGTCAAACTTCCAAATAGGAGCAGTCATGAACAACCGGTACAGCACTGCATCTTACAAAGGCGCGAGTGTTGTTTGTGGCTGCAGTCAACAGCACTGACTGAAGCCATGGCACATATACATATAATCAGCTAATAAGCAACGACTTACGACCTGGTCATATGTTTTCAGTATTAACAACAAACATTGTACACTGAGTACCATTATGCCTTGGCAACTCGTGACATTCACATGAATAACCAGTAACTTGACAACTTCTGACTGACATGAAGTTCCAAGAAAGAGTTCAGCCTCTCTAATACTACACTTAAGCTTCTGGGCTAAAAACAAATCAAGTGTTTTTTCTCCCTTTTAATCCCATAGGTTTAACTTGAAGAAATCAATTTTGACAGCATTACACAGATAAGACGCACAACTGTAAGCAATGTGATAGGCTTCAATATCAGTATCAATAAGTTTGCTCGTGTACAGGTATCAAGAGTCTGCCATGATATATATCCACAGCTGTAGACCATCAAGACATGGATCAGGTTGCAGCTGTGGACCATCAAGACATGGATCAGGTTGCAGCTGTGGACCATCAAGACATGGATCAGGTTGCAGCTGTGGACCATCAAGACATGGATCAGGTTGCAGCTGTGGACCATCAAGACATGGATCAGGTTGCAGCTGTGGACCATCAAGACCTGTATCAGGCTGCAGCTGTGGACCACCATGTGTACATGGCTACATTTTGTTTGCAATCCTGAAACCCCTACAAGACCTCATAAAACAGACTTTAATACCATAAAAGACCCTCCTACCTATGAAGCTATGTAAGTAAAGGGCACCAACCTTACCTATCCAGTTACAGAGAAGTGATGGACAATGGATCTCCAACAATCATAACAATACACATCTGAATTCTCAAACATATCTTCAATCAATAATCATTCCATTGTCACACCTGAGACACTATAATTATTGATGTCTACATATGTTGGCCTTACCACAATACGACATGTGGATATTTTATGTCTATCTCAGATCAAGCTTCTCATCCTCCTTTTATTCTTGCAAAACCTGTCAATACAGGCCACTGAGACTTGACAATGGCTGAACAGCTGTTGACTATGATGATCACGATAATCCTTACTATGGATCCAGTACTACAATAATGTTAACACATTGTTATAAAAGCACTTAATGCTGACAGTAGATCTCAAAGATCTGCCAACTCTGATTAAGTATAATACAACCTTCTTGATCCATGGACTTTCTATGTAAGTGTCCCAGGTTTACTGAATGAACAGTGTCATAGCTATCATGCACTAATGCTGCAGTCTTAATGGCCTTGAGAGAATGACTGGGTCATGACGACATGTTAACAATCATATCATAATCAATTAGAGTGGGGAGTCGGGCTAATGCCACTTTGCAAAGTGTTCCACTTATATGCTGGGCTGGTCAGATTTACATGGGCAGAAAGACAGAGTGATGCCACTTATACACTGACCATTTTGAAAAACTATGACCATGATTTTACAACAACAGGGTAAGGATCATACTCAAGGAGAATCTAGGCTTCAAAGGTGGGACCAGGTAACTTAATACAGTTCTAAACAGCAGACCATCTAAATGTATGTCATCGTCACAGCACAAGAGCAATAGATCAATCTGTCATAAAAAAACCCAGAAAAATAAATCTGTGAACTGTCAAATTGAAGCCAATATTAGAAGAGGCACAATTGTAGGTGAGATGTTTTAATTCCTAAGTCATCTTTCCCAACTTCAGTCTGTAAGTGTCACAAGAAATGGGTACAAATTCAACACTACAAAGGACATACTGTCCATGAGTCACTTTGGATGATCTTTCAAGAGGCTCCTCCAGATCTATAGAGAAGCAAGGAAAGGCCTGGATGAACTGCTACGATCCAGCATATTTAGTGGTTTGCTGAATCCTACTCAAAAGGATCTAACAACCCAATGACCAAAAGAGTAATTTGTGTATCTTAAGGCATTATACAAACTTAGCAACCAAGTGAGTAATTTGTGAATCTTGAGGCATCATACAAACTTAATCTGTCTCTAGCATGTCTGGCAAAAATGCAATTTACACAAATTTCAACGAGGCCTTAAAAATTTATGAGAACATCTGTTTCCTGTTCAATTTTCACAAACGTGACAACAATTGCAGCCAATGCTGAATCATTGGCATGCCCAAATATTATTTATGTTTCAAGTAAACAAATTTTCTTCAAGAATTCCAAATTAGACACTGACAGATAGGATCACATATTTTAGGTTCAATGGAATTTTGCTAAAGCTCAAACAGCACTGGCTTCCTAAAGCTCCAGATCGCAGACGGATAAAACCACAGATGCTACTTTCCTCTCAAGCGCAACTACCTCTCACCTCCTTGAAGTTGGTTGAAGGCATGAATAAGGCTGGTAGACTGGCAGCAAGCCAACATAGATGCTTGTAAGTATGATGAATGAAGCAGTAACTCTTCGGCCATATGTTTTTGTCGTGTTCACGCACATTTTGTTAATACAATTAACCTCCACTACACTTTAACTGATGCAAATACTTTGAGGCAGTTTTTGTAGGTGTAATAAAGCACTCAAGCCTGACGATAACAGATCATCAGCTTGGGTTTAAAACAAAGGCTGGCATCAAGTTGTATCACAGAGCATGATGCTTTTTGCACAAACAGAATCTGATGGTATTCTCAATGTGTACATAAATTCTGTATGTCTGCTGCGAAATGCATCAAGACTTGTCTCGAAAGTCCATCAAGGAAAATATCTTACAAGTCCTGAAGGAACAATGAAGTTCTCCGCATCATGTTTTGTCTCAGAGAGAAATGTGTTGGGACATTTCGCAGTATGTGTTTTGGAGGAGATGCTTTTTTCAGAACATGATGATGTATATGGGTACGTCAGAAACTATTCTACATGTATACAATAGACTTACCATATATACTCTCCTTCGCTACGGGAATGGTTTTGAACAAAAACAATATTAAATAGCGAATGGATATAAGGAATTATATGACTAAATTTTCCCAAAGGCAAAATTTATTTTCTGATAGAATATTTTTAGTATGTATACTCCTTAACAATTAGACATTTACCAAAATTATATTAGTCACAAATATATCTCTACACTGTCTAAATATTAATTTGTTAACCCATTAGCACAATTAACTACACCATTCAGAAGGAAGGCTCACAAGCAAGAAAATGGTTGTTCTGATGCCCTTTTCGAGCCATGCTTGTAAGAAGTGTCATGGATCACAAAATAACTCATGCAATCACTTCACTGACATACCACAAGCAGAGACCAACATGACGCTCTGATAACGATGAATAATGTGGATGGGGAATGTGTGATGATTCAATGGTATGAGACAAACAAACATGGTTGACAAGGACAAGACTGTTTAATAACTTGTAAACATGACGTCTAACATAACAGACATAACATACTTTCACAAGAAATAGAAATTTCAAAAGACATTCAAATTGAATTTTAAACTGACAAACACATGACTAAACTGAATTCATCACAGAATAACATCAACATCAGCACTATATGACTAAGATAATATTAAATAAATGGTGTAAAAATTATGTAACTAAAATCACTTACCCCTCGTCTCAAGTTATACTTCAAAATGATACAAGACTGTTATTAACATATTTATCAGAAGGACAATCGTATTGAAAGTATACATAATAATGGTGCTTATGACAAATTGAACACTTGAAAAGAAAATTAAATTATTTATTCAGCTACGGTTAAATTCAAACTAAAGGACTCTCAAACCTTCAGCATTGTTTAGCCTCCACATATAAGATAGCATATCCTTTCATAATCAAAGAAATCAGCCAGAGTACAAATACTTTATGACAACATATTAAGTTTGCATCACTAGGCTTGTACAAGGTAGGATAATAACTGTAATGTCCGTGGGACCAAAAATATCTTTTGACAGCCCTTTTGGGACTCAAAGTAGAAAAGATCTCAAGAGAGGAAGACAGTTCATATCCTTAACAAATGCCAGCACTCCCTCCACCCTTCCCAACCATATATTCTCCATGTCTGTACCACCATTCTTTAAGCAAGTATTCCTTCACACCATTCAGTGCTACTAACCGAAACAGCAATCTGTGCTCTGTAGGACAATAAATCACAACTAGTCACCTTTCATACAAACCAATTGACTTGCTCAGTACTATCAAAGCCACACATTTATAATTCATAAGATATTGGCAGACCCTCTTCAGATGTTAGTCTTCCTATTTACATTGTAACTGCTACTCTGAATAATTCATTGCAGAATTTCTTATCAATGTCTTTCTTTTCTTTTTCCCAAAGTCTATTTACACCAAATATAATTTAGTCTGATAACCAGAAAAAACAGGCTCTCTCCAAGCATGTGGGTATTGTATTACTTTTAATGGAAATCGGTCTGGTAAATCTTTAATATCGTGATCATTTAAGACAAAAACACTTTCCTCTTTCATCGTGGCAAGACAGGCAATGGTGTAGATGATGCATGACAAACACGCAATTCTAATGTTTGAAAACCGTGAAGAAATACCATCAAGATGTAGGCAACACTGTGCATCGTTGAGGTGAAATTAAACTACCGGCATCAGTAGGCAAAGAGATTTCGCTTGAGACAACAGAAAGTGAGTGGAAAGTAATTTTCAGTAAAAACTTCATGATGTGCAGGAATTCATCCTAAAGCCATTGAAGAAAGACAAAAACGTCACTCCAACTGCACACAGAGCTTCAAAATGTCTCAAAGCAATAATCACTGACACAATTAAGGTTGATATCATCTGGTTGAGCAAGTTTGGAATCCGTGGAAATGTTCTAACTCAGGAGTAACATAAAAAAGTGAGGGATGATGAATGTTTTGGGGATATCATTTTGTAGTAGAAGTTGAGCCCATTATTTCATACAAATATCCCCAAATACATAAATGCCAAGTTTTTGGGTTCAACACATTGCACACCACAGTTCTAAAATACGTAGGATGGGAAGGTATGACTATGCTTGAAAGGATTTATCACTCCAAAATAATCAAGCAATACCTTAAGTCCACTGAAAAACACCCAACATACCAAAAGAATTTGAACCATATTGTTTTCTCCCTGACATGTCGAGAACAATCTGACCATGACCTGAGCATTTTGCCTGTCTTTAACTTCCCATGAACTTATTCACTTCACTTAAGGCTGCAGTATCAATGCGAAAACACTGCCCTTCTTTACACACTGAAATAAACCATTCACTTTTAAACAGTAGGATAGTATGATTGAAACTCGCAGATAAATCTTTTCCTGGATGAAAAAGCCTTTCAAGCCAATTGGTTTGAGGTCCAGAGGATCACTTGCGGCCCATACTAAACTTCTTCAACCAGTGAAGGGCTGGAAACAAATGTGCCTGCACCAAATAATCGGAAGTGATTCTGTAAAGATGGACGTGCAAGGTCCTTGGTCTCCAGGCCTTATTCCAGCTGCTAATATTGTTTGATATACGCAAGTCAATAAGGGAGATAACCCCCAGTGTGTTTAGACAAGCGGACAAATTTGTGCAAGGCAACAGTAAATGTTGACGTTCCACACGATCAAAAAGTGTTTCATTTGAACTCTTTGAGAGCACATTTTGTGTAGCTATGTTCGCAGGACTACATATTTGTTATTCTCTGATGGATGACAACTGTTTCCTCATTATCTGGGTGATAAATGACAAGATCAATACAGAAGACTCCAGTACTGTCTTACCATGGAAATGTAGCTTTGTAGTAGGTTTGGTACCAGATATGCATTTTTAGGATTTGATAGTAACTGCATTACAGATGAGTGCATCAGTATAAACATAAAGTAAGACCTCATCTTTCTTACTTGAGAGGTATTTTGAATTTCACTGTAACATCACAGTCCATGTAATAATGTAAAATAAAGTGTTCAAGTGCTTCCTCTTTATTTAGTAATATAAATGTCACTTTTACTAAACAATCACATAACTAATGTGAAAAGGGAAATCTTTAGCCCAATTTTGCAATTACTGCAGACATCTGTTACAGATCTGGAATGATACTCATACCCATAGTTCATTATAAAGTGCACTGTAAGTCACTGAATTCAATTAATAGTACTTCTGAATTCTTGCAGGCAATAACCACCAATGTAAATATTCCTAATTGAAACCCTGAGAAAAAACCTAACATTATCATGCATTTATTTTGGCTGACACAAAACCAAATGTTCTCAAATCAGAATACCAATTATTAAAGTGAAAATGAAATGGAAACACCCTGATCCTGTCAAATACAACCAGAAGAGATGACTTCCTAAAATACAACCAGAAGAGATGACTTCCTAAAATACAACCAGAAGAGATGACTTCCTAAAATACAACCAGAAGAGATGACTTCCTAAAATACAACCAGAAGAGATGACTTCCTAAAATACAACCAGAAGAGATGACTTCCTACAATACAACCAGAAGAGATGACTTCCTAAAATACAACCAGAAGAGATGACTTCCTAAAATACAACCAGTAGAGATGACCCCTAAATACAATCAGTAGAGCTGATTCCCTAAACTATAACCAGTAGAGCTGATGCCCTAAAATACAACCAGTAAAGCTGATCCCCTAAAATACAACCAGTAAAGCTGATCCCCTAAAAGACACCCAGTATAGTTGACCCCTAAAAGACAAAACAGCAGAGTTGGTTCCATGTCTCCCTTAACTGGTAGATCTCACTAATGTATCATACATGTATGGCAAGAGGCTTATGTTCCACCCAACATCAACCATTGAACTGTGTAAGTAGGCCTAACATCGGGTCTCTAGGACGTGGGCCTATTCACAAAGCTCCTTTGGAACAGTAACATACTGTCATGCAGACAAATACCAAATCACCTCAATCTTCAGATAGAAATCTCTCCATCCCCAAATCTCCTTGGCATCCACCATAAGGGAAGAAAATTAGGCAAAGGGCTTACATCATGTACATCAGCAAATATTCATTGACAATTTTTTTTTATTAAATTCTCCATCTCAACTGGGTTAGAAAATCCCATAAACAATTACATCAAGTGTGATATGCCAAGAATAATGAAAGAAGCTATTGGTGAAGAGTAATCCAGCCATACTCATTTCCATTTAAACACGAGAGACTATCACTGATGGAAATCGATGTGGTGTTGTGTTTTTTCTTGATCTACTCAACTTGTGCATTTAACACAGTCAGGAAGGAGGCTCCCAATCCACTTCTGGATGCAAGAACTAGATAACAGTGATTACCAAGTAATTGTCAGGGCTCATCACTATTGACGCAATTACAACATCATCATGCAAATAAGAATGAAACGCTGCTCTTAAAAAACCAAAGTCCATCTTTGGCCAAACCTTCTCTTGGTTGTCAAGCGGTTTCTGTCCTGGACAGAAATGTTCACTTCACAAATAATTCCACTTTTACAGGATGCCTTTGTTGCCCTGAACAGCAGTAATTCCAAGCTAGACCCTCTGCAGAAAAGCCACAAATTTCCAAGTCTTCAAACACTGAAGGCTTTCTCAAAACATTTACTCTGTCCTCCAAAATCTTTCAGATTCGGTCATAAATGACAGTACTTGTAGTGAAGAAAAAACAAAATTTTGCCATTTATTGAGCCTCCCTGAATCCTAACCTCCCAAATGCAATCTTTTACCTTTTAAAATGAGTACTAAAATAATATAATCTTGATCTCAAATAACTGGGAGAAAAATAAATTACATGAGGAACCTCTCCAATTTACATGTATGTGATGGTCTTCTGTGTCAATGAAAAAGTAATGTGATCATTCAAAAGTTGACCAATGTTTTTATCATTGCGATAAGAAAAACATATTATCAATGAATTGCTGAATCACCTGCAAATTTTATACATCTAAAATATGAAATCTTCGAAAATTGAGACTAAATGTTTTTGCATGCCACATAACCTTACGTTGTGGAAATAGCTAAAAATCTACTATCACAGCCATTGCAAGCTAAGATACTGCAACAAATGAGGATTGGTTCAACCAACAAAAGAGGCTGTACAATTTTAACCTTCCTCCTGTAAACTTTGTGAGGTCAACATTAACATATCTGCATCTGTTAATCAATCTTGGGGATTACTGACTCAGAGTTGATGAACTTCCAATCTGGTCTAGACATTGTTCGACAATATGGGCAATGCTTCATACTGTCAAGGCCAGTTAGGTCCAAGTATGCTTAACATATCAGAAGAATTATTTCAATGTGTTGACAATTCATTTCAAGCATGTTGAGCAGCACACAAACACATAGGGGTATAAGACAACAGCAATCAGCAGAAATACAACATAAGCATGTATACCTGAAGCAAGTTTCAAATCGGTATTGAACTAAGATTTTCTCATTTCTGCAGACAATCACACAAAACTGACTGCGCATTTTCAAGAACCAGGTTAAATATTTGAGGAGACTAATAACCACACACAATGTCATTTTATCAGATAGATCCTCCAAACAAATCTATGTCCAGACTCCAGATTCAACAACTCCACTTGCCTTGTAGCTTGCTTCTAATGCAATATCAAAGAGACTGGTGGATTTTCCGAAAATACATATCGTTTCTTGGGAAAATTAGGGCAACCAAGTCTGGAGGCTAGTGGTATTTACAGCATGAGTCCACCACAACCATAAAAAGAAAGATTCCAGACCAAAAGAAAGAACTCAGCATTTGTATGCTTGGGTAATGATTAACCCATTACTGTCCACATAAATCTGACTGCAATTACAATAGAATTGAATATACTACCAATTAGAGCCAAAGGGTTAAATCAGACTGCAAGCAATGGGTGATGAGGCAACCTCTGCCCTGCTATGACCCACTACATGCTATAAGGGCAATCAACTGTCTGGACAAGGATGATTACAAACCTGCTCAATACACATTAACCCCTTCAACATCAAAGAATCATGTCCATACATACTTCCATGGAAATAATCTCTAAGACCTGCCAACTCAAACACAAGACTTTACCTTGAAGATGATATAGCAGCTAACAGTGGATTATTTATAATCAAAGCAAATGTGAATCTTGATCATGTGCGATCAAAGCGTACATTAATGGGGTACACTGACCCAACAAGAGTCTAGTCAGGTAGCAGCTGAAGGGTAGTCTTCCTGATAGGCAGTCATTAAGTCTTTCCCCAATATCACTTGGATGATTGCTTAACTTCATCCTGATGTAAAAATAACTCACTGAAGTTAAGGATTGCACTTGCTGACCAAAAATTACCTGTGTAATCAGTCAATTATGATGCACTTTCGGGTTCCTCCCTTTAAGCATTTCATATACTATTACCCAGGACTTGCTTATCATCACTGATAAGAAGATCTCCAGACAAGAAAAGATGCAACAAACAGGGTTCTAAAAGGGGAAACCTCAATGTATCCAGATATTTCATTTGTCATGACCATTTAGAGAGCAAATGAATAATATGGGTTATATCTTACAAATATTCAGTCAATATCAAGTGCGTGAGTGAGTGAGTTGGGTTTAGATCGATTTCAGGATTATTCCTACAATATCACAGCCGGGAAGATCAAAATGAGTTGCACACATTATACCCATGTGGGGAAATCCAAACTGGGTCTTCAGCTTGACAACTTTAAGCATTAGGCTACCCTACGGCCACATATCAAGACAAAGGTCAGTAGTAATGACACATGCACATCGTGACAGTGTTGGGATTCGAACCCACATATTTGTTGTGATGAATAAACCACTCTGCTGTCTCTCCATTGTGCCTGACAATCAACCTTGCCCATAGCATCTTGTCAGGATCAGAAATACAATGGGTTTATCAATTAAGTATTCGCCATACAGGGATGAGAACACAGCCCAGCTACTAATGACCTATTACTTTTTATTACATCTTTCAAAGCCAGTCACAGCAAACCACAACCTTCACGGTAAACAGTTTCAAGCATGCAGGTCTGATAGCTGCACACAAGTTCCAGCCCTGGACAGATCTATACATCTTCATTGCTTGATTTCAGCAGGCAACAGCTCACTGCTTACATCCCATAAACATCCCCCACTCCCAGCTGATCATACAGACAATCTTTCATTTCAGGAAAGCCTCATTCACATGACATAGGTGGTCAGAAATAATGATTTTATTATGACTGATCTATTCTCGAATGCATGAGTCAGTTTTAATAATGATCCTAAATGACAAAAGATGCCCTAAATAACTGAGAAAAATTAATTTCTCAGAACATTCCAATATCTGTCTAGTTTGACTGATTGGGTACAAGCTATTCTTCAGGCCCATTAACTTAGTACATACACTCATTCAGCAACATGGATGGTCAAAGGGCAGAAATGGTTATAACAAACTACTTCCATGATACTACTAAAGCCACAGACTAAAACTCAGTTTATTCAATCACCATCTTTATGAAACTGATTTTGCATTTCCTTTAACATGTTCTGTGACCTTGTAATGAACCTAAATTAGCATGTATGAAAAAAGTGGTGAAAATTGCATTTCAATTTGTATCAGAGGGACAGACCTCATTATGCAATATAGAAGATGATTCTGATCTCAGCACCTAGAGGGTGAACGCTCCAGGGATCACCACCATCGGACAACTACAAGGACTATTTATATCAAACCAGAAGGTGGTTATGGAGGTGGCAGGGATCAGCTGTTCCCAGAGGAAGCTGGAAGCAAATTGAATGTTGGTCTGCATTGAAATCTGTGATAATAGACTCCAGTAATGACTTCATAAAGAATGTCCAGAATCATCCAAGAAGAAAACAGCCTTGGTTGTGTCACAGTTTACTGTGTCTTTACCATGGTTGTATACCACTGGAATAATAATAAAAACACTGCTAAATTCATAAAACTGAAGAAGTTTCCTTCAGTGGAATAAAGAATGTTCCAAAGAACATGCTATTTTCGGGATCTTGTTGATAACTCTCACAATGTTGTACACACTGTGCCCACAGAGTCAAATATCATGCTGAGAGTAATTAATGTCAAAATTAAACATGATGTCATAATGACATCAGAATGGATATTTACACATCAGAGTCTGATCAGAAAATTCTATTATGGCCACACCAATATGTCACACTGTCAGTGAGTTTGGTTTTTAAGGCACTGGTTGGTAGCAATATTCCACAGGATCACGTTGAGAACACCAGAATGTACCTATGTAGGGAATCGAACCCAGGTCGCCTGTGTGATGAGCAAACACTTTAACCACTAGGCTACCTCACCTCCCCTGATGCATGGTTTAGTAGCAAGGTCTATGCAAACTGTGCACAAGGCACAAAGAGCCACCATAACCCACAGGATCAACTCATTCAAGAAGATTCATGTTTGATATTACTGTAAAAATATGAAGCAATTTCGACCCAGGGAAATGATGGCATCATTTCCATTGTCACCCAACAGAGGCCGATCAATACCGAATTCATGATGATTAATGCTTTCTCACGCCTTTTTTATTTCAGTTCAGTCACTGGGGTGTTACAGCAGTGTCATAATTAAGTGCGACGTTTAACCATATAAATCTGTTCAATCTTGGGCTCACACTTCTTCATGGTAACCAGTATTGATCCTGGCATCTTCTTCATGACTGTGATTCAAAAAGGTCATAAAATCATCATCTTTTTCTTGTGACATGTTAACAAGATGTTTCCATAGCCAAAGCATTTACAATCTTTTCATTTCTACGCACACATTTAATACTAAGCCCTGTTAACGTCACATGTAATCTGCCTTAGGGGAGACCACCCATCATGTTGTAACCAATGAAAACTGATTCCTTAATGTTCTGTCCTGAATTATTTATTCTCACATGTATCAAAAGCATTGCACAACATGCTGTTAGATTTCATATGGTCATGAAGGGCTACTCGTTGATGTCATTATGTAGCAGACCCATGCACAACAATCCAACATTCCCACCTGCAGCAGGGTTACCTGGATTAGCACCAGGTTGCACCACATGCATGATGAGATACATTTATTCTATCGAGATCTTGACATGAATAAAACATAAAACATGAGACAGTTATAAATGAGCTGCTGCTGCTGCCGCCTTGGACAATCATGTTACGCACACTGGACTCCTACGTATGCAACGGATCAGTCCTTGTAATATTGGTACAGTTATATATGAGTGGGTACTGGAATATATGATCTAGTTTCTGTGTGTCATGCATAACGCTGAGCTTTTTTAGTGATAGATTATGTCCTATATGACATTTTAAATTCTGCTATAATGATCATAAAGGTTGCTTCAAGAAGGATGAATTCCAACATAAATACTGACAAATTCCTTCATAATAGTTTCAGTACAATTGCAATCTTCAAAACAAAACAAGGATGCAACATCAAACAAATCCCAATTGATTAACCCTTGTTTGTTTCCGTCTTAGACACATCAGATACGAGTTTATATTGTCTTTCACTCATCATTTTCAAATAAAACAACCGGAAACTACAGCTAAGTGCAACTGAAAGATCACTATCTCTGTTGATCACCTCAATCTGTTTGGATATTGCCCACTTTTATTATTGACCTTCAAAATACTGAAACTGTTGATAGCTGGAATTCCCAAACATTGTACTTGAAACATTATTCACAAAAAGGATATATTCAACCTGATCATTTCGTCCCATCTTTCTGAAATAATTCACCAGAAACACAAAAGATATTAACTCAGTTTGAGAGATATTTGGAAAGATACTGACACAACTAATCAAGGACAAGCACACTCACATACACACACCATTATCTAACATAATCAGTCTCTTATATCAGTTTAGACATCAAACAACTTAAAACCTGTACACAAATCAAACATGTTATTGAGTCTGACAGATCATTGCTAGTTCAGATTTATAATATCTGTAATATTTGCCTTGAGCTTTTTCTATGATCAAAATGGCCCATAACTAGACAGTCCAGGCACAGAAAAACAGCTGATGTGAAAAAGTCAAAATTGGATCTAAATGAACGGTTTCCGACTTCAGTGAGCCAGTTGAAAACACAGCACTGCATCTGGAGGCCATAGGCTAAGCTAAGGGATCGATTGATACTTGCAGTTACATATTACACATCGTCATATTATCGTCGTACCCTTCACCCATTGATAACATCAGATGGACACTCTTGTTCTGAATGTTAGCTTAGATATTGATATTTTAAGTTTGCAATATCAGTGAACATGTTTTGTCAAATCTGGGCAGACACAAGGTGACCCTATCTTCATTAAATATCATTTTGTTACATTATCAGGCACATGTTTGAATATAATGAAAAACATGAAACACAGACAGTTTGGTCATTGTATACCACACTGTGAATTACTGACCCAAAACACAGGAGAATTCAACAGAGTTTTGCTTTAGCACTGTATAGTTTTTAAGTCATACTGTATGTAAAGTAATAGTGACGCATGTCATCAGACATTTCATAGTTTACAGAAACTTGTTACCGTATGGTATCTGCACCACCAAAATACATCAGATCAACAACAGCAGTAAGCTCACTACACTCCAACATGGTCTGGATCTTGAAGCAATGTTTCCCCTCCAAACTTTCAGCATGCAAATATGAACCCATAAGATATGAAAGGGAAATCTTGGAAAAGCGTCAAGGCTTGAAAGTGTGTGTTTAATCAGTTTGTGTCATTTGAGATCTTCTCCTGGAAACAGACCTTTCCCCATGGGGGGTAGGAAATCCACAACAAGAAAAAAATATGTCTCCTTACCAACAGTCTATGTTGTTCTTTGGTCTCAAAATGCAAACAAACATATCAGCGCATCTCTGATAATGTTTCCTTAAGTACTGTTTCAGATACATTCCACAAAACAATAGAGGACATAACATGTATGCAAGATGGTCTCCTGTTAAAGTGTCCAAGTATCTACCTGAGAGTGGGGAGTCACTCATTCGCGTGACTGAGTGATCAAGGACGGATAAATTCTGCATGTCAAACAAAAAGTGTTATTTATAAAAACAAATGAACAAAATTTGCCACAGTCACTGATAGATCAAGTTATTGGTTGACATAAAAGAAAACGTAAAAAGAGGACTTTAAATAGAAACATTATTTCAATTTTTTCTGAAAACTTATTCAATACAGATTTACCTTATATAAGTGCTTGTTCATGTACACGAATGCACACAGATGTGCCATCGCATTTAAACACATCTACTTTCCTCCCACACACTACAGACACACGAACCATCCTCACAACATTGTAACACATACAAGAAATGCCTTTTGGAACCCCTAGCAAAAGTAGTGAGTTTTTTCCGGCATTTTCGACTTCTGTGCAAATTTAACCAAAATATTCTTTTAACATTTTCCGAAAGCTTTTTCAATGCAGATTTACCTGAATACACATAGGTCTGCCATCGTGCTGAAACAGATCTACTTTCCTCCCAAAGCCTAAATGACAAGGTACTTATATCAATGCAAGCCAAGAGGTGATTCTTACAACACTGAGTAAAGGAACAATAATTTAATTTATGTGGAAACAAAACCTGAAGTAAATCAGTAACATCTGAATTCCCTCTCAGATTTCATTCATGGACACTCTTAATATTTAAAAAAAAATATGATCAGCTAAACATGTTCAGTGTGGTGCTACAAACTTGAAGCATAAGATATTGAGAGATCAAGGTGGAGACAGGAGGGATGAAACTTATAATGGTTTGGTATGCGGTAGAATTACAGATGGTGAAAAACAGGACAAATAGAAGTAAAATTATCTTTCAAAGTTGGAAAATACAGTGAAATTCTTAAACCAGCACTTCAAAACAAAAAGAACATGTGTTCCAAGAACAGACAGTTGATACATTTACATCAAAGTCCACCCTCATATCAAGCAGTAATTCTCTGACTAACTCCATGCCGTAATTAAGATGCATTGGAACTAACAAATTGGCACTTTAAATACAGATGAGACAGAATCCTTAACTTGCATCAGAAGACATAGCATTGCCAATGAAGCCAAAGCTTTCCTGTTCATGGCTTAAATATACACCACTTCTAACACTGATTATAAAAGATAGCCTACTTGAATGTTCATTAATTTGACATACAATTGTATCCTGTCCAACATTTTTGCAAGAGAAGATGACGCCAACCTCACGTACGCACATTTTCCTAATCAGTGGAGGACTTTATAAGTAATGGCTGGCGTGCTAATTGGAACCCGTCTATCACATTACCTCTCCCCCAACTAATGACTCCATATCAATAATGTAAGGGGAACAGGAATCGTATCTCGATATTTTCACATTTACTCTATCATGAAGCATTATCAGTGTCGATCGAAGTACCAACATCCAATTTTCCCCAATCGATGTGAATATGTCTCCCGTTTCATACGTACGCTTGCTAAAATCACTGAAGCACATTTTGCACAGGAAATTCTCCATCTATCATACAGCAAATTTAACAAGACAGGAAATTAAAAGATTTGGATCTCGAATCCCTGGCAAGGGAGGAATCTGCCTTCTGGTTTTAGAGGTGGTGCAAGGAGTAAAACAATTTTTAACTAATACAGCCTTTCAGAAATTTCAGTTGAACTGATATGAGCAACAGGAAAGAAAAAAAAGGGCAGCAAAATTGAATAACATCCAGATTTTACTGACTAGCTTTCATTTCTTTTGATAGATACTAGCAGCATTGGTGAAAGTAATTTCAAATATCTGCTTGGCACAAAACATTAACATGTACGAGTAATAAAAGCACACACAAAGACTGCATTAATGTCTTGTCACAATAACTAGCTCACAAAAGCTCACTCTCGAAAAACTTCAACTTTGAAAGAATTTTCAAGTTAAAAATGACAAAAGTGTTTAGAAAATTTGCGCTAGATAGATCACTGTGTAGAAAAAAAAATGAATTGTCACCAAGTTGCATATATACACATAAGAAAAAAATGAATTTCTGAACCAGCTGATTTATGTCCATAAACAATCAATGTATCAACAATCGTACAAAAATGCTTCAATTTTAAATTTGGCATGATGGAAAAAACTGGAGTAACAACATTAAAACTGACACTACATTCCAGACAACTGTTCATAGACAAAGCACTGAATAACCTCAGCATGTTGGTGTCCACCTTAGCATTACATCTACTGCTGTCTAAATATAGCCTCAAGCACTACATCCCAAATGTGTCCTTACAATGCCAGCCACACTGGGAGGAAACAGGTTTAGATGTTCACTTTGCCTGCTTTCTTACACAAACAGACATCCACAGCAGGCAATCTGGTTCCCTATAATTTCTTGGTGGTCAGTAGATATTCAGCATTCTACAATACATGACATTTTATGATACTGGTTACAAAGTTGTACATAATTGTGATCACAATTAAGCATAAAAGGCAATTATCCTTGCAATACTCATATTCAAATGAGGAAATGTCATAAGCTCACTTTCTACATGTGGTCATAAAAGGACATAAAAAAGGTTGTCAGATATTTAATTACAGGAAAATATTATTAATTATACAGTACAGGGTTTTTTTTAGCTCAACCGACAGTATGATTGATTACTACACCAACTGACTGCCTCTATTCTTGAAATCCTTTCCATTCCATTCAGGGATATGAATTAGCTTTCCATTTGACAACTGATGTCACATGCTGTTTTCAAAACCCTAAATAATAATTCACTGATGAAACAGCAAAACATGAAGAATATCAGAGTTGATGTATGACCCCTTGATTGATTCACGGGTTTTCTTTAATTAGCACTATATCCCACTGTCATTGTATGAAAGTATACAATCAATCATGTCAAAAACTGCTTCTATTTTGTTGTCTTTAGGTTTCTTGTGACAATTTATCAATTTTGACCTGGAATCACATGAGAATTGTGCGACTCAGACAGTGAGTGAGTGAGTGAGTGAGTGAGTGAGCGAATGACATTAGTTATATTTGAGAGAGGTCCACTTTATGACCAAAGTATGCAAAGTTTCATGGATAAGTACTGAAATGGACTAAGAGTTATGCTACAAATATAATAGAACACAAGAACAAGAAAACAGAAAACACTTCACAATGTGTAGCAGATTGATGATGCTCTAAGAACAGTTTTCATACAGCTGCAAGCGAGTAGGTTCGGTTTTATGCGGCTTCCAGCAATTTCATGGCAAGGGATACCAGAAATGGATTTCACACCAGGCATGTGGAGAATCAAACTCGGGTCTTCAGCATGACACTCAGCATACCCATCAAACAAGGCTACCCATTGCCTCACAATCATCTGTGACAATACCACTCTCCAGTTATTGTATACCGATGCTTCAAAGTGAAATAAGTAATGCAACAATCTATGGTCCAGTACGCCTCCGCATACCAACACAAGTCACTACTCTTTCACAAGCCTTTATATGAACCATGGATTGAAAGGAGGGCCTTACCACTGATAATGATCAGCTGTGTGTAGGTGAAAACCAGGTACAGCAACTCCCACCAGAACTAATTCATGAGTCACTTCCTTCAATGTCAGCTGCACGCCTCAATACTGTGACCTCCAGATCCCAGTTCTCACATAATTTATTGAGCCATAAGGTCACCCTCATTACAGACACCAACCATATAGGGTATGTTTTCCTCCGATCTCCTCATGTAAATATACTATCTCATTTGCAAGCTTCTCTCATACATTCAGTACCTTTGATGTTTGTAAGATCAGTGTTACTGTAAGGTTAAAAAAATTCATGCTTAGTGGGTGGATATGGTTCCATCAATTTCAGGGCAGAAGCACAAGAATATTCTTCAATATTGTAATAAGGGAAATGACACCTGGTCTAAGTTAATGCTTTCGTCTCTATGTGACGTCATCAAGATGTGGATACCAACACAATGGAAACATAAGTCTAGTAAAGCTTCTGTGTTTAGGATTTAGAGAGAATAGGTGATCAAACTTAGGATAGATACATTTAATGACACAGACACCATCAACAACTTGAAAAGATAAAGATAAAATTGTTATTGTCTGTTTTATAGTCAATGGGTTCGGGAACATTTGGCAAGCCTGAGTTTCAAGTGCCACAGTTTCAAATGTGAAGGGTCGCCAGAGGCTGAATTCCACACACTGATACCAGTGGTAAATAGGTGATTTACAGGTTTATAGGAATTCAGAAATGTGGGGTAGCAACAGTTGGGGTAATACAACTATTTGCTTAAACAAGAACATATCCTATGCAATATGGAGTGCAAAGGAGAAGGGTGTGATAAGTCTTGGATGTTCGTTGCTGAAAGTTTGTGGGTAGGAGAAAGAATGTGGGTAGCAGCTAAAATAACACTGTGAAAATGTATGGCATCACCGAGTTTCCACATTGTCGAAAAAGGGAACTATTCAATTCATCTGGGTGTTACCATGATAACGCTATGAAATATTATATTTAAGCTGCCGGGCAGAACAACTTTGATGACCCAGCAATTCTTGGTTTTTCCACACTGTATGTTATCGCTGAAACTCCTAGCATTTCAATGACAAATGAGCCAATGAGGGTGATTTGGACAACAATGAAAAATCCCTGCCCACCAATTTCGTAATTGTCAGCAACAGCTAAACTTGTATTTTCCATGTATCTTCAAATCTATTCAACATTAGAATCTTCCT
The DNA here is from genome assembly GCF_037392515.1 of Haliotis asinina. Lineage (NCBI taxonomy): Eukaryota > Metazoa > Mollusca > Gastropoda > Lepetellida > Haliotidae > Haliotis > Haliotis asinina. Next base: position 42,740,790 of record NC_090282.1, read on the forward strand.
ACTAAAAGTATCACACTTCCCCATAGGCCTGAAACCAAATCAACCCAACAACTGGCACATTCATGGACACCCATGAGGTTTCTACACAACACACGAGGTGAAAGTATTTCCTTTGTGTGGGACGGCCACCATGTCATCATGTCTTACAATAGCCAACTTGAGGGAAGAAGAATCTTGTGTGTTCAGGTTTACCTGATAGTACCTGAGGCCCTAACCTAATCTAGGTCACACACATAACCCACCACACCTAACTCTGAGTCCTTCAAGACTACACACTCGATGTTCTTTGGCACAATAACATTCATTTAGCACTGGCAGTCCCTATAGCTGACCAACATCAATACACCAACACATAAAAACCAACATTTCAAAAGGATACCTAAATAATGTATATGTGAGTCAAACTGATGAGAGTTGCTGTGGTATAATTTCATATTTCAACATCAGGAAGAAACTTTTTGGTAGTATGAAACGCTGTTTGTTTTAAAAAACCTCCAAACAATCACACTAGTTTATCCTCTGGATACAAAATGATCTGTGTCATAAATACTTCAAGTGGTTATTTCACATTATAACTTGTCATATTTACAAGGTGTCAAATCAACAGTTCTGAAATTATAAATTTATTGTGCCCATTGTATCATACACAGGGTCACAAAATGTTATGAAGTAAACAAACAGAAAAGTGTCTTGACCATTGCAAAGTTCCATTAATTTGATATAACATTCAGTTTATTTCTGCCCTTTGAATTTGTTGCTGAACTCTTCATTTGATGTAAACTGGACCTGATCATTTTATATCGATATGTCACTGAACCAATTGCTCGATTGCAATTAAACATTTCATCATAGATTTCTTAGGTTTTTCAAAAGTGACACTATTAGCTGCTCTTGTGATTTATTTTACTCATGAAACTTACGCAGTTAATTCAACAATAGTCAGTGTCTCTCTATTCAATGACTATAAATGACCAGATGCGACTTCTGTTGGACTGAGTAGCTGCCATCCATTTTTCACACAAAAACTGTCCAGACTCCATCAATTCTTTTGTCAAGCAGACATATGTATTAAAAGCAATATTACTGCCGTACATCTTTCCACATTATATGTGGACAATTCATCTGGACTGTCCATCAACACATAAAAAATTCAAAGTTTGTCGAAGGTTAGTCACAAATCAAAACATATGATGCCACATATCCATAATTCCACTGACGACGATGTTCAAACACAAAGGCTGTTCAAAACCACATTTCAACTAAAAATGTCAATACCTGCCTCTCAGATGTCTACTGGCCATCCTTCATTGTCTAGACGTAACCCCCAACTATCAGAGATATGTCACAAAAAAGGTCTAAAAGACCAGACACATGCAATGGTAGATTATTATTAACCATAATTCTTTACATCTGCAGAAAATTTAAGTGCCTGTCCTTCAAGATCAAACAATATAGCCATGAGGGTTCTTTCTTCTAATGAAAACTAGGGTTTTGATGTTGGCATCCTCGAGCCTGTCGAACTGTTGACATCAAAATGAGGCTGATCATTAAACTGTCTCGACCGCAGGAAGTCACATAGATCATGCTGAACAGCATTAGCCGCTCAATTCTGCTGAATATAAGTTCTGACATTACCAATACATTAAGAACAGGAATGAGCTCAGAATGAAATCATTTGATGTGTCTACATTATGTTTATTAATATAACCGTATTGATTACAATCATCTTCCCAACAGATATAGAGGAGGATAACGAGGGTTTCAGATAAATAGGTCAAAAATAGCATCACTGCATCTTAATGAACTGACTTATGCAGTATCTTTATAGATACTCAGTATCATCCATATTAGGCGATTTTAAGTAATATCATGTACTGTTGTGACATAAAGGTTAATGTCATACGCTTCAATAAAAAGATACACATTTGTAAAACAATTCTTCCATGCTAACAACTGATGACAAAAATATTGTTTAAAAGGCTTTTTCAAAATAGAGAAGTAAATCCAGTTCTACTCCAGAAAAGAACACTACCACCAATTTGAGTCAAAGTCAAACTTGTTACCATGGAAACACAAAAACATCTTTCATTCAGAAATCCAAAACTACCAAAAGGCACAAGAAGACCACCAGATCTATATATGTGCCATGTTTGGTGAAGAAACATTGAACGGTTTTAGAATTCTGCTTCGGAGAAAGAGTACATTGACCAATTTGAGTCAAAATCAAACCTGTTGCCATGGAAACGCAAAAAATATTTTATTTGGACATCCAAAACTATCAAAAGGCACCAGTAGACCACCAGATGTGCCAAGTTTGATGAAGAAATACTGAACGGTATGACAGTAATGATCCGGAAACAACAAATGTGCACTGACGGACGATTGGACACAGTCTTTTTTAATACCCTCCTGCAAAAAGCGTTGTGGGGGACAACAATGGACACACACAACAGACCTCCTTCCTTGATAACAACACGCCCTTCGTCTCCACAACTTAAATAACAAAACGAAAGAAAATTAAATAAAAACACCTTTCAAGAATAATCTGTTACAAACCCTATTATTACTGTGCTACAAACACGGACCCATCGAAACAAAAGAGTAACATTATTCTCTAGCATAATGAAATTACAATAACTATAGCCTCTATCCAAACACGCACCAAGTTTATTTGATTACCTAAGACTACAGACAACGGCAGTGACTTGAGTGTCCGACGGGAAATGTTCCTACAAAGCTCAGTGTGGTAGCATCCCTAGGTACTGACAGCCCAGTTAAAATGGTAGTGCTGCCTAATCAATAGGATGCCATGCAAGTAAAGCACAACCCTATCACAGCAGTAGAAGGTCCTTCGGGACTTAATACTCTAGCTAGGAGGTGTCAGATCCACCTAAATTGGAATTATTTTCGCAAATTGACTAGGGTTGATTGTCAATGTTGAATGAATGACCCAGCTAAATAGGACTGAAGAAACTGTCAAATCTGAAAGCACTTTTGTCTTCAGGTGTGTAAGGAACAAGTAGGTTTTGATGCCGCTAACATAGCAAAATTAGGAGCTTCACAAATTGTACTGATGAGGTACATGACACCAGGGTTTCCTATGTAACAAGAAAATGTACTTTCCCTTGGACCATTGTCCTCATTGAGACCTGTTCAAGTGCTACCAATCTTCTGTAGAGAGCCAGTGAGGCAGAAGCTAGTATACAATCAGGGTATCATTTATTTCATACTTTGCACTCTATATTATATAGCCAACTTGCACCAGCATTCTTGAAGCTTGCATCTGGGACATCACCCTAGTTGTGAGAGCATGAATTGATGAAGCATTTAGCAACATCTACCGGGGTAAAACACAACAAGACTGGGGATGCCCAAAATGGTCTGGGGATGCCCAATTGTGGACAGCAATATATATGTTTAGATAGTAACACTTAAAATCTCCAGGCTAATCCAAACTCCTTTCACTATTCAAGAATATTTCAAAAACTTTAAAAACATGTATCCATTTGTTCTTTAATAGGTCAATGTGCCATGTTACTTGCTTGCTGTTCAACACCACATGCAGCAAATATTCCAGCTATACAGCAGTTGACTGTAATTAATTGAGGTAACCCAGTGATCAACAGCATGAGCATCAGTCTACACAACTGGAATATGATTACATGTGTCAACAAAGTCAGCCTGATCAAACGATCTCATTAGTTGCCTCTTACAACAAGCATGCTTTGCTGAAGACAAATACTAGTCTGGAACTTCATGAGTTGGGCCAATGTAACATACCATTCAAACGTAACATCATTTTTGAAAGACACAAGGTGACTTACAGTAAATATCTCGTGTATAAACTAATGTCAACCTTGCTGTTTCTCTTCCCCAATAAGTATCTTTACATTGATGAAGTACATATGAATTCTTCAACACAATTATCACACAGACTGCAGACACTTCATAATTCAAACTAGTTATTATTTCCATAAAAAGAAGGCCACATTCCTCTATCTATTCAAACCAGGGGCCCGTTTCACAAAACTCTCGTAAGCCTAAGGTCTCGTAACTTTTCTCGTAGCATTGGTACCTCCTATACTGAAACATAGAAAGCAGGAATGCTACGAGGAAAGTTACGAGATCTTAGGCTTACGAGAGTTTTGTGAAACGGGCCCCAGGTACTTTTTCGTATCAAAAAAGGTAATATTTTTATGTCAAAAATTATCTTGACAAGAAGAGTCATAAATCAGATTTTGAAATGCAGTCTGTGGTAAAATGGAAATTTGTGATGCAATGGAAAATAAACTATGTGCATTTTTCATAATTTGTCATCAATAATTTCTAGTTCACAATGCTAAAAAAGAATAGTTCAATATCATCAACTGCTTCATCAAAACAAGGAGAACATCTCTACTTTTTCATGAAATAAGGGTCATTTTCACAAGGTTATCACCAACCTACAACCATTTAAACATACAGACACTGAGGAGGACACTCAGTTCTTGCAGGAAGAAGATTGCTTTGCCAAGTGAACATGTTTGCTGAATGTAAAATATACCGACAGGCCGTTAACAGATATTCAGGAAACGAAAAATATTTCTAACAAAATGAAACGATAAAAATAGTTCCCACCGCCTTGGAGCCAACATGTGATACTGGGCATAGTTAGCCAACATTTGGAAAGAGATGCAAGAGTACAAAATTCAATTGCTCCAAGGGCTACAGATACAAGGTTGCCCTTCAAGGTAAATGAAAGACTGGAAAAGAAGAACTCAATTTACTAATTGAGAGCTAAGCCATGTTTATCACCTAGCTGGTGAACTTCATGTGTAGATGAATAGGGTTCTAGCGCCATCTTTTACCAAGCTTGTTCTCCAACAAAATGCAATCACTCATGGCACAATGCTGCCTAACCAAGACACCTCTGTATGTTCAATGCTCAATGGAACAGATTTATCAGCTTTTGTCATTGAATATGATACCGAATGTGTGCCAATTTTCTTGATTTGGCCAACAGCACAGAACACATGTACAGACATACTTCTACTCCACAGATGCTAATATATGTATCAGGAAATTTTTCTTATTGTACAGTACTTTCCAGTGCAAATTGTTACTGCCCCTAACTGATAGCCTCCTCTTCACTTGCTGCCTCTTGATATTGCCAGCAAAGGAATACCCCATCTCTGTTAGATGTAAGGCTGTAGGCCACAGACAAGATGTGTTTTGGGAAGGGCACCCGCCTATTCTCCTGGAATAATGTGAAGGCATCACAATATTGATGTCTTGGGCCATCAACCACAACTTATGAAGACTTCCACACCATGTCTGACCTAAAGTAACTTGTAGTTCCTGAATTAAGCCATGTATGTACTTTTCAATAATTCCCTAAGGGAACCTTGAAGTCTCAGAGATGCGAATATGACTGGCATCTCTGAGAAAATCAAAACATGATGGAAAGGGGGTGAATAGAATATCAATTATAACTTCCGCAGTCTATTAGAGAGACACTGTATCACATGCATCGTGTGAGCCAAACATGTCAGCCATATTGCGAGTTCACTGGAAGAGCTTTAGATTGTCAAGGGAGGTAACTGAGCACTAATAATTAGAGAATCCTGAAAAAATTCGTTTAAAGCAAAGTGCAATGTGATTAAATGAATGCAACAAGTAAATGATAAATGAATGTACATCAACAACAACTACACAAACCTCTCCACCCTGAATCCCCCTCACCATTAAAAATGACATAACATAATGAACCATTACGAACCATTCAAGTACTTATACATTTACATGAACTGTGGCTAAAGCATACCTCTACACTAAGAATGAGCAATGTCAGATAAAGCACTGTAGTTGTCATTAAGCATCAGTTTCTTTACCCAGTAATCTGTCTTATTCTTCAGCTCATTACATGACTATCTACTGATAATATTGATATTGTAGGTTGAAATCAATGTGACATGCTGACGTTGTAACATGGCACTGATGTATTGCCACTGATCCATAGAAAACGGCATGGCATCAATGGTATGATCAATCGTAGCACCCAAAAAGATACAGCACAAAATGATGGATGTAATATGAGAGATCAATATCACCGATAACATACAATGGAACTGTATGTCAAAGGAAACATGGCTCAGGACAAGGGGATTAATTCTTTAATGTAAATACTCCTTTGTGTCAATACATATGGCCTCAACATTGACCTGAACAAAAAGCTAACACAATAAATGTTATCAGATGTCAATTTTTGTCACTGAACAATTGTTTGAAAGTACTAATGAAGTTATTATCCGAAATCACAATCATAAACATTTTGCTTCTGTGAGGCAATAAAACAGAATTAATGTTGTTTTTTCAGTGAAAGATTTTGAAGTAAGTCTAGAGCATACATAATTACATTCCTTTAGTCTCTGAGTGGTTACACTCCATCCCACAAAATGCCCAGAATGCTGAACCGCACCTGCTACATGAAAGGCAGGCATCCAAATTGCTGTCTTGCATCTCTTATTTTCAGGCTAGACTAGACAAATGATAACAGTACATCAATTTCTAATTGAAACTATCTACGATTAGAGAAGTTCCCATTCATCAGCCAAGTTTACAGTGAACACTGGGACAGGAGTCCAAACCCTCCCAAATTACTAAATTAAACAATTATATAGATATGTCCTGAACATTTACACAGGGACAGAACCACTGAATTTGGGGGATTTTCCTACATGGACGCAAACTCATTTCTAAAACTGCAATCTCCAAACCTATGCACTAGCTACTTGTTTAAATGGGAGCTTTCGGGGAAACTGTCAATAATACATACTGATGATGCAATCTGTGAGAGACTTAGTAAATAGGCGCTAACTTTAAGTAAAATTCCTGTCCCATGACAACAGGGAGCACAGGAATGATCTTCAGCCATTGTTTTCTTTGATTTCAAATGAACTGAGGAGTTCAGCATGATGAACAAAAGCAGGGACTGGCATGTAGATGTGCTTCAAAGTCCATTTTCAGCTCACAGTCTGATATAAAAAATACATAAGAGACAAGAATTAATTTTACAACATTATATATATAATGACATATTGAGACTGTCGGCCTATCTAACAGAAGATGCCTTTAACAAAAAGCAAGATTAGGTCTTTCTTGTGTAACTTCACAGGGACTTCTATGGGTTCACACAGGCCTCTAAGGGACCTGATGAATACACTGCCACCTCTTCATTACCTTGGTTATCAACACACAAAAAAATTGAATCTTCCTCCAGTCATTAAAATGCCAGGCAAGTATACAAGGCACTCCATAACAGGCAATGCTCCACATGTCCCTGCAGGCTGTAATTATGTCATGGAGATTAATTTTAGCTCTACCTTAATCAGTTAATCACAATATACACATAAAAGTTCATTACTTTACCTACACAAACAATAACTGTCAAAGCAACATGCATGCAGCTATGAGGACACTGTGCCCATGTTTAGATGAAGGATACACAAGGACATGAGAATGTCACGTCATCAATTTACTCCCCTTTGAGAAACAGTATGGACATTGTGTTGAGACAATCATACCAGTGAACAAACAACTGCATTAGGCAATATTACACGACATGCACTTATGTCATATTGTGTCATGACTGATTAAGAAAAATTTGGACTTCTTCAAATAAGTTGATGCACTGGTTCTTTTGACATGTTCAATCAAGTTGACGGTTGACGGTTCAAGCTGGTAAATGCAATGAGACATTTCAACCTTTTCTTCATCGTAACTGCATTTTATCAGACACAGCAGTAAAAACACATCAAGTCTTGTAGTATGTATCTTGTATTTTATTCATTCAAAGTAACAGTATAACAATATCATGTTCACTTCCGAAGTCCGACTTGATGTCCAAAGAGGAGGCAAATGCTCTCTCTCTCAAGATAAGCTGACCTGTATGTTGTAGTGTGAACAAAAATAAATCTGAATGAAATTTTTGGCCTTTTGGAAAAATATACTAATGGAAACAAGGAAGGGAACAACAAATGCAAGTATTCCCATATTCTTTTAGACATGCTTTTTATTGCAGTGTGTCTTTCAAAAGAGATTGACAACTGTTAATTAAAAATTGAATCATTATCTATAAATACTGCATAACCTTGAGTCAAAATGACAAAGTCTTGTGAAATAAAGATATTTTACGTCACCAGTGAGTGGCGAGACATTTACAATATTTTGTGCATTGTGTGAATAAAGCAAAACTTTATTTTACTGCAAAAGTTTCCATAGAATACTCTAGAAGACTCAGTTTTCATATCAATAATCGCAAATATTTTCCCTCATCAATTATTGATCTTCTCAGCCAGGCTTAACTGTGGGTGAAGATCAGAATTATCCTTCAATAAAGTCAATTGCCAGTGAAAGAGGTATTCTGGACCAGTTGGTCGCGAATGCCATTGATGACGCAACTAAAGAGTAAACACATCACAGGAATAACACTGTCACTATGTTATCAGGGCAAAAACGACCTCAGCAGGAAAATCACAGCTCCTGCCCAGCCACTCTCTCAATACAACCAAGCCTGTGCCGGAACTACATTCTTTTGTACTTCTACACTCCTTTTCCAGGTCATACTGGAGCGTTAAAAAATACCCCACTTATTTTTAAGTCAATACAACGACTAGAGGCTGTAAGTATTACGTCATTATCAGCATTTACAGGGATTTCCAAGAAGATTATTGATTGTAGTTTAATACTCCTGTAAAAGGAAATTGTAATTAATAAAGGTTACAAATATCCCAGGGGAACAAAACCAAAATATATGATTACAATACTTGATTCTCTATACTTTTTCTGCTCAAATTTCGGACCATCAGAACCAAAAAGGAAATTCCAGAGACTATGCTTTATGTTCTGAAATCTAATAAATATAATTACATTTGAAACCCTTCATCATCCTAAGAAATAAAATCTTCCCACAAAACAAGAATTGCTGAAAATTTATTGCATTATGTTTAAAAAAGCCACGAGGAACTAAACTTCTGGGGAAATATTTTTCCAAATGTTTCACAAAGAGTCAATTTACAGATATTTAAACCCATAAACATGGCAGTTGGCAATAGAAACACAAGACATTTACAAAGAATGTCTGACATGTAAGAATAACAATGGAGATATTTTCATTTTTATTTGTGAAAGTTCCATTAATATGAATTATCATAATGAGCAGTAATGGCTCCATGACACTGATGGTGACAGGTTTGTGTGTATCACAAATCAGATCACAGCTCATCTCGTATCATTACAAGTATGTTGACAGACAAATCAGATGGTGAATTTAACCAATCTAACCATGTTTCTGTAAGCAATAATACAATCCACTTATAAGGGTACGGTACTTCCAAACATGGATGTAGGAGTGCATGTTTTCCTTGACAGTGACAGCACACCCTGTTTATAGCTCACCTTGGGAAGCACAAAACAATCTTTTAATAGTATTCACATGTACCTTGGTTGCAAAGTAGGCTTCAAGGGGAAGGCTACAAAATAATATTTGCTCATTGCAGCAGAAGTGCTTTCATACACAAATAGTTGGCATTGATACAACACCCCCTCACTGTAACACAGAATCTTTGAGCCATAAGGAAGCTTTAAAAAAAATTGATGTTGTTGTGTAGGGTATTAAAATATGTTCTAAAAAGGGAAGACTGATATTTTGTACTACCTTACACACTGCCATTAACAATGAGCTTTAAGTGATTTAACGAGGAGCGAACCTTTTCAGCCAAAGGACGTAACAAACATAGTCCTTCTTTCAAAGGACATACAATGAACAGAACACAAGGTGATCACTACAGCATGTGTAACATACAGTGTACCAGTTAGCCCTAAAGACAAGCATAATTTCTGCCTTTAAATCCACTCTGCCATGTAACCCAAAGAACAATGTCACTACAATTACAGCAGCAGCCCGTGGGGGGCCAGCAAGTCAACCTCATTACAAGATCAAATCACAGAACTTGACATTATATGAGGTGTGTAACATTTCTGTGTGTAACATGGTCAACATTTCTCAGTATTTTTGCTATTGAGGATGTTTAGGATGGTCAGAGGTTGGCCGTGTCACTCGAACATGTGCACAGTGGGCTTTATTTATAAGGAAAAGGAGATCTGTAAGTAACCGTATCATATTCAACATCAATTCTGCAGCAGATTAACATCATTTTTTTTACTATTTTTTTTGGCAAAATTACTTCCTATGCCCAAGACCAAGGTATGATTTCATACGTTTTGCCTACCTGCATCAGGTGCAACAAAGTACATCATACAGGTTGCATCTCTGAAGAATCCCTGATTACCACCTTAGGAATATCACCACACAATGTTCTGTTTTTTGCCATGCATACTAGTATGCACAACAAATTATACATTTCATGGCTCCTTTCCGGTTGTTACGATCATCAAAAGGGTGCCACAGTAAAACAGAATTTATAGTCCACCTTTACCAATCATATCAGAATTTGCATTTCGTAATAGCATTTTGCAGTAGCTATGGCACCATCTGTTACTGTGGTTGAAATAACTAAAATGCATCAATTTGGAAGCCCTTATTTTCTATCTCCCTTGGTCCCACATATATGCGCTGATTGGGTTTGGTCTTGATTGTGTTCACACTGGTATGCGTTTCATTTCAAATAGAAGTGAAGCACAAGTGAAACCGAAGTATCAAGGAAACGCGCTTTTCCTGCAAATATCTATAGCACTATCCCTCTTGCCCCGAGCAACATCAAAGAAACGCTTAAACTCGGACCTCCAGTAACATAATTATTGATACAAGAAATCAATCAAGCAACTTTTCATTAAAGTCTGCTTTCGTGTGACAGTCTGGAGATAATTTCAGAGGTTCAAAAAGTGAGGTAATAAATATGGCCGATTTCTTCCAAAGTGGTTTGAACAATGGAAACGCAACATATGAATATTGGCTTTGGGATTCAGAAACTGATGCGAACATGACTCACAAGGAACAAAATGTTCATACTTCTAAACGACAACTGTCAGTAACAAAGAATGAATTATAAATAGCCAGCTAAACTGACCTCGAAAAACATTTGCACATTTACTAACACTGGTAGAAGACAGCTTGGTTTGGCATGGTCTCGATTGGTTGTTTTTGCACATTACAAAATTGGACCAATGATAATCAGAGAAGTCTAGATCCGATCTAGTACAGATAAACCCATTATGTCCGGTACACCTGAAGTGAACTTATACAGGCCAAACAAGGAGTCCTCTGAAATATAACATTTTTTATCTCTGAAAGCATTATGATTGGTCGAGTTTTTCATTTGAAAAGAAAACACTATATCCATACTATTGAGGAAATGATTCAACTACTGTCATCTAACATGAGAATAAGCCAGAAAGATGTGTGTCAAATCAAAATGTGTCTGCACACTTGTGCAACAGCAATAACATTCAAGCTTATAACTGAGACTCCATTATTGGATAAACCATCCCATCTATAGATTATAAATATCATTATGTTGGTGATTAATAACCTGAGCTACTAAAACAGCAGGTATAGTTATATAGCCTATAAAAAAGTGGAATTACGCCACTTATACTGCTACGCATCAGATCAAACCAGCGATTAATGTACCATATCAAAGCTAGATTTTGCCATCAATTTCTGGGAGAACTAATGCTACATCTAATCCAGTCTGCCAGCTTCACAAATGCCAGGCCTTCAATCAAGACTGAATTAACCCCAACCAAAGACTGATATACTACTACCTTTCCCAAACAGTAAGGAAGGGCATTCAATCAAAAAGAAAGCTATTTCCTTGGTTCGAACAACAAAGACAAAATCAGGAATGAAAGGGTCAACCTCGAAGTGCTAGTCAAAGAAACGCTGACACACGAAGGCTCTGAGCAGCCTGTTTATGCTTGCTCATGGAATGGGTCTGAATAATCAGTTATATTGAATTTTGGGTCGTATTTTACAAAAGAGAGGTCACACTGCACAGGAATGATCAACGCGACAGTGCAAATTGTTCACCCGCAAATATTCTGTTTAGCATTCATGCAATCAGCTAGGAGACTATCAGCATGACCTGTTATGGTGCAGGGTTCCTAGTCATTGCCATTCCTCATTTATATCTTCCATAGCAATTACAACCAACCCCAGTAACTGAACCTTTCAAAGTTAATCATTCAGTTCTATCACTGATTTTGTAACTTCTAACTAGATACTATCCAGTATCTAGATGATCAGAGCATTACAATGGAGGATTATAATAATCTGATGTCTTGCCAGAAAAACACAAAAACACAAGGTAATACAACTGCCCGAATTGTGCTATGATACTGTGCGAAGTTTCTGCTGTTAGCATGGCGAGCAATGATCCATTTTCCTGAGCAAGATATAATTCTAGGCTGCATCAGCCATTTTGTACTCCACGCAGCGATGAGGCTCTTGTGGAAAAAACATCTTGTGTTGGATAATAGACCAGCAGGTGTGGAATTGCCATGCCTCAGTCGTCACTTCCTCATTCACTGCCAGACAAGTCACAGTCACCATATCCCTGGAAAAATGTCTATGGGTAAATTTAGTAGAGGCTATTACTCCTCTTGCAGTGGACTCCAAGTGTAATAGGTGTACATGTTGTCCCTAGAAATAGCCCCTTAGACTAGTCCCCATCAACTCATCATGGTTAGGGTTATTGTCTGGCTAGTACCAATCACTGATCTGTCTGCTTCACAGTTGACTATTTTTACAGGCTGTCAGCATAATCTAAACTATTGCTGTGTGTGGTATTTAACAATAAATAGTATGCTTGAAACAAAATCAGATACCCACACCCCTATCCTGTTATATCCTATGATAGTTTTGAGATGATGAAATCATCCCACCACATGAATGGGTGGAATTTCATATTGAGTTTGAATACATCTGTTCGAAGATACTTTTAGGACAAAATATACATTTTATTGTGACCAAACAGAAAACACGTGCTCAAAAACTGAGCTCAACTTAAATAAAGTACATAATGTTTACAAGACCTGAATAACCACAGTGGAAGCTGTCTAAACCAGCACTCACTGGGACTGAAGAAATAATCCGGGTTAGACAATGTGCTGGATATTATAGCTGATGATAAATGCACACGCCTTGAATGGGACTGAGATTTCAAGCCGGTTTTGACAACTTGCTGGACTGGATAGATGCTGGTTTTGACAGCTTCCACTGTATTTAGAGAGACTTTACGGATAACAACTTCTTTAATTTTTTTGGCTTGAATATTGACCTGCGGAACACACACATTTAGTTAAATGTGCAGTATTTCATAACATTCTGACGTGATTGTTAGCATTTCTGAAGTCTCCCTTACTTAACTCGTCCACCAGCACCTGAACAACTGACAATTAAATGAATCAATATCCAGAAGTCAACAAAGTCATCATTCCTGATTGATGGATATAGATTTCTAGCTTGCATGATAGGCTAGATTTTAAGCACAAAAATTGACCACAAATCACTTGACAATTTTCCAACCCTTATAAGTTGCTGCAAGCACATCCTGTTTAAGGGAACAAGTATGACAACTTCGAAAGCCCTGACCTATTTCCACATTATTGCATCAACTGACTGCCAATGATATCAGTATGAAGTGGGTTCTGGACTCATGGCTCCGATTATTTAGGCAATCAATGTCGGGGCAATAATGTATCAACGTGATGAAACAGAGGTTACAATTACACCTCTCTGTGTGTTTATAAGACTAACTATTACGACAGATCAGAACAAAACAAAATGGTCAAAATTGCAAAGTTATAAACAATTTGAAAGGTTAAGCTTCCACCACAGTCAGAACTTTCTGACAAAGTGTAGAACTGCATAAAAACAAACTTACAAAGTCAGGTCCCTCCTGATGATTCAAAGCTTCATGGCCCAACAATGACAATTATCAAGAATCATAAATTTCCAAGCACATCTGTCGAACAAACTGATCAATATAGCACTTAGGCTAAGTAAATAATGCACTGAGTATCAACAAAGGTGCCAGTATTGCTTTAACAGTAAATCTTCACATTCAAATTATCACCCCAATGTGCAACATACTGATAGATGTGTCCACAGTTAGTAGACAAGACACAGCCATGAAAAATGTGACAGAAAACCACATATAACCTAATCAGAAAAACGAACAGGAGGCAATACATGACATATCACACATTCTATAACTTGATTATACCATGGCAATGTAATGAAAGATAACAGACTGGGAGACAGGGGGATCAGAGGTTGCAGTCGGTGCTTGATGGCAGCAACAATGTTGAGACAATAGGTGTCAACGTGTGCTCACTGTGCCATACCCTACACTATGTTATCTCACATTTACAGCCTCAAGTCACTGAATCAGATATAACAACATGGAAAGCCTATCACAAAACACCCAGATAGTATTGATCGCCTTTCCGACCGAGCAAACAATATTGACAGGTAGAGTCTAACAACATCAGTGCTGTTACAAGCCATGGCTAAACCAACACATTATGCCCGTCTACTCAGTGCATCATGTTATCAAAGAGGAAATACTTCGGAAAAGGTGGATGATTATTTCTAATCAGATAGTCATCGCTGAGCTTTTAACGAAGTTACAGGCAGACTTTCTTTTCTATGCTGTATGAAGTTGTCATTAACTGTACACATGTACGACATTAAAGTATTTAATCAGTCATGCACTAATTGCACATATTTGTTTGTGCCTGTTGTGACTAAAGCCTCTTCACATTCATATAATTATTCTACAGATACAAACAACAAAAAAAAGCCTTTTATGTATACCAGGTGGAAAATTTCAAACATATTTTCTTAACATATAAATCATGATTGAAATTAATCTTTTGTTTCACTTAAATGTTACTACTGGCTAGCAACCAGTTATCGCCATTTTTAAGCGTTTTTTAAGGATTTGCTCCATTATTTTTATAGGAATGAAAAAATTTGTGTTGATGAGAGATCAGCTATTCACCGATGTTTTCTGCTTGTTTACAGTTACCAAACATGTTTCTCCGAAATGCGGTCAACAGGGAGTGTGGTAGTGTATATTGTGCTTTCCCATCAACTAACAAGACCAATTATCCCCATTTCTGAATTTTTTTATGTTATTCACCTAATTTGACATAAACTTGGTAATAAAACTATCGTGTTTAAACCTTGACATATTGAAGAAATTTCGTAACTGGAATTTGTTTAAAAGAAAGAAATTTAAAAGAAGAAAACTCGCTCTCACTGTGAATGTTGACGGATGCTGATATAAGCTAATGGGAATATGGAGATGTCACGCTGGGTTTGAACTTATGAAAGTTGACATTTCAAGTAGTAGTTTGCAAATTTTGCAATGTTTGTTTTCTCGGGTAAGAACGAAAAGATATAGGTGAAAATTGACAGTTACATTTTGTCAGTATCGTCTGCATAGTATCTGTCGAGTACATAAAATGGAGATGGAAATTCAAAGATAAGTGATTGAATGTTTGCAATTATGGCTATGTTCAGACAAATTAAAATCGTCACTTTTTATGAGCTGAATTGTCAAGCCGTAGACTCACAACACGGCCTGGATGATTTTCATTCAATTCTCATCGTTTATGAAATTTCCAGTCAGCACACTAATGGTGACGTGACGGACCCCCAACGTGTTTGTGTCTCGTCTTCTGAGGGATTCATATTTGTAACGTGTACAACGCAAAATACCCACAGTAATTTTAACCATTGTAACCAATCTTTTTTGTACGTGTCAGTGTGTGAATATACTACAGAAGTATAAGTAAAGCTGTCTGCGCAAGTGCTACAGCCAGGTATTGGCGATAACTGGTCACTAGCAAGTAGAATTCAATAACTATGTTACAGATTAGATTATATTGATATACTTTATGTGAGTAAATTAAGAAGCTCATGTGAATAGTATGCAGATCTTTGGTCAGATATATACTGCACTTTCACATGCTGTATATTGTCGAACAGTGGTGTATTTGGTCAGGGCAAGCAAATCTCTACTGCTTTCTTCTCAAAGAGTATAATCTTTGCACATGTAACTTCAAAGAGATTTACCTGATAATCAGCAAGTTAGACTTTGTGAAACACATATTATTCTGGTTGTTCAAACGTCTGTACTTTCAGATTACACGCAACTAATCCCTCAGGTACAATAGTGATTGCTGTCATACAAGATGTATCAATTACCAATGTCTGGAGACATGATAATTTGATGGTATCTCAGTGGATATGTCCACTGCCATTAGCAGCATAATTACATGAACCAATCCTGTGAGACCACATAAATTTGCCCTGCAAGTAAACACACTGTAAACCAAAAGCAAACCTACAGGGCATCTTAGTCACTGTAAAAACTGTCTGACTACAACTGTCTCACGTGGGACAACACAGGTCTTTCCGAGAATAGTTGCACCAACAAATGTTTCATAACAGGAATGATAACACAACTAAAGGTGATGGTGTCTCAAAATAGGAATTAACAGACAAGAGACGATAACGATTGAAAAAAAGAGTTGTAATACGGAGTAGTGATGCTTTCCCTTTGAAACTGACATCAAGCTGATCCAACCACATCTTGACTCCTATGAAACCTTAGAAATGCATACAAATCTGCTGCTAGAGTTTGCTTCACTGCTGGGTTCAAGCAATGACCATGGATGGTAATCTTTCATTACTAACTATATTCTAAGGATGGAATTCTTAATCTCTAAACTTCATTTTCTTTACTAATAATAAGTTAATGGAACTGATAGAAATGTAACCATAGTAACATTTTTTTTTTCTTAGCAAAGACAAAATCTAAAAAAAATGAAATGTGAAATGAGATTTTAAAACAAAATTCTTAACACTACCTATGTAAGCTAACAGTATAGCAAGGTCTGGACACATGTCTACTACTTTGGGTGAAAAATTCTTTAAGAAGAAATTTAATTTGAATGCAATGCCATGGCCCATCACTTGCCACGGCATATGAGAGCCATTGGTAAGTTCACACACTGCTTCTCTAGGCTTCAATTGTGAAAATACACAGGAATAATTTTTGACATTGATTAGCAATCTGAATTGTAATAAATTGATTATCTGTCTCTTCTTGATAAATGTGTGCACCATCTGATCAGGTTAAGTGCTAAGTTTTGTTTTTATCACCCATGGAGACTGTTCACGAAAATATCAACTTTTCCACTCTCCTAAATGAGAATGTAGAATAATGAACAAGAATTAGTTATTCATGATCCATGAACCCCTTAAAGTAGTATAATACATGTATGGACTGGCTGAATCAACATATGTTTAAATGGGACCTACATCATAAATACATACATTCATCAACAAAGTGATTGTTGACAATATTACATCCTGCTTAGAACACTATTCATACATCAGTTTTTGTCCTGTTTCATAACTGTGTTGGTTGAATTTGAGCAGACGGACATGATCTGGATTCTTACACATTACCAGCAAATCAATGACCCTCCTGACAATGAGAACTGAATGATAAATAAACATAAATCAGTGTCCATTTTTTTTTCTTTTTCTGGGTGAATTGCATCAAAACACTTTCTTTCCAAGGGAAACAGACTCAAGAACTGTGTGCAGCATTCATGATGGTGAGGGATGAGATAGGAAAGTGAAAACTGACTGCATGCGAATGTAACATCACTGAATATTACTACCTTAATTTTGACCTGATAGAGGCCATGATTTTCTTGAACAAGAACCAATCTCTTGGATAATTTGTTGAAGCTGATCAATTGATATGACATGCAAGAACTGTGAAGCGGAAAATAACGTGCTGATGAAGCGATATAATTTCTCATACAGAAATGAAGGATTGTGCTTTTCCTGTGCGTAAGTATGACCCATTCAAATGCTGTGTATTATTCACTCTCCTGACACTTATCAATGGTAGAAGAGGTCAGATATTACACAATGACATATGAATCACTCAACTCAAACATAAGGAGGACAGTTCAACCTAGTTCAACCCAAACCTAAGATGCACAGTTCAACCTAGTTTAAACTTATTCAAACCAAAGTTCAGGAGAATAGTTCAAACTCAACAGTTCAACCCAAACCTCAGTTTCAAACGGTACAACACTGAACTGTGTGTAGTGTTATATGGTGGCCTTTACAATTAGTACAATTCACTTTAACTCTGTAAGACATAATAGAGAAACCTATCGTTTATAAAGTCACTTATATATAAACAATACTAAGTTGCTAATTACCTGGTATTCATTCTTAACAGCATTTCAGTTTGATCATGAGATCCTTGAAGAAATGCAGTATTTTACATTTATATATGAACAAGCACTTTCCAAGGTTGTTGAACAAAACCATCTAGGTGAAAGTCACAGCTATGTTCTACAACTTTCTACTTCATGCCCATCAAAGAAGAAACATAAATGGTATGTCCTGAGATTTTAAAATCACTTGCTTGACATCAACATTAGAATCTATGTAGAAACTGCACCTTTCACAGAATATAAAAAGTTGTACATCCATGAAAACGGTCATCACCCCCCTCCTTTCTAACATATGGATATACACTGATAGTGTAAGAGCTATGTCCTGATCAGAATAGGCCTGATTAACTTTCAAACAACTACATAAACATTTACAAAAAATTAGAGTCATCTAAATTAATAAAAAATAACAAAGAAACGTATCTATCATAAATCCACACTTGCATGTATTTAATACTTTACACATGTTACAGAACACTCAATTCTTTCATATTATCATAATAAACATGTCACTTTAATTTCTATGATCACAACAACAAAAACTGAAAGAAACAAATGAGCACCGTTCACTCACAAACATTTGGTTCACACACCTTATACAACTTATCCATTTCTTGATAAAAGATAAGCAACCATTCACAACCACTGCTGCCAGGCAGAGACAGGCAGTTAATGGACGAAACAGAGGACATGCTCCAAAGAAAAGAACCTTTTGTGCATAGAAGACATACCTTACTTATCTAGATAACCATTATACTATGTGAAATGACCTGACTAGAAATATCTTTGTTGTGAATGGAGAAATGTTTTGAAATCTGATAACGACATGCTTCTTATTATATTACAGCCAGAAGTAACTGTGGCAGGACAGACTGGAGACGGTACTTCAATCTGGCCCGTTACACTCTATACCAAACATTACCTTTACATTCTCATAAAATAATCTTGCCACGTTAATTTCTACAAAACATCTACCCATCTAATTCAAGAACAAAATGAATGCTCAGATCCAATCTTTGAAACCTTTGGCTTTTGCTTTCTGTTACAAAAATGTATCAGAGCAATAGAGACAACATTCTACCTAGGTTATTTGGTTATGTGTACCGATCAGGAGCTCATTAAAGCTCAATGGAGGTGATATCAGTACTTCAAAAGAATCATTGACTGATTGTTCCTTTCATTCACTAAGCATAAACTTCTGATTCACATCTCCAGCTACTTATTTTGCAGTCATACAATGAATTGATATGGCATAAGTAAAGGCAATAAACTTCCAATACATCCCATATAAAAAGGTTTGAAAGTCCTTCAACTGTTCCCGGAAACATTGTTCTACAAAAATCTTGACATTGCCAGAGAAGAGCAGCTCACATGTAATCACAACAATTAATCAACACATATCCACAATGTACACCACAGACAATATACAAACAATCTGCTGACTTGAGTAAACACCAGTTAATATATAGCCCTATTGACTCTGGGCAATCTGTCCAGGAATGTCACAATGTTACACAATCTGGGGTAATTACAACAATGCTGAATGTACTTTTTAATCTCTAGGGCATTCCAGCAATGCTACTTGTGAACCAACATTTCCATCTTATCTTTTATGTTGGTGCAATACAAATGCCTAATATAACATTATCTTGATAAATGTTGTACCAACAATACTTCTATCAAATTGGTATTCAAGTCTTAAACAGTCATTTCAGTTTTATCACAAGAACTTGAAGAGAATTAAGATTTTATACAAAATGTAACAATTTATTTTCACATAAGGATTAGCACTTCTCAACATTCTTGAACAAATTAGGGGTTTCAGTGGTGGCATATTTCAGAGGTCACAAGTATCAGGTCTTTTAAGTCTCTACTATGTTCTACAACTTTCTAGAAACATGCCATATGATTGTACAGTAACTATGCTGTCATCATTGGCATCAGCTTGATTCACTTTGAAACAACTACATAAATGTTACAAAACTAGTGTATGAGAATCATCTGTCTGATTATGCTGACGATGTAAAAACTAGTTCCCCTTCCATGTACCCAAGTATATCTTGCCACATGGCTCCGCCATTATTCAATCTAGTTAAAAACAGGAAATTCTCTTGGCAACGTTCCGAAGTTCATAATTTGTTCATTATGGCTAAAGTAAATTACAGGGCATAGCAGTACTGGTGGCCGTGGCGCAAGACCCATATATATATATATATACCACATGCTGATAACCTGCACACCTGGCTAGCCTGTTTTTTCAAATATCAGCCTCTACTCCAAAAAAAACCCCAAAACTAATCAACACTTTGAATTCATACAGTAATTTTGAATTTTTAATTCTTTCATATTTATAGTATAATTCAATTGCACAAAGTAAAAAGGTCATGTCACCTTTGAACAAATTTTTAAAATGTTCTGAAAAATCATTCTTAATTGTCAGTGGTCATGTAATTTACAGTTAAATTTTGAAAGCAAGACAAAACGAATACTTATTCCTTAAAGGCTGTAGAAGTTTTAATGGCATTACGTATAACTGAAAGCATTCTTTAACACACGTACAAGAACTTTCTCAACAAGAATAAAATAAAATCGTTTCCATTCAACGAAACATAATGATATTGCTAAAATATCTCAATTACCGAAAAGTGTGTCCTTAAATCGGAGTAAATTTACGAGTTAAATTTCGGTCACATCTCACAGCATGGGGTCCCGGCAGCTGTCAAAACAAACCCAGCTCACGAAGCAAATTCAAATTCTACCAGAATCTTTTCCACACAGTTATGTGGACTTGTAAACAAATATAGACTGGAACAGGTGTTATTTGACCATGTCAGACCACAGTGGTCACTATTTCGATTTAAGGGGTGCTTAGCCTTCACTTGTGTCAATACAATAGTGGTCATAGACACTGCCAAATACACCAACACAGGTGCGGTACAATGAACGAAACACCTAACACACGAATAACGACTAAATATATGTTAGACGGTGATTTTGACACGTTTCTATTCTGGCTAGTAACTTAAATGTGTTTTATGACATGATATGTGGTGTTAGAAATGGGATGGCACAACCAAGATTTGACCTACCTCTTGCTCGTCAGCCCCTGGCCTTGGTTGAGCTAATGATAAGGTTAAGAGGGCCAACAGGCCTAGAAATATTAGAGTAGACTTTCCGAACATGACACCGATGTGTTCTGTCGCTCTAGGTATCCGTCAGGTATCACAACAGTCGATTAAAAACAAAATAATATGTCTTAAAACAACACACACAACTTCTCCTTCTCTTCACGTTCTGTTCATGTGTGTACGAGTTTCTCGTAGAGTTTCAGATATCCTTCCGCTAAACAGACCCGTCTTTGACAATGCTTCTCCGGTGTAAAATAAACACTAATTTCATAAAATGGGATAACAACGGCCGCTGAATGACGTTTGTAAGAATCTCCTGAGCGCCAATGTATGTTTAAAAATAAGGAACTCAAGGGTTTTTACATACCGCATGGGGACTATTTCTTTTGTTTCGTCACTTCCTCCACTCCGATGGGAAATTTATGTGGGGAATGCCTACAGCGTAAGGATATTTCCTGCGCCAATGAAATGACAGTTCAGTCTGTGCTAAGCACGCTGATGGGTTTTACACATCGTTTGATTCAACATGCGCTGTAAAAATTCCCCAAATCAATAAACACTTCAGGCAAATTTACGCGAGTATCTGTGTGACTAGAGGCACAGAAACGTAACTGTTTATTTACATAACTTATGAGGAGTACTCCATAACAATGTTGTTACGACAGTTGAAAAACTACTTTGAAGAATTAAGCAAAATTTGCTTCAAAATTGATAGGTTTCCGTTTCATATGAGTGATTACTACGTGTTATTCTTCCTGGGAGTGGCATATGTTGTATTTCATAAGTCTAACATGTCATGCTATTCAAAACTATAATCTACATTTGGTGTGCATTTGATGTTCTTCATCACACAAAACTTATCTTATATCGCACTGATATCTAAACGTAAAAGACACTTACTACGAAAAAAATTGCAGAGGTATTTAATTTTTCATCAAGACAACGGCGCCTATTTCTTAATCTTATTACAGGACGTGATCACTATTCAGTCTCAAGGGCAGAGGGTAAAGAGATTACAAAATCACCGATGACAATTTCATTTGTAGCGTTTTAGAGTACATATGTGGTTTCCAAAATAATCTTTGCAGTTATTTCCAGTAATTCAAACTGATATAGGTTCAAACATATCGACTTCAGTACTTAAGTAAATATAGGCACTAATACGTAATCATACACTACGTGTGCTTTGCAGTCATTTTTAACCAGTTTCTCAAAAGGGGAGGAGTAAATACGCAATATTTTCAATATGTCGTCAGTGTACGAGAAATGACCTTAACGTCTACACTAACAGACGACAGTCTGGAAGGTTAAACGCCTGTAGAATGTCAGCTTTCAATTAGTCATAAATATTACTTGAACCCCAATAAATTTCTGTGCCGCTCCCACTCTCACTTTATCCCCACTCCCTCGTCCACTTTCAGCTATTAACCCCACCCTAGTCTGCCCCCTCACCCACTCCCTCGCCCACTTTCAGCTACTATCCCCACCCTAGTCTGCCCCCTCACCCACTCCCTCACCCACTTTCAGCTACCAACCCCACCTTCGCTTGCCCCCTCACCCACTTCCTCGCCCACTTTCAGCTACTACCCCCACCCTAGTCTGCCCCCTCACCCACTTCCTCGCCCACTTTCAGCTACCAACCCCACCCTAGTCTGTCCCTCACCCACTTTCAGCTACTAACCCCACCCCAGTCTGCTCCCTCATTCACTCCCTGATCCACTCCCCTAGCCACCTTTAGTTCCAAACTCCACCCTCGCCTGCTCACCCACACCTCACTTTCCATGACTCACTAAATGAGCACTCACTCACTCATTCATCTGAGGTTGAACCCCTAATTCACACACGTAGGGACTCACTCCTCATCAACTACAGATGTGTTTTGTGTGGAGAGTGGGATGAGGTTTCGGTAGTGGGGAGGTGGGCAAAAAGTATCTTTCCATTCACTATATCAACACATTTATTCCTGTTTCGTTACCAACCCGCCCAAACATCTCTCTACAGAAATATGACCCGATATGATCCGTGGGGAAATAACAACGCCAATTATTTCTTGCATATCACATTTCATGTTTGAAAAATGAGAATAAAATGTTCCTCGTCAAGACAGTGCTGACTGATCGAATGCCTTTTCAAAAACCGTTTAGTTGTATGCGAGAGCAAATAGAATGCAGACACCATACAACCAAATATGGCA
Organism: Haliotis asinina; assembly: GCF_037392515.1. NCBI lineage: Eukaryota > Metazoa > Mollusca > Gastropoda > Lepetellida > Haliotidae > Haliotis > Haliotis asinina. The sequence goes on from NC_090282.1 coordinate 42,764,388, forward strand.
TCCATGTAAAACAGGACTACAGGTGGAATGGTTGGATGAAGTGACTGTGACAACTTATTGATTTGGATGGACACATAGCCTGATAGGACAACATCAGAGACTGAGTTTATCAGGTGGATCAGTGAGTACAGTTGTCTGGATCGATTCACCAGTGTCGAAAGGTTTCTCTGCTCCAGCATCGAAGGCGCCCTACATGCTAGCTACCGTTTTGTGGCTGTGTCATTGATGACAAGGACAGAGGTGCATGATTCTAGGTTTCTACAAAGTCCTGCCCATGCTTATCTGGTATATGGTCAGTTAATGATAGGGAGCGAGTGATGGGCTGTTGTGTTGTAACTGGAAGAGATGATGGGGACCATTGGACCAACAGAGTTGTATTTTCACTACGAATGTACTGAATTATCAACGTCATCAGAATTATCAAGGTGTCTTGTATCACCCTCGAACTAATGAAGCCATAGACATTTTTCGGAAGGCGTCGTGTTCCCTAGTAGGCCATCTGTTCACGATATTAGGTAGGGACACTCTTATCTATAAATATACTCATATCTTCATTGACGACTTTGGTGTTATTTATTATTATTTTTTTGTAAGTGCTTCAACACTGTACAGTCCCAACGTCCGTGTTTTAAAGATCGAAAACCTCTGCTGACGTTTTTCAGCGAAACAGTTTGTGCAGGTGACGTTTTTAACATACCTATCGATCAACCCCGAATAAACACGGTGTACACTTGTAAGCCACGTCGTTGGTACTGAGGACGATCACCTGTGTGCTCCCACTCCTTTAAGAACATGCCAATCCCTCAACAGTAGTAACTGCCTAGCTGATAACAAATATGTGTTGGTTTCCTCGACACGTTTTATATCGTCATTAACGCATTTGTAAATATACGCCGAGACAGGGGAGTCCGGTCCTGCAGTGACCGTCACCACCGGTCATCCCAGCCACAACCGGCTAGGCTTCGGTTTCAGCAACCCCGTTTTCTGTATAACTTATGATGATGAACTTGTCCAGATTTATGCAAGGTGTCATGTACCCTAAGTGTTTGAACATTCTTGTTTTTTTGTTGGTTTTTTTGTTGTTTTTTTTTGTTTAACGCTGCATTTCGCAATATTTCAACGACGTGTATATGGCGTCGGTTTTTATGTAGTCAATAAGGGACCGGATAGTCCAGTGACTGACAGCATGAACATGGATCTACATGACAGGGATCCGATGACACGTATCGACCAAGTCAGTGAGGCTGACAACCCGATCCGTTAGTCACCTCTAACGACAAGCATGGCCAGCGAAGGCCACTTCTAACCCGGACCTGCAGGGGTCGATCCCAAAGTAACCAGGTTTATATCACATGGAAGTATTCGTTTACATAGGTATCAATTACCGACCAAAAGGCGGATCGGATGATGATAACAATGGGTATTGTTGATTGTGTGTCCTAAGAGTATTTCTGTACAAAAAGTAACGACATCATAATTAGTGTTAAAATATACCGAGAGCCATTAATGTAAAACCATCTCGTTACACAATGGAATGGGCTACTTATGTCAGTGGGGAATAGGTTGTAATCACATTCTCGATGATTCATTTGGCTGATAATTGGCATGTCTCACAAATGGGATGTCTAACTTAAGGGAGTAAACCATCCTGATGGATTTCAGTCGCAGGCTGGCGTGACCCAGATGATTCACAGACCGTCGTTAACATATCGCGACATAAAACAACCTACACTCATCCCTATAGCTACACGTTCAGATTAATTTTCAACTAAATGAACTACAAACCTGTCAGCTTTGAATGAAGCTTCGCAGTGAACTGATTCACATCTAGACATTTATTATCTCGTTTTATAAGTCAGCATAACTTTACCCCATGGCTGTGCGTCATTTCAAAGCTGAGTACATCTGAGTTCTTGAGTTCCTTCCGTTCTTGGAGCGCTATCACCTCACACAAACATTCCCTATTTATAACACGGTGAGGATTTCTTTTAAGTTGACAGTTGAAGTTGATCTTTTTAATCTGTTTTTATTTCTCTCGTTAAAGATCACCATATACTGCTCAAGCGTTGCTCAGCCGTCTCTATCCTTGCATACAGTTTGCAGACATACGCATGCATGCTGGCTAGAAATGATATATTGTATATCGATTTTCGCATGGGAAGCGTTGAATTAATAAAAGGTTCGTCCTTTCAAAGGTATATGTTGTTGTTTTTTTCAAACATGGCGCTGCGTCTGCATACATTTATCAATCAATGGTATATACTCTTATCCGCAAAGCTGCTAAATTTGTTCTGTATAAACAAACACTCTACACAAAATCGGACTGTCATTGCCTTTTAAAAACTAATGAGTAAGAAACAGTGACCTTGTGTCTGGGGCTTTGCATGCATGCACCAACGAGCTAATGCACGATTTCACGTGGAAGGATACTGGTGAACAAGGTGTCGATGTGTTCAACTCGGTTATTAAAGCCACCATCTGTTGTTACTTTAAACACCCACTTGTTTATATACCTCAGATTTCTTTTAAAATAGCTCACTTATGTTAGGATCTCGATGACATGTAAGGAAATCATGCCACGATATGCAGTCATCTGGATTTTGTCTCGGTAACTATACACTCTCCACTCTTGCACTTCCTTATGATCGTACTTGTTTGTACAGTGATTGCTCTTAAAAGATGATTGGTGTATGACGTGAAATTTGCACGTGTTCGATTTCTATTTCCTTCCCCTCTCCCACCTCCCCTAAGAAAATCAAAAACAACAAAAACGCGCGCGCGCACGCACGCACGCACGCACACATACAGACACACACGCACACAACACCAATAACTAGAAACGGCTAGAAACAATCACTACGAATCGTGTGATGCAAGACAATTGTCAAAATTAATGGTCTGCAGTGTATTATCGACCTTGAAAACCGTCAAAGTCAAGATGGTCACCCCATGCACTTGTATGAGACTACTGCGTTATGCACGTGCAGCTGATGTGTTGTGTTTAGGGGTGGTGATAAAGAAAAATGGTGGTGCGTTCATAAAATGTCTGTCTTTGAAAGGTTCGTGACACTCCCTATCTAAGTAGAACGTTTAGGTTTGCCCTACTTTTTTAAGAGCACGTGATGAAGCCTGAAACTCAAGACCTCTTCTGTGCTACTGATGGTGGTATAAATTGTGGTTAGGTTGTCCTGATTCTAGTAAGGTGGAAATAAACTATGCAACTTCCATGACATCCTTTTGAGACAATATGTGCCCCATTTCTGCTTTATTTTCCAGCCTTTTGCCTTGCAAAGAGAATCCAGTCAGCATATGTTTCCGTTTTGACAGTCATGTCCGACTTATCAATTCTCTGCTCCGCAGTCACACGGCAATGTGATGTGGGGTGCGTAGTTTCAGATTTTGTTTCAGGTTATTGTGTATCAGCATACATGTCCTGTGACCTAATGATGGAACGGGAGTTATTTCTATAACGTGTTTCCTGCATCTGCGGTATAACAGGAAACCGGACCGGAACTAATCTCTTGTTTCTGATCACAATATCGTGCCTCAGACAAGTGGTCCCCTTACACTCATTGAATGGCTTAATAAGTAGATGCTTCCGTTGTTAAAGGAATGTCTGAATCAACGTATACTACTTGCAAAGTAGGGGCAGTAGAGTAGCAAAGTGGTTAAAGCGATCACCCGTCACGCTTGGATTCGATTCCTCACAAGGATACAATGTGTGCAGCTCATTTCTGGTGTCCCCAGTGGTGATATTGCTGGAATATTGTTAAAAACGGTGTAAAAGCATACCCACTTTTCTCACTCTTTCACGTCAAGAGTTGTGCATATACTATCAGCATCGGTTCCCATTTGAGCAGATCGATGCTCATGCTCTTGATCACTGGATTGTGTAGTCCAGACTCGATTTTTTTACAGACCGCCACCATATAGCTGGAATACTGCTGAGTTTGGCGTACAATGAACCTCACTCACATCTATTATTATGCAACAGCTGATTGAGTATAGGTTTACGTCCCATGTACCCATGTGGAGAATCGAACCCGTGCTTTTCGCGTGGCGAGCGAACGATTTAACCACTAGGCTCACACTCACTCTTAATTTCATGTCGTAATGACGATCCCATGCAGCCTCCACTTATTGAATGTTTCCAGTTGGTTTTAGCTTCTGACGTTGAAGAAAGTCACGAATATTTTGTGCATGCAAGATCGTAATTTGCTCTTACTTGTAAGTCTCGAAAATCTTACCTCGAGCCTAGCACATCTTCAAAGAAAGAATAGAATTGTGTATAAAACTAATTAAGAGTTTCGCTCCGAATGTAAATTGGTTTACTATGTACATCTCGACTCCCTCGGCCGAGCGTCCTGAAATCAGTCTGTTCAATGAGAATGGCGTTATTTTTTCAACTGTGCATGTACAAGTAATCTACAGCACTACGAATAAAGAAAAAGGGTTTCTTGCCACTAAAAAATACCATTCATGCTTAGCAAGTCACGAACAAATAAAATGCTATTATCTGTTCTGGTTTCAATCTCAGTGCGTTGGGCAACTGTTTATATTATCAGTGGAAAGTACAGTGGATGTTTAAATCAATGCATCACTGCCACATATCCATGACACAATGAATCTAAGCGGTTTACGGGACGTCGTAAACACCGAGGACGTCACAAGACGCGGCTGCAGACAACATTGTTATTGCTGAGTGTGTTTTATTGCTGAGTATGTTGCCCCGAAGTTGGACTGTTCACTGAGAATGTTCTCTTTGCAAGTTCTTGAGGGCGGTGGGGTAGCTTAGTGGTCAGAGCGTTCGCTCAAAATATTGGAGACCCGGGTTCAATTCACCACATGGGTACAATGAGTGAAGCCCGTTTCTGTACGACCCCACCGTGATGTTGCTGGAATATTGCTAGAAGCGGCGTAAAACCCAACTGATTCACTCATTCACGCATGTTTTTCAAACCATACACTATTTTTCTCTGTGAGGAGGCTGTCGAGCAATATCAGAACAAGGGGCAACAGAAATCTGCTCCTCATATTGCACACAAAGGGGAATCGAACACAGACTCCGCCGTTGCCACGTATCTACTCACCCCTTTCAGCAATATGGACGCAAGACTTTGTGCACCATGTGCATGAGATATTTCGCTCCAACGGGGTCGGGTGGTCAGACTTGCTGACTTGGTTGGCACATGTCATCCGTTCCCAGTTGCGCAGATCGATGTTCATGCTGCTGATCATTGGATTGTCTGATCCAGACTCAGTTATTTACAGACCGCCGCCATATAGCTGGAATATTGCTGAGTGCGGTGTAAAACTAAACTCTCTCACCCAGGTGCTGTCAATAGCTGGATTTTTGCAGTGTGTGGCGTATGCAATATACAAAGCAACCAGCACTGCAGCACTGTACCAACAGCGCCCCAGGGGGACCACTTATTATCCTGGCACAGAGTAGGGCCCAGTTCAGTTTGTATTAATCAGTCAGTTTCAGAGGAAGCAATCAGCGGAATCCCTGTGGCTTAACACCAGGGCCATTTGTGTTTGCAGTGTATGTAAATAATATTGGAAATGGGTCTAGTGTTGGACAAGGCTGTTTGATAAGAAAACCTTATCAGTGTTAATCAATACTAATCGGACCACATCAATGCATAACAAATACTATTATAGAAACACATGACAAATACTGTTAAATACACATTACAAATACTTGCAATGTATAGTTGTAATGGGATTGAATCGTTTTATTTGCCTAAAGAAATTTATCACTGCAGGAGTGAGTTTAGTTTTACGCCGCACTCAGCAATATTACAGCTACATAACTGCGGTCTGTAAATAATCGTGTCTGGACGAGACAATCCAGTGATCAGCAGCATAATCATCGATAGCGCAACTGAGATACGATGGCATCTGCTAACCAAGTCAGCGAACCTGACCACCCGATCCTGTTAGTCGCCTCTTACGACAAGCATTGGTTATTTTAGATCAGTTCTAAAGCGGATCTTCATGAGTCGGCAAAGCCTTGACTCTCCACGAAGAAATCACAGACTGGATTCCCCTCTTATTTTCAGTATGTGAAGCCACTATTTATTTTTGTCCCTCGTCGTAACATTGTAATGATATTGCTCGAAACAGTGTAAAGAATACATTTAGCTTACAGGCAAATAATCTACATGAAAGCTACCACTAACAAGTGGAATACCGTAGTCTACAAAACCTTTGTCAGTCTCACAATCCCTGAACCGCAATCATTTTCCCCCTTGTCTTGACCTTTCTGCAATGCTAAAGCCCTAAATGAAGCAAACTTTCCTTGGGCCTTAAATCTCCCTTCTCAGTGGGATTCCATATCAATGTATGTAATACAAAAAAATGTTTGTTTCTATCAAACTTATAACTGTTAATCCAATAAGGACCTGGGTGTCGTTGTACAAAGCAATCTTATTGACTGAGCCACGGTTCAGTTTTACGCCCGTTTGAGCGGCCGCGGACACCAGAAATGGGTTTTACACATTGTGCCCATGATGGAAATCGAACTCGGGTCTTCGGCGTGACAAGCGAACGCATTAACCACTGAGCTATCCCAAAGGCGGTCTTAGCGCTAGTAAGTCTAGATAACACAGACTTACGACTGGCGTAGCGCTAAGGTTGCTTTGGACAATGTCGCCCTGTCCGGACAAAGTTAAACTATACATCACAGCACGTCTTTCCGTCATAATCAACAGGCATACTGCGCAGTAACCACCAACAAAACAGCGATGTGGTATATTGGACCTGGGATGTAGTATTCATCACAATGTAAAGGGGCAAAGTCGGAGATGTAATTGCGCTGGACATTGGTTAGCATTTTGCACATTACTAGCAGGTAGGGCCCAGTTGAACTACACGTATGTGGAAAGGAAAGAAATCACCACTTTAAAGTATTATAATCCAGTGTAGGCAGTTCCGGTTCAACTTGTTGGCAGAATCGTCGTGCACTGAAACATACATAATTTCCTGATAATCAGTCAGCATTGTAATCACACTCGGGGAGTATCATTTATATTTTTCTATGAAACAAAGACCAGAACATTTTGTTCTCGAGAGAAGGATTTAGAATGTTACAATTTGTATAAATATGGCTAGATACACCATGAAGAAAAAATCACGGACACTGAAGGATCTAAACTGAACAGGATGAAACAGAACCCACGTGACATGAAAATCAGAAAACAGGTGATGTTCAAAAGAACACCTAATCTCATCATCTTTCGGTGAGACTATATGCCGTGGTCTATACCATTTGATTGAAAGTCATGTTTATGTCTCTTTGATAAACTTTGGTCTATAAATCACAGAAAAGTCATCGGTGTAATCATAGTCTCAAACTGGAGACTGCTACACTGTCACTGTAGATTACACACCCAGTATTTACCGTTATAACGTTCACACACTATCACACACCCTGACACAGTGTTATAAATGTATTGTGGCTGTACAGAGTATGTTGTATGTAAGTTAGACCTCGAACACCGTTATTAGCACTGCTAAATAATCCCAAAATCAGGCTTACGTTATTATGTAATGAGTGAGTGGGTTTAGTTTTACGCCACTTTTAGCAATGTTCCAGCAACATCACGGCGGGGGACTCCAGAAAATGGACTTCACACATTGTACCCACGTGAAAAATCGAACCCAGGTCGTGGGGGTACCGACCGGACGCTTTAACCACTAGGCTACCCCACCGCCCCACGTTATTATGTGAGTTATTCTGCTAGATGTTCATTTATGCAAAAGGTGTGATGAGCTATACTTTTCCAGTGCTTGACTATCGACCTTTTACTTCAGCTGGGTTTAAAACAATGTTTTAATATTGTTAAAGACGTATTCTTTAATATTCTTAAAGATTGCAAAACTTTACTTCCATGTGAATAATTAAGAGCTTTGCTGTGGGGGAAAAATCTCGTATTGTCCCTAAATGCCTTTATTTTCCCATTCTTTTGACGCTTTAAGGTTCTAAACATGCTTGTGTGTTTGATTGTGTAAAGAGCTTACCATGCTTAGTGTCTTACCTATGGGAGGAACCTGAAACTTCTCAATATTCCGACATGCGCTGAAAGATAATGACTAGTTTGTTGTAAATATGTGTTGATGGATTATTTCGCTATCAAACGAATTTAGATTCTGATGGTGGATTATTTTGTTGTAAATATGTTTAGATTCTGCTGATGGATTGTTTTGTTGTAAATATATTTAGATTCTACCTGATGGAATATTTTGTCATTAAACATGGATTCTGGTGATGAATTCTTTTGTCGAAAACATGTTTAGTTAGGTTTAGGCTGCAGAACTATAACCCATTGCATCTATTTAAACCGTAAACTTGTTTGGACCCTTGGCATTTTTAAGACAGAAAACACCAAATGCGTACGTCACTCAGGGTATTCCCAAACATGTTTAGATCTATACCTGTCTATATGAGTTTACATTACTGAAACATGTTACAGAGTATTTGGGATGTAGAGAGGCAATAAAAAATCCTGACGTCAGTCATGGCATATATACGGCAACATGAAAATACTTAACGGTCATATCTGGCACCATACCATTAATGGAAGTTCCAGACATGGTAGACACCCTACCTTAGAAGTAGAATTACAGCTGACACAGCAAACAAGCCTAAGTATGTAAACAAACTGTAGAAGATTCTACAGTTCGGGGCAGTATTACAGTTAAAACACTTGCCTGGCTGGGTAAATGAGTTGCACCTTTACTGTCTCCTAAACCTTAATGCCAGGTAAACAAATAATTTTCAAACATCATTATTCAAAGGGTATGCTATGGTAGACAAGTGGCCAAATATCTGGGGCTGCTTTCACGAGGCAACCTTTACTAAGCTTAACCTGATCGAACTGCCATTCTTTAACACTGCATTAAGGTTACCTTAGTGACTTACGCCTACCTTAGTGCTTTGTGAAAGGGAGCCCTGGGCTCGCTTCCACGCATGGTCGTAATACGTGAAGCGTATGAACTTAATGTTCCCGCTGTGATATTTGCTGAAATATTTCTAAAATGGCGTACAACAGTGTCACTCGCCTTTTTAAAAAGATAATGACACAAGATAATGTGTTGTGCACATGAAATTCATTTTTGATAAAGAACTTGAGCTGGGACCTGACGTCGTTTGGATGACTGCCCGTTTAGGGCTTATGTGGCTACGTACTATTTCAAGCAAATAAATGACACAATGCTAAATAATAAGTCACTAGACTTTTTTAATAGTCTCATGTGGATCAACTCATATTAGTCACATGTCAAAATAACCCTCTCTGAAGTGAGTGAGTTTAGCTTTTAGCAATATTCCAACATTACCACGGAGGGGACACCAGAAATATGCCTCACACATTGTACCCATGAGGAGAAGCAAACGCAGGACTTGTTCGTGATGAGCGAACACTTTAACCACTTTGCTACCTCACCACCCGTCCTCTCACAAGGATGTGATCCTGTATCAATGCATGTGGCGCTTGAAGTGTAGGAATTAAATATGTATTATCTTTGTAGAAACGCAACAGGGGGTGAGTGAGTCAGTAAGGTTAGTTTTGTGCCGCACTCAGCAATATTCCAGCAATACGGAAAGATGACATTGGTCAACCATGTCTGCGAGCCTGGAACGCGACAGGAATACTGATCGATTAACATTGAGAAATTCAAAGCCACTTCAACACATTTATACAGATGTATGTCTCTTCTTTAAGTAATGCCATGCGTTCACTTACTGAGTGGAAGTCTTGTTAAATGATTAATGAAAAGTTTCAGCTCAAAAGATTATCTTTTGTGAAACTGAGATTTTTAAAGGTGTAATTACTTAAGTGCCCAATGTCCAGCTGGTTTATGTGGTAAAGGTCATGGTGTGACATTTAACAGATACACAGCAATATGCTGTGACATTATGCTACAAGGGCGTGCTAGAAGGCATAGATGCGACAACTGAAACTATAAAAACGAACAAACACCACGAATTTACTATGATAATGTACACCTTCAGGAGCACAGTGTGTTACTTATGGCCTGGAGCGACGTTGTGAAGTAGATTATTCCTCTGAGCTGACTCAGCGCATAATGTGTTGTAATAAGCAGCCAATAAACATTAACAAGAAGAGGTAATAGATATACCATAGCATGTAGACAGCTGGAGCAATCCAGGTCAGTCTTAATAAACAGATAGCATTCAGATAATGAGGTGTGAGCGTGTGTGTCATCCATACTCACATGCTCGATATCCCTCTATTCCTACCCCCTCTCTCTCGCCTTTATCTCTCTTCTTTCTCTCTTTCCCCCCCCCCAACCCCCCCACCCCCCCCCCCCCCCCCCCCACCCCCCCAGCTTAAATCCCTATAGTCACGAAAACGAAATAGGGATCACACACGAAGGTACAAGTGTTCCTTTGTAAGGATTCCACTGTGATCGAACTCCTGGAAATAAACACAGGAACAGCCCGTTCCCTTATTCGTTTCTATGAATATATTATTCATTTCAATTACTCTAAACTATTAGCTTACTCTAACACGAGCCTTCGACATTAATATTGTTTAAAGGAGGGAGGCTATATTAGGTATAGATAATCTCTGTTTAAAGTGAAAGACTGGAGCACTTGTGAAGGGGCTTTAAAATGATTTTACAGTCGCATCAATTAATTTCGGTCTGTGGTGTATGGTGATTGATTTGAGACAGTTCGCCCCCACAGAGATACTTCCCTCGGATATGTAGTTCAGTCAATTAAACCTTTGCGGTTGTTTTTAAAGGCAGCAGCATGTATCTACACTCTAAGCTGTGTGACCTTGTAATCATGAGACCATGCATACAAAAATGATGAATATGTATGGAATCCGAGAAGGGACATTGTCGCGTTGTCGCCCTCTTAAAAACAAGCAAAACGAGGCAAAAATTAACCAAAGCGCGACAATGCGACACCGCCCATTTGTCGCACTGTCATGATGTCGCGTTTTGAATAACATTTTCTCTGTTGCTTCAGAGTGCGACACGAGACATAGCGACAATTTTCAAGGTCAAAATATGTCGCGTTGTCGCATTGTCGCCCTATCTAAGATGTGTAAAGAAAAAACTAGACATTTACTAAAAGGCGACATGAGACAATGCGATATTTGAAATGTCGCATTGTCGCGGGTCCCGATTTAGTCATATGTGTTAAATGCATACTATGGTCACTATTTTAATAAAGCGCGACATGCGGCAATGTGACATTTTGAAATGTCGCGTTGTCATATTGTCGCGTGCCACGTTTTGGTGATTTTTAAAATATCTTAGATAGGGTGACAATGCGACAACGCGACATTTTGACCTTGAAAATTGTCGCGTGTCGCACTTTGGAGGAACAGAGAAAATGTTATTCAAAACGCGACATCGCGACAACGCGACATTTCATCAAAATGTCGCGTCGTCGCATTGTCGTGTTTTGGTTAATTTTTGTCTCATCTGGCTTGTTTTTGAGAGGGCGACAACGCGACAATGTCCCTTCTCGGATTGTTTATATTTCCCATCCACATGCGTAACCTTAGCGAACAATATTCCCAAGGAAGCATTTTTGGTCAGAGTAAGACATGTGCATTTCAAACCGAATTTGGACGCACTGGTGGTCATTGCATTGAAGGTGACATGAATGTGTAGAATTACGACCTCTATCTTGCCAGGACCCTATAATTGTACAAATCGATCTTAGCGCTATGATGACCGAAACTCCCATATCTTTACATAGAATTCGGTAGTCTTATCACTAAAGTAGTTTTGTACAACAGAACCGAGGATCCGCTGAGGCCTCTTGTTCCAGTGAAACGCATTGTGGATTTCCATAGAGTGCTGAGAAATGTTTCAAAGCATAGACTATATTTCCAGTTGGCTTGTTGAGAAATGAAGTATCTATTGAACACTGTTATTTATTTTTTCCTTAACGATGATGTAAGCGAGAAATAGTATCATTAATCAACCTCAGGCCAACTAAAATATTTATAGCGGTCTTCAAACGGCACCCCTACATAATATAATGCCTCAAGAGTTTATTCCCTTGGACGGAACCCGGACGTTTTGAAACGAAACCTGTCAAGGTTAGGCGAATAGCTTTATATATTTCGATTGACGGTTAGTTTCATAAACATTGTAACCACATTGTCATAAAATGTATTGCAGTGTTCATATGGACCCTGGCTATACCATTAAGACAAATAATCATGCAGCCAGTATAAAATATTCAGATATTTTGCGACCAGTGGAATTGATGATAAAGGTTTCTGTAAAAAAATTCTTTATTCCAGCAAGACACAGAGAAATCACAATGACAGTTATGACATTATGACAGATATGGAAGACCACCCGAAATGCCGTGTTACAGGATGTGATGGTGTAGGCGTAACAAGGTATAATGGAAGATGTCAAACATGTTATCAACAATTGTCAGAAGTCACTGTCAATAAAGTTTCCAGAGAGCCTGAAGGTTCGAAGGTGAGACCTGGCCCTGTGTGCTGGACTTTGGGCTGCAGTAACCCAGGTACCAGTGTGAGTGGGCTTTGTCCTCAGTGCTATTTAAGTGAGGCTGATAGTGAAGGGAACATGGCCACTTTCCCGGAGTGTGTTGCAACTGATTGCACGGAGTCTGGGTATAGAAAGTTGCAGGGTTTCTGCAGGAGATGTTTTAGTGCTTGTCAGATTATTGACCGGTCAGTAATTAGGAAGCCTTCAGGTGAGAACAATCAACAATTATGTACTACACCGAACTGTGAATTTTACGGCCTGGAGGAACAGAATGGACAATGCAGCTATTGCTTCAAGGACTTCCTTGATAGGAAATCAAAGTGTCTTTCAGGTTCTTTTGAAACTACAGGGAAGTCATTATCAAACAGTCATTCAGATTACCCTGAAACTCCTGGGAAACCAGTAACAAATAGTTCTTCAGATTGTTCTGAAACTGCTAGGAAATCATTACACAACTATGAGAATACTACAGCAATGAATGTGGAAATTAAGAACAGCAACTACAACAAGAGGAGACATACCACTACTCTTCTGGACTATGAACCCATCAACTCAGATGAATTATTTGGCAGTGGAGCTGATGAAAGGGAACACACATCTGTAGCCAGTACAGAAAAATCCCTCAGCCCACCAACAGAATTCACAGTCAGAAAACAAAACTGTAAGCAACTGTGTGGTCGGAAATGTGTGGCTCAGTGTGATCCATATTGTATGACCTGTTGGGAAGCCTTAAAGCTGCAACCAGTGGAGGAGCAAGCAAGACTGATGCAGCTTCCTCACAGTGATGTTCGACCTGCAGGTAATCCATCTTCCTCCAAGTCCTCAGGGCGTGAAAAGCCTATGTCCGACTTGACCCCTCCTCTGTTACGTGGCTCCACATCACAAGGTCACGGAACTAAAGCCAGTCCAATGTCACATGATGAAAGTCAACAAGGGAAGAATCCTGTGTCACAAGGTCAAGGAAAGGTATTATTACAAGGAATGAGCTGCTTCTTGAACCAGAGAATTCAACACAAAAGGGTTCTGACCTCTTGAATATGTGGGGTAGCCTTATTATTAAAGTACTCGCTCATCATGCAGATTGCTGACATAGGTACAATGTGTGAAGCCCAATTTCTGATGTCCCTGCCATGATATTGTGGAAATAGGCATAAAAAAAGCTCACTCATATCTGAATGTGTTAATTAGTTCTGAAATCAGATTGTTGCAGATCACTTTCACTTTACTGATTTTTGAGGACTTAAGTCTGTCCAGTAGTTGAGTGATTGAGTATTCATAGCTTTATGACATGAGAGCCATACCAATTTACACTTTTCATGGCACTACACATTGTCTCTGATCTAGTTTACCAGTCATCAGATTTCCTTAGTCAGCATTTAGCCTGCTTTTCCAATTTGACAGATACTTATCTATACATGAGGTATTCAAACACAGAAGACATACTCAGTTCTAGTACATACCTCATGGCTCTTTGTACAGAAGTTAGAATTAAACCTTTACTGCTGGCCTGCAGAACGATTGGTACTTTTTCTTGTGTCTTTGGTTTAAGGGTGATCCACCTGATTGTAAAAGGCCAGAAAAGAAGAAAATACGACTTAAGTTTGTATCCCAGGATAAAACTGATTTCAACAAGATCTGCACATCCAGTGTGATCATCTGCTTGTGGAGTATTGACAACATCAATAATGGTAAATGCTTTCCAGTTTCCAGTTATGGTGTGGTACATATGGCAGGACGATTCCTGTAGTCGACATCATTATCTTGTGAAATTGATTTGTGATCACATGGCTCATAATTGATCAGGCTAAATAAAAGAAGTGAAATGTTTCTTGGGCATCAGTGCATCACTTTTATTTCTGTGCGTAACAATTTTTTATTCCCATTTAGAGGAAATAATTTTAACTTATCATCAATATCATGCATTTGTCAACGATAAGAGTGAATGTGTGTAAGAACGAGTGTAACTAAATCTACTACTCATTAACACATCCTAAATTAATTCAAGCTGTATTTCTGACAGAAAAAGAATGAAAATGTGTACCTCCTTTTTCACTTTTTTTCGATCAAAAATTAAAAATATAGTACTACCACCATTGTCACTTTTGAACACTTAATTTTTTTTTATGCAGTCTAAAACATTCACAACAATACCATTGTCATCCTCTTTTCAGTCCGAACAGTGTATGCTTATCCCATTTCAGATCTAGAACTTACCTCATTCAGTTTCTTTCAGGAACACATCCTCTGTTTGAGAAGATTGGAGAGGTTATTAACCCCAGTGATCTTAAGGATTTCAGTAAGTAACCAAAGTGTTAAATATCTATTAGTTGCATCCTTAAAAGTAAGACAGTGCTTGAAAACCCTTTTTTTATGTGGTGAAGTGATAACTTTCATGCAGTGTAATAGATTTGTGTTTTATGCGCGTTGAAAAGTATATCAACATTTTATGGAGTTTGTTGAACTGCTTCCTAATGAAAACATTGTTTTAGGTGAGTGACATCCCTATTTTCTTCAAAACTGTTTTCCTTAACTGGGAATTGAATCAGATGACCACCTTTGTGTGAGACTCGACCCAAGTTGAGGTTAATTTAGTTCCATTTTTTGTTCAAATTAACTGGAACCATGAAGATTAGGTCTTCAGCAACCCAAGTTTTTCATCAGAAGTGACTGACGGTGATCAGATGGTCAGACTTGCTCACTTGGTTGACCCATGTTGTTATATCCCGACTGTGTAGATTGATGTTCATGACGTCAGTCATTTGATTGTCTGGTCAAGACTCGATTATTTACAGACCCTCGTCATATGGCTGTAACATTGTTTACTGCAGTGTTAAACAAACAAACATTAAACAAACTGAAGCTTTATCTTGTAGATAAACCTTAAAGAGACTGCTCTCCCTTCTAACTTCCTGAGAGGCACTAAAACAGGCTTGTCACAAAATCTGAATAAGTTCAGTCTGTTTAGAGTAGTCTCCCTTTGTACTCTTGCCATTATCATAGAGATAACATTCAGTGTGGTCAGCAATTCTGTAGAGCTGTAGTTTCATAGCTTCACTTAGATTTGTACTGTTACTTGTTTACTGTGTTTGAGGAATTCAGGGATGAAAATTTTCCACTGATCGCGATGGGAGCCCATGAACCCCGGCCTCATTTTTCCCCGTCTTAATTCATACCTATGAGAATTAAGTATTCTCTTCTTATAATGTGCAGTTGACCAACATTCAGACATACTACATTGCTGTTGATAAACAATGTTTGGCTATACTTGCCTTGCTTTGTGAAATGTTATGATATGGTCCTTCTGAGTTCATAATATGGAAGATGACTGCATTATGAAAATATGCTAGCATTATCAAATACAAATTTCTGGTGTCCCCTGTTGCGTTATTGCTGGAATGTTGGTGAAAGCTTTGTAAAACCCATCTCTCTCACTCACTCACTCACTCAACATTGTGTATGGTTTTAATAAGCATATTTATGCAGTGTGAGACATTTACGCTGGTCAAATTGTCCTTAGCTAATAAAATTTCATCAGGACCACTAAATGAAAAGTTTTCAATGGTCCTGGTGGGCAGTGAATTTTGTATTGATTGTAAGTAAATGTATGAATGTTATTTTGGGTCAGTGAAGTACAGACAAGACCACTAATTCTCCACGCACTGGTCCTGTGGCCAACTGGGAAAATTTGAAAGGTTTCTTTCCCTGCTTATGTGAAATAAGCAGCCATGACTCAGTGAATAAGTTACATGAAAACACCTTGTCTTATTCAGAAACATGTCTGCATCATGACGAGGTGGTTTTATCGAGTGGAGGGACATCAACAGCTGCACGTGTCCTACACAGTAAATACCACCCTGTGACCAGAAGACAAGTGGCCAGTGCCCTGCTCAGATGCCTCGAGGTTGTTGAAGCTACAAAAGAGACAAGGACCATATTTCCAGTCATGTTGTTGGGTAGGAAATTGTTATTTTTTAGTGATCCATTCTTATGGTTACTAGGATAGTCAAGTGAGGTCTGTGACAAAAATTGCCAGAATTCCCCGAAATGGAACTATCATTATCATTTCTTATGGCTTTCCAGCTGTGTATTTCATTGAAAACAGCACCAAGAAAAGTGAAAATTTTGTTTGTGCTGTTAGTTCATTATTGGTAAAAACATGTTAAAGCCAGACTAATTTTACTGCGTTTTTTACAGATCCGCCCGTCATATTTTTTAAAGAATTTACAAATAAAATAAAATAATTACTTTTCCCAGCTCAAAAGATAAAGTCCTATTTTTTTATTAGCATGTAAACTTGTATACAAGAAATGATTTTTGCTTTGCATTTTGCCCGGTATACACTTCATAAATATCCAACAGTAAAATACCTTTAGTATGTAAAAGTGATATTACTTTGACTGGTAATTATTTTTTTCCCTCCTGCCCTTTGGTTTTCAGAGGACAACAATCCTGACCCAAAAAAAGCCCAACTTTGGATGGTCACAGACTTCAATGTATACATGGGGGATGCTTGAATGGGAATGGGGAAAATACATGTACTGACAGTTGAATGCATTTTTAAGATCGTTCATTAGTGACTAATTTACTCTGCTGAATTTGGACCAATGAATTGTACGTGAAAAAAATTGTGCACAAGTGCCGACAAAGCTATTTAGTCATTAACCTGTACTGTGACCCCCCCCCCCCTGTCTCCATCCTTTCTCAGCCCGTGAAGATACAGGGTAGAATAGGCCTTCAGCAACCCATGCTTGCCATAAAAGGCAACTATGCTTGTCGTAAGGGGTGACTAACAAGATCGGGTGGTCAGTGTCGCTGACTTGGTTGCACAGCATAGCTGCTGCAACCACTTTTTCCTCCAGTGCTGGGGGAAAATTAGTGAATTGTTTGAACTCTGTTTTTGCAGGCTTTTTTTCATCGTATATTTTTTTTCCAACTTTATAGGTTGAATTGGCATTTCTGATGATTTGTTTCAGTAAGTTCATGCCGAAAGTTATCAGAATCTGTGATTTATGTTGCATGTGACCTTTAAGGCATGGAACTACTCACCTTCTACTGCTTCACAGGCAGCTTGGGTTACCCATGGTGGTAATAATGATCAGATTGTGAGATAGCTCTTCCAGCATGTGCATTGTAAATGAATTATTACTATTATCATTATTATTAGGCGTGAGTTTGTTGAAAGTGTATCATTTGACTGGATACAGACAACAACAAATGATATTAGACTTGACTGTGACAGACAGACAGACAGACACCGACTTAAATTGATTTGCAGAAATTATGAATTCATTGTGACATTTGTATTTTAATTTCTAACACATTTTCTCTCCTTTCCCCGAAAACGTAATTGCTTTTTTATATGTTCACTCAGATCTGTTGTCTGATTTCCAGATGACCTTTGCAACAATCTAGATGTGGTGATATCTGCCACCATATATGCTATATCCAACATTCAGAAGTCCACAAGCTACTCACAGAACCTGGACATGTTCTGTTTATATGTTGGCAATGAGGGCATTGTGACACAGTGTAAACAGATGCATCAGCAGATACTGGCAGACAAGGAGAACAGATGGCATTCTCATAGCAGACGTCAAAGTGGGTTGTGTTGTCCTTCTGTTGCCCTGTATACTCCATCGTTTGTAATGCCCAATCATCTTGTGCACACCTAAGCATATTGTCATGTGCATGAAGAATATTAAATGACATCCTGTGTAATACAAAGCTTGAAATAGTTAATAGTTTTGGAATACTATGAGCAAAATATTTAATGATGCATAGAAAGTTCAACTTTATGATCATTAGATTTTTACTCTGTTCTACAACTAGGACCAACGCGCAAACTCTTTGAAACCAGATTTGAAATGGAATTTACATCATAAATTACATCAAGGTTATGAATATAGTATTTCATTGTGCACATTTCAATACTGTCATTGTATTTATACCAGTAATATAATTTTGTATTTCAGAATGTCACACATGCAAGACAAATCCATCAGGTACCATCATGCTTCCATCTAAAGTCTAAACTTCACAAAACAATATAGATATGTCTATCTTGGGATGCCAAAGGAGAAACAAATAGTTGATCAGCAAGTATTTCGAATACCGTGCACATGCAAGTTTCATTACAATATGTCATTTACTTGTCATGAAAATTCCAGAGGCTTTGAAAAGCTCATGAGGTAAAATGAAAAATTCTTGTCGTCCTCAGCTCCTTTTGACCTATATTTAAAAGACATTGACAGTTTTATTATGCTAAATGTTCATATATATCATCAACTACAGCATGTCTGTCAAATTTTAGTTTCTTACCAATTTCAAATGTACATACTAATTGTTATTTACAAGGTAGTTTGACTTCATTCGTTTCACCCAAGATAGTCTCAATAGCAGTCTAATGAGTGAGAGGCTCTCTCACTAAAACATGGGGTTGGATAATGGGTGAGTGGCTCTCTCACTAAAACATGGGGTTGGATAATGGGTGAGTGGCTCTCTCACTAAAACATGGGGTTGGATAATGGGTGAGTGGCTCTTTCACTAAAACATGGGGTTGGATAGCCTAATGGTTAAAGCATTAGCTCTTCACCCCGGAGACCTGTGTGATCCTTGACATAGGTACAACGTTTGAAGCCCATTTCTGGTGCTCCAGATATTGTGATATTTGCTTGAATATTGCTAAAAGCGGCATAAAACTAAAACACTGAAACAAGTGAGGGATGAACACAGAATGTTATTGTGATTATATGTGTCCTGTTTTCTTCAGCAATATTGAAGCCTCTCTCTGGTTCATGCGAGGACGAGTGTGCCGTGTTTTGTATCTGCTGCTTGAAGAAGGGACGATACACTGGGCTTGACTGCCCCAAACATGGGCCATGCTTCTCTCCCACAGGTGAGATTATTCAAAGCTTATTGTCATTCCTCTTTCATGATACATGTAATTCTTCCTTATCCTGACTCATGCTTAATTGCTTACTCTCCTCTTCCTGGTGAAGGTAGTGGAACACCTGAAATCCCTTGAAGTTCCCTTCTAAAAGAAGCGGATGTAAAATCACACTCACCCAAGTATTACCTCCCTTTTCCCTCCACATGGTCAGCTGACCGCCATGGTACTTCACTTTCTCTCTATCGCCCAACGTGGGCGGCTGGAGTCACAGGGTTGTCGTACACGGTGATAAGTCTTTCATTTTTTTGGTTTTTATAACTAAATTTGTGCTGTATACGCTTTCTGGCTTGTATATATTTGTTATTATTATACAATTTCGTATTTATTGTGTCTATTTTTACACGTATTTCGTAGTATCAGTTGATGAAATCGTGTTTTCAGTGCAGATTACTGCTGTCGGCGGTTGACCCGCACGTACTTTGCCCGGTGTGTAAACCTTTATGTTCTGCTCATACTCGTGTATTTTGCATTAAATTGTCTGAAGCAGAATACTCATTATATTTACAGTCTGTTCACCGACATGCTAGAGATAAGCAACATCGGCTCGCATTAGTCATGTCTATATCTAGTGAAATAAAGTCGATTAACTGTTTAATTGTTGATGCTGAGATTCATTCCAGTGAGAAGCCAGACGTATCTCCAAGGTTGTGTCCAGGGTCAGGTGAGTCCCCTCCCAAGACTCAGAAGAGATCATCCGTTGAGACAGGACCATCTCAGACTAAGAAAATGAAGCATTCAAAGTCGTCATCTGCAAGATCATCGCGAATCATCCCTCGCTGATAAAGAAGTCATTCGGGGAGGAGATAGTCCCCTTAGAAGAACGTCAATATTTTGACGATTCTCCATTAATGATACGGAGTGAAGACACCATGCATCAGACATCGGCAAGTAGATCGACACTGATGGCATCTTCAACACCTCAGAATACATCTCATCTACAACAGACATCGCAGTTGTCGACTCCATTCACGGGCGTCATAGACAACTTTTCAACACAGTTGTCAGTGCACACACCGCATGCATTCGACGCAGGCATCTTCATGCAACAATTTACAACACAGATGATGAACCTCATCGAACGAAGACTGGAAGAGGAAAGATGACTGCACTCGTCAACGATGTTGACTGTGAATCAGCGAGAGCATTCATCTAGACCGGCACTCACGTCTGAGGATGAAGAGGAGGTGCATGCACGCACGCACTCCAGAAGATCCAGGTCCTGATCATCAGATCGCAGCACAGAGAAAGATATACCCATGCCGTGTGAGTGCACTCACACGAGTAGCTATACTTGGATGAGTGACATCGCGCGCTCGCGTGAGTGCACTCATGGATGGACTCATCAGCAGAGAAGGTCTCCTTCAGTTCAGTAAATGAGGAAGAGAGGATGATCCTGTCCAAAGCCCTTATATCAAGCCCCATGGTCTGCACCTATGGTGTTCGACGGAAGGACTGAAGGGGTAGCAAGATCAGTTACTCAAGATTCAAGGAAAGTTATGACTATAAAATCCATCGACACTTTGACTTCTGTCCTTAAACAGACAAATCAACGTTACACTAGCAAGTCGAAGTTTTCCAGGGTTCAAAGAGCGAAGGACAAGAAATTCAACGATAGAGGGGAGAAATTGTCTTCTTCATTTCGTCGCCCCTATGGAGGAAGTAAACGTTTTCAGATGTCAGGAAGATTGTCTAGGGGCAGTGGAGGTAATAAACGCTGAAGATCAGGTTCGGTACGACTGGAGTCTTCCACCCCCAGCCCATCTGAAGTGCTTCAATGCTACTGGGAAAACTGGAGAATCCTCAACGACAACTATGTCATAAATATTCTACGAGACGGCTACAAGATTCTGCTGGAGGATACACCACCACTCACAAAACTACCAACTCCCATCATCTACGCAAACAATCAGCTTGACAAACGATGTAAGAAACCCCCTGTGAACCAGCAAAACAGAACAAATACAAGTAAAAAAACATTCAAATTTTGTATTATTTGGCAAAGAAAGCAAGTTATACAAAGTTACAAGTCAATTTCACAATACCGATTTCAAATACAATACAAGTGAGACAAAATCTAAGGCAGTGGATCTCAAAATATAATATAGCAAACTCACCAAAGTCTTAGTGCGAGAGAGAAACAGTTATGCAGAACGTAACACAGCGAGCGGTCTGATGGCGGCTATGAAGATGAAGTGTTGGCCGTGATTGACGATGATACTCCAGTGAATATGAATGTGTGTATCTGTGTCACTCTCAACATGGCAACTAGCATTTATATATATGGTCAGTCATTTCTCGAATGTTCGGGCACATACGACCATCGCCAACACTGTAGAAACCTCTAGCAGTCTCCGGGAAGTACAAATAGGAAACCAAGGGCATTTAGATTCCGGACACCCTCTACCAAAATCTTGAAAATGCTGACCATCTATTATACGAAATGTAATCCATCATAATTATTATTCAAAACACTAAACGTTGTGACCCAAAAATAATTATTACTTAATTAATAACAAAATATACAGAAAAGACACACTCGTAACAGTTGACAGATGCTATATCAACACTGTTGCAGAAGGGAGCAGTAGAAGTAATACAGCCACAGAATCTAACAGCCGGATTTTATTCTCCAATTTTCCTAGTACCTAGAATGTTTTCTAGAATTCCAGAGGGAAATTTCGTCTAATTTGCAACATGGAGGAATTCAACAAAAGTTTCTGCGGAAGCCAGAACATTTCAAGATGTTACATTTTCCTCAACTAAGACTCCTCATCAGACCAGCAGACTATCTAGCCAGCACAGATCTACAATCATTCTCTTCTCACAGAGGTTACTTGTCATATCTTCCTAAGAACCTCTGTTCTAATATACGTCTTTCATGGTGCGAGTGTTCAAGATTCGTGATTAGTTGCCATCTGATTTAGTTGTGCAATCAGCGACGTTCTTTCAAAAGTAATCATTCGTAAGGCCTCGGTAATTTCCTTATGCATCGGGAAAACTAGAACCTCTTCCCCAACACGAGGCGCAGATGTTTCCTCCAGACAGAGCAGATCCATGAAATGGCAAGTCATGAATTGGCGCCCTCATTGACAACAGACAAGCTAGCTATTAAACTTGTGTGTCATATCAACACAAGTTGCCAACTTGCTTAGGTTAGTTAAGCTGGATGTATCACACATTCTGATTGGAGAGAAAGAAGGGAGATACGTCGAGTTGCTATTATTTGCCGCTAGGGGATTTTATGAGAACCAGCAAATATGGCCGTATTAGAACAGAGGTTCGCAGGAAGATATGACAAGTAACCTCTGTGAGAAGAGAATGATGTACAATATGCATACCTGCATATCCAGATACATTGAGAATCCAGAAAATATCTACGTTTCCTTTTCAACAGGACCCCTGAAGGTCCCGGGGTAGAATAGGCCTTCAGCAACCCATGCTTGCCATAAAAGGTGACTATGCTTGTCGTAAGAGGCGACTAACGGGATCGGGTGGTCAGACTAGCTGACTTGGTTGACACATGTCATCGGTTCCCCATTGCGCAGATCGATGCTCATGTTGTTGATCACTGGATTGTCTGGTCCAGACTCGATTATTTACAGACCGTCGCCATATAGCTGGAATATTGCTAAGTGCAACGTAAAACTAAACTCACTCACTCACTCCTTTTCAACAGTCAGCATTATCAATGGACAGTCCTACCATTTGGAATATCTTCAGCCCCATGGCTGTTTACAAGGATAACCAAGTCCATCATCAATTATCTACACCTGAAGGGCTTACGCAGTGCGTTTTATCTGGACGACTAGATACAAGCTCATCAACGGAAAAGTCAACTCAGACTACTATTAGACTTCACGATCAGGCTACTAACACAACTGGGTTCGTTAGTAAATCACTTAAAGTCAGAATTGGAACCTCAACAAGATATCAAATTCCTCGGGATTTGTTTCATCGCTACGTCGAATCAGATTGTAGTTCCGGGGAACCGGTGGGTCAAGATTCAAGAAATGATAATGCAAGCTGTACTCTCTCCGTTAACACTTCGATAGCAGTGTCTACTAGGCCTCCTCACGTCAGCGCATGATATGACCAGAGGAGGAAGACTGCAGTTGCGTCTTTTACAGCAATTCTTGAATCTTCATCACAACAACAGAGGACAGATTCCGCTCCCAGACAGCCTGAAGTCTTTTCTGATGTGGTGGACTCGCCGATCTAATGTCTGTGCAGGAACCTATATGTTAGAGCCGGTATTCAACAGCCACCTTTACGTAGACACATCTCTACAAGGATGGGGAGCTCATCTGGAAAACGAGGTAGCAGTAGGAATCTGAAACAAAGAGGAACAAGCTCTTCACGTCAACCAGTTTGAAATGAAAGCCTTCATTCATGCCATCCACCACTGGTCGACAGCATTAAGAAACAAGTTATTAATGATCCACATGGACAACTCAACAGTAGCGTTTTACATAAACAAACAAGGGTCAGCAAGATCACTATCTCTGCTGTGCCTAACGTGTCAACTGTTCAGCCTAGTCGACAGTCTGAATCTTCAAGTAAAAGCATGTCACATACCAGGAGCCTGCAACGTCATGGCAGACGCCTTAGCTCATCCCCTGCATCCATCTCCAACGGAATGAATGCTGCATCGGGAAGTGTTTCAACTAATCAGTCAAACTTTCAGACCTATTTGCAATGATATTCAACAAACAGACAACAACCTTTGAGTCGCCAGTACCAGTTCCCTTAGCCTGGGCAATGGACGCTCTCAGCATTCCATGGGAAGGAATGAATGCGTATGCATTTCCCCCTCCAGTATTGTTACCAAAACCAGACAAACAAAGAGGTTACAACTGATTTTGGTTGCGCCTTACTGGCCAACACTACAGTTAACAGAGTGGAAAAATCTTCTCATTCATCCCCACACAAGTGCACGGCCAACCATCAGTATTCCATCTTCACGTATGGACCGTATTAAGACTTGTTTGAAACGCAGAGGATATTCAGTGAGAGCAGCAAAAGCAGTCACCTTAGCGTTACGGAAATCCATGTGCACACTTTATGACGACATGTGGAAACGGTTTGAAACATACGCCAGGAAAAAAAGGGATTTTTGGCGAGCAATTCAACTCATCCTCAAATAGCAGATTATTTATGTTATTTACATCGGACTAAAGGTTTGAAAGGTTCTACATTATCTACATACTTAGCTGCTCCCAGCTCAGTCATCTCCATGGTAACAGGGACCAAACTGACTAAAGTACCAGAGCTCATTGCCTTACTATGTTCGTTCAAGTTGGAAGATCAACAACACAGATTTAGACTTCCATTGTGGGATCTAAATTTTGTACTCCAACATCTCACAAGTGATGCATATGAACCACATGATCGAACTTCAATTGAAATGTCAAAAGACTCTAATTTTACTTGCCTTGACTACAGCGGCAAGACTTCAATCGATCGAGCTTTGACACAAGTCACCAGGAAACAGCTCATTTAGGTCTAAGATGGGATTTCACAGCTAAGAATCAACTGCGAGATCAGCCGGATAGACAGTTCCATATACCGGCTTTGTCTTCAGTCTTAGGACTGTATGATACACAAGATTTATCATTTTGTCCAGTGAGAGCATTGAAAATATACATTGCACGTACCAAGTCTAGAAGACAATGGTTCAAGCGCCTATTTATCCACGGAAGTATCCCGCAACACTATCTCGGTCTGGATCAGAGCTGTTATACTTGGAGCATATAAAGCAGCAGGTTTAGACCCTCCATGAGCCTCTAAACCACATGAAGTCAGAGCTCTAGCCTCTACATTAGCGCTACATGGTAATTGCTCGCTATCTGATATAGTCAAATACAGTATTCGCCAACCATTATCTGCAAGACATAGCCATGGAGGACGTCACTGGCATTCATCAGTTTGAACCACTTGTCGTTCAGCAACTAACAGTTCCCCGACGACGCTGACTTAACTCACCCGATTTATCACATGACTTACGGAAGCCAGACGCTCTGTGGAGTATTTTGGTGGTACGTCTATGGGCACATCTTGAACAGACTAGCATAAGTGATTATGTCCTTATATTCATTATGAAGATATCTGAACATGAAGAAAGGTTGCAACTAGTTTCCATTGTTATATTGTGATATTTAGTTGCATCAGAAACTAACAAGACACTAGATATATTAGTGTCATCACATACCAGTCAACAAAACCTTTTTTCGACTGGATGTGATTCCCCCCCAAAATCTACAATGAATATGAGAAGAATAAGACTGAATTATTACCGTTACAAGTTCCCGTTGGGGGGGGGGAATTATTGGATGTAATTTACAAGTGACAGCAGAATCCAGAGTGGCCTGACCCACCGCCGTTTCTGTCGGATTCTGTAAGCAATTAAGCATAAGTCAGGATAAGGAAGAATATGTAATTTTCTGAATAAAATCGATATTTTATACTGATCCTGACTCATGGCGAAAGCCCTCCCAGTTGTTCCTCACAGACACGCTGAATTCTCGCATTCTTGTGTCGGGGGATTATAGGAGAGAGTGAAGTATCATGGCGGTGAGCTGACCATGTGGAGGGAAAAGGGAGGTAATACTTGGGTGAGTGTGATTTTACATCCGCTTCTTTTAGAAGGGAACTTCAAGGGATTTCAGGTGTTCCACTACCTTCGCCAGGAAGAGGAGAGTAAGCAGTTAAGCATGAGTCGAGATAAGTAAAAATTGGAAACTCAAGCACTTGATTTCTTGAGAATGGTAAATTCAAATTGTAAGACAACTAAAGAGATTGGAATTAATTTATTTCCAGGGTATGTTTTGAAGCTGCAAATATATGCTACAAACAGAATTCAAATGATATAATACTGTAATCACACATTCACCTTTTTCTGGTATGTTTTGTACTTACTCTTGACCTTGAACTGTTGGTAACTGTGAATTCTTAATGATGGTGCAGTGGGGTAGCTTAGATGATAAAGCGAATGCTTGTCACACTGAATATCCGGATTCAGTTCCCCACATGGGTATAATTTGTGAATCCCATGTCTGCTGTGATATTGCGGGAATGTAGCTTTAGGTGCCATAGCACCGAACTCACTCACTCTTAATGTCATCTTATATGTCGTTGAAGCAATGCAGCTACGAATTGTTGGCCTAAACTCCTAAAACTGACAAACTAAAATTAGTGGTACCTTTAAGTTAGTTATTACAATAGTTTACTGTAATATTTTTTTTGAAAGGTCACAAGAATACATTTGCATTACTTGTCTCTGGGTACGACAAGAGAGAGACTGTGGCCAAACTGTTTGTTGCCGATATGCAAGAAATGGAGAAGACTTTGATGGACGAATCTGTGATTGGCATCAGGTGAGATGGGAGGTTTTAATCATGGATCTGTGATACCATCATGAAATATGTGATGCATATGTCACAGCAACTCAATATTCACTAGTTTCTGTGTCTAGGATGACTTTGCCTTTTTCAAGAAAAGAAAATGTTTAGCTAAGTGTCTGAATCATAAGTATGCAGTAGGAATTAAATGTTGCATCATGGTATTTTATGATAGAGAAACAGACAAAGATAACCATGTAGTATTAAACATGGGTTCTCCAGCCTCACGTAAGAATGTCAAGTTTCATGTTGGTTCATGTATCTCTGATAAAATACTATGTACACCTGTCATGATCTGTGAGCAGGGAGTACAAAAGTTATATTATCCCGCCACACCTTGGTGACCACGTGATGTGAGAAAAGCATGCCTCGCCATGCCTTAATGAGTGCTGCATTGAAGTCAATAAATCAGCTGGTGTCTAACATGGCAGCAAGAAAACGTGAACCATGGCATCTCACATAAATAAGAACAAGTCGATTTGATACGCATTGTTTTCTTTTGATTTGGCTAGATCAATGCATTGTCACATCATGTCAAGGGAAACATGGGTTTTTATCATTCCTGAATAAGGTTGTATTCCCGTTATTTCCCTTGACATGATGTGATAACTTATAATGTCATTCCTAAAAATAAAACATGTTCAATGTTGGAGTGAACCGTCTCATGCATCATACAGTTTCAAATACCCTTTTCTGGCAAAAGCACTGGGAAACCACGATCTAACCCCCGTCATGGACATCAGTCTGTCCTTAATTGAGCAACTAGGCATCACATTGATAAATGCTGCTTGAAAGGAGTTTCTGCTTGGGATGTCATTTGCATATCTATTAGATCATAATATCAAATTTATCAAGGTTCAGAATCACATCAAAACTATGAGCGTTTATACGATTATTTGGTTTATGACATTATGTCTCTAAAGTAAAATATCTCTCCAAACAACAACTCTGTAGTCAAATTATTATAAAAAACATAAACATGGAAGTAAGAAAACATCATTGTGAGTTCATCCTTTTAATATACAGTCTGATGTACTCTCAGTGTGCACTGTCAGCATTGAGACAAGTGATTTACAAATGGGTTCTTCAAAATATATTTAGCTTATGATTGGCCTGCAATTAAGTGTTTCACGGTGTTTGATATTATGGTATGTACACATAGAATGTGTAGGATTTTATGTAAACTATGTAAGAATGTTAAAGGTAAGACACCACCCTTTATAGCGAAATGTTTTATTCTTAGCACTGTAATTCAAGTGCGAACAACAAATTGTCAAAGTGTAATTGGGCTATATAGAAGGGATGTCTTGATGCGTTTCATGATACATATCACAATACCCATGTCATGATTCAATACGTATCACATGATACCTATGTTTGCAGTATTATTCCATAAACTTAGTTACATTTTGAACTTGTTCTAATTTCCCATCTTTGTGTATGAAAAACATTAATAACTCTCATAACATCATGATACAGTTGCAAAATGTAAACAATACATAAACATACTTTAACCAATACTTTCAAAACTAGATATCAATACAGTTTTGAATTTATCGATAACTGTGTCACCTTAGAAAAAGTATCAATGCATTGATGTACTGATTTATCTCAGTATCCCTACTCTGTGGGCATGTCTGAGTGATAATGTTGTTTTATCTGTCCACAGGAAAGAGAACATTAGAGTCATACAGACTAACACTCTTGCAGAAAAGGATGACATGAAAGCAAAACTGATGGACGCTTTCAAATTTTTCCAAGAAAGGTTACGTGACACCAAAGACCATGCAAGGTTCTATTTCTACTATTCTGGACATAACTCACAGACAAAAGTTGAGTTAGGAGACAGAACAAACGACATTACTCCTAAGGAATTGAAAAAAGAGCTGAACAAGTTACACGTTGAAAGCCTGGTCATCATCCTTGACTGCTGCTACAGTGCAGGAGTTGAAATCATTCCAGATAAACACGAAGAGGACTTTATGTCACTAAGCAGCTGCTCTAAGGATGATTCTGAGCCATCCTCATATATCCCTAGGTTATGGAATCTAGAGAGCAGTGATGATTACGGGGACAAGGGAGATGAGAGAAAGGTGTACCAGTGGTCGTCTTCCACATGCGAAGAGAAGTCATTGTACAGCAGAAAGAGGGGCAGTAGTTTCTTTACATTGTCCATTGTGAAGGCAATGATGGGTTTGTGCCCTCTTGAGGAGGATGCTTGTGCAAATTGTAAGGAGTTCAAATTGGAGGTCAGGAATCAGGATGGAGTTTTTCTGGAAGCAATCAAAACAACCGTCAGTTATCATGTCAAGAAACTGGCCGACAACATTAGCAAGAGTCAAAACCCAATGCTGGACAGCAATGTTGATGATGATATCCTCTTGTCATTTCACAAATACGTTAGGTGACTAACATTATGATTAACACTGACTTAGCATGATCTGAGGAAATTTATTTTTGTTGTGTAGCTCCAGGCATGACAATATTCCTGCTACATGAAGACTTGTTAATAGTCTGGAAAACACAACCAATGGTTGATATTATGAGGAGTGCAATCAGCCATTTCACCAAGGTTGATGGCCGCTACCATATATTTGGAATATTGCTGAGTTCAGCCAAAAACAACAAACAAACAAAGTTTGGTCCTGATTCAGGTTTACACACAAAAAATAAATGAACTTTTGAAATGATAGGAAAGTTAAAATGACCATAATTGTCATACAGTTTCCATCTTTTTTGGGTTGCATCATCAGATTACCAAGTTTTATTGTAGAAAGGTTTGAAAAATGACCAACCGGTTTTCATGTTCATAAAAATCATTATAATGATAACATAGTATTTAGAATCTTATTCTGACTAGTATCATTGTAACAGAAAGTAATACCCCCTACAGATCATTCTAGGAATGATGTGAATTACTGGGTCTGTTGACAGGGTAATAGGAACGTTTTACTTTTTCTGATGTGCTTATTACATGAAGGTCAAGGTTAGTACCAAAGCGTATGAATCAGTTCCGTACACTTTGTGCAGTCTTACATATACAACTAGTGATGTCATATTACTGTTTTCACAGAGCACTCATTTGATAACATGAATAACATGGTAGTACAGAATGTGTGGAATGGTGTTACGGTTTAGAAATTACTGTGAAAAAAGGCTTATGAATCACCTTTAAACTAGCAATATTAAAGCACAAATAAGTCCATAATATTAATTTATATATTGTATAAAAAATAAACAAGGTTACAATGAATGACAGTACATATTTAAAGCAATATGATTGGGTCACACATCTAAAATGTTTACTTCATGTCGATAATCATTAAATTTTTCATCTTTGTGTAACTTCAGTTTACTGAAATAACATGCTGGTATTTGCTCAAGTTGAAGATTCAAGTTCAAATCCACAGTCAGCGCTTTATTCTGTTGTGGCCCATAACCATCCTCATAACAGTAGTGGTAACTGAAATAAGAAATGTCCTTGATATGTTTCTATGGATTGAACCGGTGATCTTTATATTTCTAACCTAGTGAGATCACCAATGGGTTACAGAAACACTGATCACCACAAAACAATTCAACAGTTTCTTTTTCAAGTACATATGCAACAGAAAGAGACAATTTAACTTTGTTTCCTAAAGGCTCATGGAAAATGTTTGAAAAAATAATTGCTGATATGCATGGCACATAAATGTGTTTGTTTATTTTTCTTTTGTGTTTTAAGCAAGATGAAATACCCTCAGTTATTTTTTTATGATTTAAAACCATAGGTGATGATGGCTTTCAATCTATATAAATAAATTGTTTGTTCGTATACTTATGGATTACTGCAGATGAAATAATTTCTGATTCAAATAATTTGAAATCACTGAGAAAATTACATGGTGTTTATTACAGAAAATACAATGATTTAATCATTATGGATGTTTTTTTACGTATTATGCTTTGATGAATTGAGGAATCAAATTCCTTTTTTTATTTTTTATGATTTTTTAACATGAATTTGGATTCCCAACAATTATTATTGTGAAATAAAAGTTCCAGAAACTATTTTTTTTTTTTTGTAGTTTGTGAGATATTGAAACAGAGGCCCAGATAGTCAACTCAGATATTAGTACAAGAAACCCCCTTTTGGTTGTTTACATTTGTTGACATCAACAACATTGTTTTGTTCAAGCTGTAATGAAATAATAAACACATATCACACAATAATATAGTAAACACAGTTTGAGGGGAGAACTGAACAGTTCGACCCATAGAGATTTGTGGATACAGTGTAAGGGTCACTCAAATTTAGGTACAGGTTGACCAACACATTTTTAATGCATTATGGATATGGATAAGAAGTTCTTTAATCTGGTATAATTTTGTACTCCAGGAGATCCGGGTTAGAATTGGTCTTCAGTAACCCATGCTTAGTGAAAGGAGATGATTAACGGCTTCAGGTGGTCATCTCGCTGACTTGCTTGACACATGTCATCGTATTTCAATTTGATGATGCTCATGCTGTTGATCACTGGAATGTCTGGCCCAGACTCGATTATTTACAGACTGATGCCATGTAGCTGAGGCAAACCACCCAACATTTCGTAGTCTTCATGAATATCTTCTCGTCATCCAGACTCTGCCCACATAATTTCAGGTTATACTAGTAAATGCTACACATCAGATCAAGTTAATACCAGAAGAATGAGCTACCCCTAAACAGGGGATTAGGTCCCGTAAGTCCGGGATCCTCTACAACAGGGATAGGTCACTCGCTTACTTTCTTTACCATTTGTACTAATTAACGTGTGCCTCGTCATGCTCCAATGCACACAGTGACTTGGCTCGTTCCCAGCTCAGCTGCAGCTTCTGTGTTTAACAGAACTTCAGCCAGTTTATTGTATCAGTCGGAATTACAATAAATGAATGAATGAATTAATTAATTATAGTAAGATTTAAGAGCAAGAATTATGTGAATGAATGAAAGAAATGAAGAAAAAGAATAAAGGAAAGAAGTACATATGTGAATGAATTAAAGAATAAATGATACACCGCGACCTTCCCTGCCGAAACAAAAGTATCGCGAGAACACGTGTTAACATCAGCAGTCCTTTTAAATCTACTTTGAGACATTTTTGTTTACACTGATAATGTGGGAAATTTGTCACACACCTCAAGTACACCCTAACATTTTGCTTTAGATTATGAAACTGTCACTGTAACTTGCAAACATATTTCACCTGATAGTATATTCCCCTGGGTGCAGGCTAAAACGTCACCACAGCAAAACGGCACCTGGCGAAAACGTCACCGCTTGGAACACTCAAACAACGGCGCGTAGGATTTCAATGGCGGATCAGAGCAGATCGGTGATATGTCATATTTTTGACACACCTCAAATACATCCTAACATTCTTTTTTAGATTATGAAACTATCACTATTACAAACACATTTCACCTGATAGTATAATCCCCTCATATGAATTAACGTGTACGTGAAAGATGTTTTTGAAGAAATAAAAGTCATAAAACTGTCACTATTACTTGCAAATACCTTTCAACTGAAGGTATGTTTTCCTTCGGAAAATTAAACGAATGTGTGAAAGAAGTTTTAATCGGCACGGTTTAGTCTACCCTCGCGGAGAATCTAGAATAGAAGCCAGTGAGCTGTAACATACCGACTTGAAACTTTACTACAAATCTACTGTCCTCATAGGGACACTAATACCAATTATTTGACTTAAACTGAAGTGACAAAATAGATAACCTATCTTATACATGTAGGATGCACCAGTATTATCTTTTGGAAGTAATTTTGGAGTAATAGGAAAGCTGAGATTCCTCGACGAAGACAATTAGTCAACACAAACGTTATTTACGTTCAAAACATTATTCATTCAACATTTTTGTTACTAAATATTATATCATACTCCCAAAGGCTTTCTCGCTAGCTCGATCTCTTGACAGTGTGAAGATCGACTGTGTCCTTTGCGCCGAGACGTGGCCTATTGAGTAGGAAACGATTGTGTATTTCACAGTTATAATATCAGTGAGACCCTAACACGTCTGTTGTAGATAATCCCTGACAACAGGACGTGTTTACGGACTGACCCGTTCCGTTATCAAGGGTAGTGTAAGTGCGTACATGATGCAACAGTTACAACTTATAGTTATCTGGCAACCATTTGTATGTTTGTTGGGCCTTATGGGTAGCCTCGCCATGTTTGAAATGTGTAGTCAATTTCTGGTGTCCCCCGCCGTGATATTGCTTGAATATTGCTATAAGCGGCTTTCAGCCACACTCACTCACCCTAGTGGCCCCATATTATTGTTCTTATTTCATTGTTTGATTGTTGATGAACGTCGCACTAAGCAGAATTCCAGCTATATGATGGCGGTCTGTAAAGAATCGAGTCAGGACCGAGACAATCCTGTATCCGACATCACGAACATCGATCTCCGCAGTTGGGATACGACTTGCATCAAGTCAGCGAGCCTGACGACCTTTTCCGTTAGTATCCTCTTACAACAGACATGGAATTCTGAAGATCGATCCTAATCCGAATCTTCACTTGTATCTGCCAAACGACCAACTACTGTTGGTAATAAGATTCTGAGAAGACACTATATCCTTGTGACGCTGATACGCCTACCATGGGAAACCTGGTTTAACGGTGCTATTGTAAGAGGAGATATTTGCCCTAACATGACGAACTATTATACCACTACGGATTTGCCCTAACATGACGAACTATTATACCACTACGGGGAAACATAACTCCAAGTTAAAAGCGTCGAAATGTGGGTAGATTGTTTCTTCGCGCTGAATATAATGACGCCTCTAGGCTAGAAATATGGTAACGAAAACATAATTACTGTACCAGTAAAAATGTATAAGGACTTAGACATAAATCGTTTTTATCTTTACTATAAAAAGCTGCAGCTATAACATGCCGATTTAGATTGAACGGCATTAGTCATTCGAAAAAACGGTGCCGTTTTCTTCGGGTGAAATCGTTGTTTTCTGTTGAGGTGCTTGTCAATTTTGTTGTCTTGGTAGCACCAATAAGTAAACCTGCACGTTCAAACTGATGCCACCATTATGCAGTGAGTCATAATTTATATCTACTACACACATCCGACTCAAGGTCCACAGAGAATACCCTACAAAATTTGGCCTGTCTATATCTATTCAATTCATGCATCAACGGTTAACCGGATGTGTTACTGTTGATATAAAGTTAGTATTTTATGCACGCTTGTATCATTTGTTACGCGCACCTGTTTCGAGTAATCTCCCATGTACAATTTCATGACGTCACCAATCACTATGGAAAGTGTTTGAAAATGGCGACTGTCGCTTGAACAGAGCTCCTCAGTCGTGGAGTTACTGTTCGACTAGAACTTGCAGTGAACCTCAAAATTTCGAAGTGTACCCAGTCGTAACATTGCGTAAGTAAAAGGCTATATCGAATGTTGTATGTGGTATACGTGATTTCTAACGACTTAAAATACCTGATATGTACTATTTATACAGTTAACCGTACGGTACACTGCAATCGACCTGAAGTCTAAGAAATCCGGGTCATGTCAGCGAGTATGCGACATCTTTATCATCACTGAATACTAGATCATTTTTTGAAAACGTTGTTTCGAGACTGAACATTGATGATTAATATGTAAACAATGTTAAATATCATTTTTATATTAATGTTAAATCAAGAATTTGTCACGATGTTTTCATATTTCAAAGTAGATTTCACAACAGTAATTTATTACACACACTGAGTAATATAGAAAAGAAAGGCTAAATGTTTAAGATGATTTTCAAAATAACACCCCCCAGAAATGAATGCCTGTTCATATAGAAACCATGTAATCAAAAGTGGCGTATGAAGCTACAGTATTATCAAAAAGGCCTTTTATGTTCTTCCAAAAGGAATGTATAAAAGTACTTGTTGTTTTATGATTTTTTGTTAGTGTGGGGATAAAAACTATTAATTTCATTCTTTTCCTTTTTACATACATCTTGTTGGTTATATGTCAGAACATACTTTAACATGTTCAGCTGACTTGAAGTTAATCATTTATGTTAAATATGAAATACTGAAATACAAAAATGGGTACAGGTGTTTCTGTTCATCTTAGAACTCTTTCTCAGCTATGGGTAGTACTTTTAAAATAGCAGCTGGTATTTCATAATAGTGCCTAGTGATTGTTCTCTTTTTCACAATGCATGTTATGAAAAAAAAAACCAACTGGCCACATTATTACATTACATTCCAGTGTTTTGGGTATTATGTGTGATTGTAAACATTCCTAAAGGGAAAGTTATTGTCTCTTGATCCAATCTGAGAGAACTTTCTTAATATTGTGGAGTATAAATCATCCATCATTCAGCTTTTATTGATTTTAGCTTGCAAGCACATTAGATATCACATATCATAGATTATTTATATATATTTAGATTCAAGATTAAAATATGTAGATGTCATGTTTTGACAGGTAAGAATATAGCTTAGGTGGAAAGGCCTGATGACCTGGTTGATTGTCCCACATCATATGCTGACAATGTGGGACACTGTGTCACAATTAGTCAAAAACAAATAGCAACAAAATACCTGTAGCTGTGGTGACCAAAACATAGCTCTTACTTTTGAAAAGTAGTATTTTTATCATTCCTGGAAGGCATTGAAAGTACTGAGAGTGAGGTTGGTTTTATGTCGCTTTTGGCAATATTACAGCAATATTACAGCAATATTACAGCAATATTACAGCAATATTACAATGTTGGACACCGGAAATAGACATACATTGTACCATGTGGGGAATCGATCCCAGACCTTAGGGTCAGTCTTCTTTGGGGATAATCAG
Organism: Haliotis asinina; assembly: GCF_037392515.1. Classification (NCBI taxonomy): domain Eukaryota; kingdom Metazoa; phylum Mollusca; class Gastropoda; order Lepetellida; family Haliotidae; genus Haliotis; species Haliotis asinina. The sequence goes on from NC_090282.1 coordinate 42,800,109, forward strand.
CAATGCAAAGATAATATTTTCATGAATATATCTTTCTGATTTTGTCCTTATATTTAGGAGGTGATCTTAATGACTCTTCTGTCTTTTTTTTTAATGCTCTTATGTTCATTTATAATTGAAAATATACCTACGTACATGAACTCCAGTGTCCTATTTTTGTCAGTTTTACAATCATAATGACTCAGTGAGTAAGCATAGATTGCTTTAACTGTTTCTGTCATACAAGAGTACTTAAAAATATTTGTGCACACGTCTTGACTTTCTGACAACGATATCTTAATTTGAGGAAAGTGGAGTGTGTTTCCAGGAATGTTTCCCTTAACTATCCATTCTTGAGCAATGCTGATTACCAAGTGGCCCTGCAACATGTATAAAGTAATCAAGTTTGTGACACTCAGTACATACCTCTCAGTGCTGGCTATGATCCAAGACAGCAGTGTGTTTCAATACTTGTACCACGCTTTATGGTTACTGGTTACAGTAATTATTATTGACTTGTAAGACTTGACACTAGGTAAACATTGATCCCTGATGTGTGGACACAGGCAACAAACATAACATTGTAAGTGGAGTAGCATGATATACCAAATTCACAATCAGGTATACTTCTGTATGTCCAAATTTATAATGCATCACTTTACACTCTTTGGGGAAATCTTTCTAATTTTATTAAGTCAATGTAAAGAAACTCAAGAACATCATAAAAACACTTTAAGAATGTATAAGATATTTGGACACAACAGAAGTATTTATTCTGATTAGTAAAGACTTCCAAAGAAAATTTTTATATTTATTTCTCTTGATGAAAAATTAAGATATTACTCTGTGTGAGTTAATGCTGCTTTGTAGAACGTCTGGAGCTGTCCCCTTGTATCATGTCACTGGCTGCAAGACCATAGCTGAATAATTTGTTTGAAAGCAATGTCCCCTGAAGCAATATAACTCCAGAAAATATGGTGGATTATCTAACCTTCACGTAAAGTACTTCAATTTCATTGGTCAATGACGCTTTAACAAGGATCTGCCTCTCCCTTCCTAAGAGGGTGACAACTGGACAAAATATTACCCACTTACAAGCTAACTGCCAAACTCTCCAGTGAGAAACTGTATCACTAACAATCATATGACATCATAATTATGCATACAGTGCCCATAGTTCAAAACTGTTTGATTATTGTTTGTTTTGAGTTCCCTATGTACACATTTATTTTACCGACTTTCACTACTCTATTTAAACTATTTCATTCATTGAATCATTTGCACAGTCAACTTAAGCATAACTAACCATTTTCATAAGCTTGGTAGAATAAGTTTCCCTGATTTCAGAAATCCAGTCAAGAAGCAGATGTCATTTTGTTTTGCATGTCATATAATGGGCAGTGATCTTCAGAATAACATATAATATTTTGTACATGGTGGTAAGATAAATATGTTGTATGCTTCTCCCCCGTTAATGCGGTCTGATGTACACCTCTTCGTAGCATTGTTATCCCTTGCCTACTGGCATCGCGTACAATACCTTCAAGAGAAACATATAAGTTAAAATGTTTGGTCATGAGACAACAGAGTAAGAGTCTACTGACTCATTGTTCCTGCATGCGATTGAAAAGGGTCTGTTACAATGAAAATAGTCAAGGGAAAGAACTAGATAACACATGTCTCATTCAGTGTATGATATTGCCTCCAGTGTGTTTGTGTTTATGTTTTGTTTATTCTACATGTTTACTGGAGTCTTAGCATGTATAGGACAACACCCCTCAAAATACTTGATATATTTCAAACCTTTATTATGTATCTGAACAGGGATCATTCTTGTTATGTTGTATAAAATACAGAGTGTTCATGAGATGTATTTTTTTTCTCATTACCCTACTGCCCTGCTCTTTCTGCAGTGGTAAAGTACTAAATCTCCCTTCTCACAGGGGATCCTTTTTGCTTTAATTTGAATGACTTATTTTTATCAAAATTATATATATTTAGATATGAAGCGTAAGTCTACATCCGTTGCAGTGTTTATTAGAAGTAATGTGGCATAGCTTGGGAATTCGGAGGAACAGTATAATAACCACTCAGTCTATTTTGAGGGGAAGGAATAAGAATGAATGTAGGTTCCTCTTTAATTTTTTGTCGCTATTTAGTAAAGAAATGTCCCTTGCCATTATCATGCATTCTATTGCGACATTTTGTAATTTTCAGATCATGGAAAACGAGACATCAACCCAACCAGTGGCTGGGCCGGAAGGATCAGGGGAGGCTACTGGTGAAGAAACAGTTATCACAATTACTGAAACAGTGAGTATATTGGTTTTATGTTACTGTTGAACCTTGTAGTTGAGTTGATTAAATTCCTTTGCTGTTTGATGGCGCCAAGGGCATTATCTTGCCACACACATATAAACCTAAAGTGTGCTTCTCACTATATATTATGCCATCTCTTGTTTTTCCAGAATAACCACATTTGAGGTTTTTGTTTTGGGAAATTTCCCTCCCCCTCCAGTTTTACATTGTCTACCAAAACCTTAGAGGCGTGTTTTCTCCTATACATAAATGTCGTTTTCTGACTGGATGAGTTTTCTTCTGGTATTTTCGGTGTACCCTGCTTACTAGAGAGTAACATTTTCTGGTGTACACGTCTGAGAATGCCAAACTCATTTGGTACATTGTGATAGTAATTATTTATCTCAGATAACATTGAATCACATATGATGTACAGAATTTACTGAGGTTTTGCAAATGCAAATTGATGGAAGGGAGATAACTCTATATCTGTTTTTCTTGTCTGCAAAATCTAGCCATGGCTGCAAAAAGATTAGTACCCATGCTTCAAACAATTCAAAAATAACATTGATGAGTTCTGAAAGATAAAAAAGTTGTTCACTGGTCAAGAGAGTGACATGGGTTGATATACCCTTGATGGATGTTTATGTTCCCTGAGCCAATGACTTGAACAACTTACAATATTTCAGCTATATGATGACTGTCTGTATATAGTCAAGTCTGGACCAGATAATCTAGTGACTAACATCATGAACATCAATCTGTACAATAGGGATAAGATTATTTACATCAACCAAACCATTAGCCCGAGCACCTGATTCTGCTAATTTCTTTTAAAACATGTCAGATGCTCGTGTCAGATGCAGGAGAACTGATGTACCTGTTTGTTGTGATCATAGTTAAATCTGTTTATTTTGTTAGGCATGAAGTTATTGTGGGTAAACATTTTGTTTTTTTGAAAAATAAACTTTCTGATAGTTTATTTCTTTTGGTTAATATTTTGTCATGCATAGACTAGGGTCTGATTTCTAAAAACAAACTTAAATTTTTACTCAAATTTCAAACTGAGTTTGACAAATTGAAACATTTTTCTGTGTTTTCTCAAATTTGAGTAAAAGCTCTAACCAAAACTCAGACTTACATTGTTTTGAAATATTCGAGGCCAGAGCTCTAGTCCACAAAGAAATCTAAGCAAGAAAAGAACCATGCCTTGACATTGCATGTCACTGGTGCTAAGATTGTCTTTAAGAAGAGGGACCTGTTTAAGTTTTTTTGTTCTTTTATCAAGTTTATAAGATTCACTATTTTGGTTTTTTTTTTATGTATTGTGGGCATCAAGACATTTTAGCACAAAATGGTAAAATCTATGCTGTAAAAATACTGAGATAAGAAATATTTTTTCTCATAATTTCAATGATAGCTTATGATAAAGTGACTTATTTCTTGTTTCAGAAAAAGGAAACAACAGAAATGGTGGAGGTTGATCCCAAAGACTACGGAATAGACTTTGAAGAGGAGGAATTTAAATTTGGTGAGCTGATAAGTGAAATTCAAATCTCGACAGAACTATGACTTATATGTACAGAAAACCCAGCAATGTAACTGTCACACAAAGAGTGTAGAATGGTATTGTAACATTATATTTAATTGTACACAAGAAAAAACAGACTGATACTTAAAGGTCACATGCAACCAAAAATTCAAACATAATTAAAACACATTTATCACTTATTCATGACGTATGATATGCATTGCTGCTTTTAAAAAAACAAATAAACACAATTATAAGCGTACAATGGTGATTCGAAAGTGCAATATTTTGTACTTGGGCTTACTTCCCCAGAAACGAAGCCCTCGGGAGACCGAACCCAGTCATAGCGGGTGGATATGCACTCAAGTGTAACGACGGCTTCTGATTGGCTGTTTCATTCGCTGATATGCTGAGGGTTCATTGTGTGTACAGAAAGATGATCTGTTTGATGGGCATTTTAGAAGTATAGCGAGTCACAAGAAAGTAAGATTCTTTATGGATAACAACTTCTATTTGTGTACTTGATGCGTCGTTTCAGTATGGATTCATATACTGTTGTCAAACAAAATCATATACATGAAAAGAAGCCGTTATCCATGAAGAATGTATATAGAGATGTTGGGTTTGGAAAATACATGTCCTCTGAATTTGCGCTCGATCCAATAAAAAATCATGTCAGTAGAGACGTGGCTGGAATCTGTCATTCTTCCAAGTACAAAGCAGGACTTGAAACTGACAAGAGTTTGCACCAGTTTCCGTCAGATTCAGTCATCCGAAAAAAAATGAATGTAGTTTGTTTGCAACCCACAGACATAAAGCATGTCAGGTGTATCACACGTGCCTAATTACATTATGTGGCAGACACGGGACTCAACTTATTTTCTTTATGTCATATAGTCTGATAGGTGTTAAGTTCAAATTGCACGTGGTCAATGATTGAAGCTGTGTATTGCATGTTGTCTTTAGCAGACAGGCAGACATATAGGTGTGAATAAACCAGACACTGAGCTTTCTCTGTGACAGAGACTATTTACCACAATCAACAAGTTGATTTACGGAACGAGTAGATTATTTACTTGTTTGTGTATACAACCAAGATTAGACTACTGCTCACGACCTCAGACGCAGGGCATGCATACTGTTTCAAGCTCCGCGAACCTATTCACTGCACATGCGTTATGGACACAGCGCAGCACAGCTGTTGAAACCAGTTTTCCCCCCAGCACTGGGAGGAATTTAGTGAAACATTTGAACTCCGATTTTGCAGGCTTTTTTTTCATCACGTTTTTTTTTAACTTTATAGGTTGAATTGGCACTTTTTATGATTTGTTTCGGTAAGTGCATACCGATAGGTACCAGAATCTGCAAAGTTGTGTTTTACATTGCATGTGACCTTTAGATCTTTGTATGTTTTGACTTTGTATGATGGAGCTGACAATGAGCATACAAAATGGTCTGGAGGTTTGTACAGTATTATTTACTGGACTTGAGCTAGGCACTTAATATGGCAAATATGGTACATGAAGTGTCAGTGTTCCACAACTATGATTTGATCAGAATAGTTTGTGGTGGTTTACTTTAGCAACCAAACCATCAAAACTCCCAGTTTCACGGAACACTTATGTAATCATCTGAAGCTAGCATAGATATGGGCCCCAGTATGCACAACTACAATATACACTCTTAACCTGTAACGTATACAATTTATTCTGTACAGGATTCAGTTTAATCCATACATATATTTTTCTAGTATGAAGATGTTTTTACCATATAATACAAGTTTTGTTCAGGATGTTTCTGGACTGCAATTGAGCAGCCACTGATATACTGGCCAAAATGTGTACATAAATATCGTTTTGATGGTTTGGTTCTCTTGTGATTCTTGAAAGTAATTGCAAAGTTTCCGATTGCCCAAACCACTAACTACTTTAGAGTATTGGGACTGAAGTTATGATATAGATATGTGATGTTGAATTTCCTGATGTGTGTGGTACAGAGCCACTCCCGGACGATGACACTCTCCCCGATCTGTACAACCTCATGGACACTCTGGAGAATGGGGACACAGAGCTTGAGACAAAACGACAACCACCCAACTTGTTCATCAGACCAGAGCATATCCCTAACTATGAGAAAATATCAGGTGAGATGTTGAAAAGACCAATAATGCTCCAGAGACTTGTGAGTTATAGCTGGTGTATAGCTTATGGTGTGTTGGTGAGGGTCTGAATGTACCCTATAAGCATAATGTGGCATTTGACTAATTTTGAGCTGATTAAGAGGGGTTTTGACAGTGTTTGACCTGTGAACCCTTGTGCCCTCATGATATGGATTGTTGTTCATGCTATCAACCAGTGGTCTCACACTTGATGGTGAGCATAACGTATATGTTGCTGACTGCTTCCTCAGACATACACTGTCATATTCTCAATCAAAACCCTGGGTTAGAATTTGTCTTCAGCATCCTAGCTCATCATAAGAGGCAACTGATGGGATCAGATTGTCTGGCTTCACGAGTTCATTGACACATGTTATCATATCCCAGTGGCTTAGATTGATGCTCATGATGTTTTTCGCTGGGTTGTCTGGTCCACCTTCGACTGTTTACAGACTGCTGCCATATAGCTGGAATATTGCTGAATGTGGTGTTAAACAACTAGCAATCTGTCTATCAAGGACACACTCTTCTCCACCCTTGTGTTGTACTATGGATCCTGTACATTGTAGAGCTTCGTCTTGAGATGGAGAAAGATGAGATGGACCCATACCTGCGTCAGTTCGAGGACGAGGTCCGTGACGATGTGGTGATGCTGGGCTCCATCTCCCTTGAGGAGGTGCAGGAGGAGGAACGAAGACTTCGGGATGAGCATGTGTTGTACCTGGAGCAGGAGGCACAGCGGGCACGCAAACAGCAGGAGAAACTGCTCCACAAGGAGGAGGAGGCCAAGACTCGGGTTGCCAAGGTTACCAAGGAGAAGAGGGAGGACATTGCTCGCAGAGAGGTCAGTTTTGATGTCACATGGTTTAGCTTGTTGGAATAAAGGGAGCTCCTTGATCATTCTCATGTACCGGATGTACGGGTCTCTTGTAATGGGATGGGAGATGTTACATAAAATGTTTGTGGTAGCAGTGATCATGGTTTTGTTACAATGTGAATGACCTAATAGATTCCTTTGTTTGTGTTTACTGTCAAACTAATGTTAAAACTAAACCACAATCTTTTGTACCAGTTCTTTCACATACTGATGTGTGTATTTGTGTGTGTTGATGTATTTGTGTGTGTTGATGTATTTGTGTGCATTGATGTACTTGTGTGCATTGATGTTTTTGTGTGCATTGATGTATTTGTGTGTATGTGTATATGCCAATGTATTTGTGGGTGTTGATATATTTGTGAGTATTGATGTATTTGTGAGTGTTGATGTATTTGTGGGTATTGATGTATTTGTGGGTATTGATGTATTTGTGAGTGTTGATGTATTTGTGAGTGTTGATGTATTTGTGAGTGTTGATGTATTTGTGAGTGTTGATGTATTTGTGAGTGTTGATGTATTTGTGAGTGTTGATGTATTTGTGGGTATTGATGTATTTGTGAGTATTGATGTATTTGTGGGTATTGATGTATTTGTGAGTATTGATGTATTTGTGAGTGTTGATGTATTTGTGAGTGTTGATGTATTTGTGAGTGTTGATGTATTTGTGAGTGTTGATGTATTTGTGGGTGTTGATGTATTTGTGGGTATTGATGTATTTGTGAGTGTTGATGTATTTGTGAGTGTTGATGTATTTGTGAGTGTTGACGTATTTGTAGGTGTTGATGTATTTGTGAGTGTTGATGTATTTGTGAGTGTTGATGTATTTGTGAGTGTTGATGTATTTGTGGGTGTTGATGTATTTGTGAGTGTTGATGTATTTGTGGGTATTGATGTATTTGTGAGTATTGATGTATTTGTGAGTGTTGATGTATTTGTGAGTGTTGATGTATTTGTGAGTGTTGATGTATTTGTGAGTGTTGACGTATTTGTGGGTGTTGATGTATTTGTGGGTGTTGATGTATTTGTGAGTGTTGATGTATTTGTGGGTGTTGATGTATTTGTGAGTGTTGATGTATTTGTGTGTGTTGATGTATTTGTGTGTGTTGACGCAGGAGTTGATGAAGCAGAGGGAGAAGCTGCTGCTGGATCGGCTCCACAAGGCCTTTCGTCGCTCCGAGAGCCAGCTCATCAGCCGTCTGGAGGCCAGGAAAGGGGAAGTCAGGGTGAGTTGTCATACCAACCCAGAATCCATTGTTGTCTACTCCTACATTGCTTGACTCATACTTCACTTGTTGCATCATCTAATCAGTATTCCTTTCTAATTAGTAATTTCACCTTTCTAGCATAGTTGTACCTCCAAAATTCTGTAGTGTTAATTTTTGTTAAAGTGAGGTACTTTAGTGCTGGTGACATAAACTACTCAAAATATTGCCTTGACTTTAAAAATAGTGTATCGCCTTTGGTTTGTGTGAACTCTAATTGAATATGACATTGTTGCTGTTTAACATTGTAGACATTCTATGGTGACCTGATGTTGGCTGATGGTCAGTATGGAGGAAGTCGAGGCCGGCGATGGAAGGTGGATTGGAACAACACACCACAGCCAATACAGATCAAACTTAAGTGTCTGCGAGGGGTCAAGGACAAACTGCCAGGTGAGGCAGCCATCTTGGTTATTGTTGTACAATCAGGACTCTCTGGTAGAATTGGTCCTCAGTACACCAGCACACTTATGTGTGTAATGATTCTACTTACATAGACCAGTCAGTCATTTGGTTTCCCTGGTCCAAACTTGATAGTGTGCCAACTAGCGTTACCAATTGTCTCGATAAACATCAATCATAATGTTGTTTCTGTTTTTTAGAACTGTTGAGCACAGTATAGAAAGTACACAGTTGATTTCTATGAAGTGTGTTTTTGATGACATTGGTTAATCTGGTGCTGCAGCTGGCCGCTACGTACTGATGGTGTCGTTGTACAACCGTATGGGAGGTCACACCCTCCGCTGGTCTAAGATGAAAGGGCAGCAGTGGGGTGGGGCCTCACTCCCCATCTTCCATGAGGGAAATTTCCACAACGTGGAGATGAAGGTATGTATCATGTTTTGTTGTTGTGTCAGTTTATATAATAGTCATGTTTTAGGGACCAGTCATTTATTTTTGAGATGGTTGGGTCAGAGGTAAATTGGGGAGGGTTACCCTGATATATGACAAGCATTAGGAGTGGACTATTGTCTTTAGCACACTATTCTAAACCAGCCCAGGAATATATTCAAAGATTCTGTGTCTTCTTGTCCAAATATTTCAAATGCTTCGATGAAACGGAGTTTAGAGTCTATCCCTGACCATGTACCAACAAAAAGGCTTGTGTGATATTTTTTTATCTGTCATGGCAAAATCTTAAATCTCAATTTTGAATTGTTGTAAAGTTCTTACTTTGTCAAATATTACAATTTAAATATAGACATACATGTATAGACCTACGCCCAGTCTTTTTTTTGGTTTCCTCTCAGGAATAGTAGGAATATAAGGTCTAAGTCTACAGAATTATTTTTTGAAGGTGTCTTTTTTTAAAGTGTATTTTTATATGGATAGCAATTGCAGAATTTAATGCTGCTGATTAATATATGTTATGCAGAAATTCTGTGTTAAATATCAAAAGTTCATAATTTGATGAAAGCATCCAATGTTCCTGCTGATCAGATCGACCAAAGCGTCTTCACTGTGCTGCCGTCCAAGCCGTCCCTGAGGCCGGGGATGGCATTGGTGTTCGAGTTGTTCCTGTTGCGGGGCTCGGTGGTCCCCACTGACCGGGTCATCTCCTGGGGTGTGTTCCCTATCTGTGATGGCCAGTTTGACATCATTGAGGGCAAGTAAGTACATGAAGTATCACGGTTCCCTGATTATAGGTATTGCTATTATTTAACTACTTTTTGGTTGGTTGCAACTTGATTATTTTGAACCTGCGATAATTTTGCGTAAATATTTATGAAGAAACTGTTCAGGGGATGGCTGAAAATTAGTGGGTCGTCCTGCTCACAGGGACGACACATGCGTGTTATAGACTGTTAAGAAATGCTGGGATAGCTCCCTCTCACTCCCTGCTTTGCTTGTCCAGGTACCAGTGTCCATTCCTGAGAGGTGAGATGGACCCTAACATCGACAAACATGAAAAGGTTGAGGAGCTGATGGCCTCAGACCTTGATCACTGGATGAGCAATCTGTATTTTGAGATTGTCAAACTGCCCAGGTTTGTGCCGCTAATCAAGACTATAACGGATTTCATCCTAATTACACAGTTGTTATTAACACATAGATAAACTCAGATTGCAGAGACCTGCAGGATATAATAAACTGAAAAGAAGAGATATCTTTTGTCTAAAGTGAGCAAGAGAATATTTGGGATTACATTTTTTTAGTAAAGAACAAATTCTAGCACTTTTGTTGGGTTGAGTCCCATCCAGGATTCAAACCCACACCCTCAGAATCAGGCACCTAATGGCCAGCACATAATTCTGTGGCCTAACCAGTGCAGCCACTGCGACGTCCATTGTGGAAGTACTAGAATCTAAGAATTTGTAAAAATACAGAATATGTTACATTTGACCTTTCTCTGAATAGCATTGTGTAATCAGAACAGAATTGCTTTGATTGTAAGTTTCTCTCATGTGCAGTTGTCAGCTGTGACAAAAATTACATATGTAGGACCATTTGTGTTTTCTATTTCATCCAGGTTTTCGGTTCAAACCTGATTCCACAGCTAAGTTTGTTGTGACAGATATTGCGGAGAGCTAGTTAGTGGTTGATGTGTGATTGTGGTCTTGGGTTTCAGGTACATGGCTGGACAGAAGGAGTACGAGGTGGAGCTACAGTTCACATCTGGCATCACTGGCTACCCTGACCGCATCCGCACCGGGTGGGAGGAGAACAAGGATGGTGAAGAGCCAGTTCCTGGATCCACCAGTGACATGGCCTCGGACAGAAGCCAGCGGTATGTACAGGGGTCACAGATCAGTCACTCTGTTCACCTGTAGGGATTCACCCGTGAAGATCTGGGGTGAAATTGATCTTCAGTAACTGATGCTTCTCGTAAGAGGCAACTAATGGGATCAGGTGGTCAGACTCACTGGCTTGGTTGACACGTCATAGTATCCCAATTGCATTGATTGATGCTTTCATGCTGTTGATCACAAGACTGTCTGGTCCAGACCTGATTATCTACAGACCACCACATATAGCTAGAATATTGCAGCATTGAGCAAGCAAGCAAGCAAGCAAGCAAGCAAGCAAGCAACCAACCAACCAACTGTAGGGCTTCTTTGTTTCAAGCAGGTTTGCTGTACACTGTGCTAGTTGTACAATGTGACTGATGAGACGGTCAGATTAGTGATGTTGTTTATGATATCAGTCAGTTTTGCCAGCAGTATTGCACGTGATATTATGCAGTATTCACCCTTTCATTATTTCTTATTGATTTGTTCATCAAGATATTTTTTATGATCAAGAAATGTTTGCATGAACATGATTTACAAACATCTCTCTTGAAAGAAAAATCATTATGTTGATATAGAATAGATAAATGCACATGGCATAAGGACATAAGACAAACAGTACTTTGTTTTTGCATATTTATAACAAAGTAGAAAGATCCTTGGAAAGTTCATAGTGAAGTAGTAACATCATTCCAAACATCTTTTATGAACATAATCGTTATATTTTGTGTGTATCCGTTCTGATGAATCTTCCCTATACCCAGGATGCATCTACAGCTCAGCCCAATAATTTGATTACCTCCTTTTGCACAGTAGCCAATCAGCTTAGTTGTTGTTACAACCGAGCTTGCCAGTATCAACAAAGATAGTGGTCACAGCTGCAAAGGTTTCTTGAACCTCTGCAGGGCTTGTGTTGCCATATACCCTGGAGATATTGAGGATGTTCTGGCCTGTACTTACAGAAACTCCCAGCCAAGCCTGATGGGAAACACCTCCAGTGACCTTGACACTACAAACCAGTCTGTGGCTGCAGCTACCAAAGTGAGGCTGTCTGAGAAGGGGAAGAAGGTAACATTTAGGAGACACAGTAGATAATGTGAAGCTAACTTATAGATATCTGACAAAAGGTGTGGGTGGTGAAGGGATGGAGGTGGGAGTGGGTGTTGTTCTGGGTTGGGTGTGGTGTAGCGTGGCAAGGCATTTTGTGGTGTGGTGTGTGTGGTGTGTGTGGTGTGGTGTGGTGTGGTGTGAGGAGACATGTGGTTGAAATGTTACTTTTTCATGATAGTAACTTTGTAACTCAGTCCATATATCAAAAATGTAAATTGACTTTAAATCATGAAGCTGAAGATGTGATATATAATACAAGCCTTCTGTGTCATTCAGCGTGAGATAACCCCGCCCACCACCATCGTGTCGCGGCTGATACAGAGGGAAGACAAGAAAAAGAGGATGGAGGACAGTGACTCCAACAGCGATGCAGAGTCAGAGGACAGTCTGTACCATGCCAAGAAGCAGGATGACTTTAAGCCGGTCAAGGGAATGCCAGGGATGTACTACAAGGTGAGACCGCCAGGACTGATGAAGCATCTTACATGATGGTTCCATTGTTGAGGAAGTAATGTGTAAGTTAAATCCTGCACACGGAATCTTAACATTTACTGATTTCCGTGTCAATTTCCTGTTCTGGTTATGGTGAATTTTGAGGGCAATGTATTATTTTAACTGCAAGATGCTTGTATTTTGTGTGTATACGGTCACTACATTACGTGCTATTTCTGTAAGTGTGGTATGAATGAAGAAACGTTTATGATCAAATCATCGGAAATATATTTGGTTAACAGTAATTAAGTTTTAAAGATGGAAAGGATTCTGTCTTGTTTACTGACTTTAGCTGCATTAACAATATATCAACTCAATAAAATCACATCTGATGTGATGCCTCATTGGATGTAGGTCTGAGGACAACCCCATAATAAGCTGAGTTAGTGAAATAGTCCAGCTAACCTTGAAGATTCTAAATTCTCTCTGCATGTGAGCAAGGCATGCAGAGGAGCTTATCTTACTGTTTTAAAATCACAAATGGGCAGCTCTGAATAAAATATACTGTTGTGAATATCCTTGTGGCATTATGGCATTTACCCTTAGAGCAACACTATAAGGAGTAGGCTTTTCTTGTCCAAATGACAGTTTTTTTCTCTTAAAAAGGGCTGAGGGGTAGCTGAGTGAGAGTGCAGATTAAGTGCTGTGTCCAATTCCCCACATGGGTGCAATGTATGAAGCTCATTTCTGGAGTCACTGGCGTGATATTGCTGGAATATTGCTAAAAGTGGCGCAACAACATACATACTCACACACTCACTTGTCTTATAATTAATAATTATAGTTTTTTGTGGGAATCTAGCATCTGAATGGCTGATGATCATACTGATCCTCCAACATTTGAATATTTCCTGCGCAGCGCTACCTGAACAACCCAACAGACATGTACTACAGGAAGATGTTCTCACTGTTGCCGAAGACACCAATCCTGGCGCCACGTAACAGGAAGAAGAAGCTGACTCATGTTGAGCAGCTGGAGCAGCACACCTTCTGTGTACAGTGAGTAGGACCAAGGAATGTTGTCATAATCTGATACACATACTGAGGGATTTGACATTGCTATTAACTCATTCACCCTAAATTCTCCTCCTGCAGACCTCCGTTCAGTGGCAAGGGTCGCCTGGCTCAGAACGGTCGTGAGAAGTTCAGCTACATCCGCCGACAGTTCCTTGCGGAGCTGGGTCTGTCCCAGTGGCGGAGCCGGGAGTTCTGGGGCATGATGCTGATGTTCATCCTGGTGTTCTTCCTGACGATGACACTCCATTACGTCGGCCAGTGGCTCTTCCTCAGTGCCATCTCCATCCCTATCAACAAGTGAGTATCAGGAACATCTGAAGAAATGTTGAGGTCACACGGATAGCTTATGATACAGGGGCACCAAATACTCCATCGACATTGTTTCTCAGCAAATTAGTTATGTCACGAGTCAGAGTACATGTTGTTCCTTTGTTGCAGATGAGTTTACACATGTTGATCATATGCAAATGTACTTCTTTGACCACTGATTTTTTGACATTATTTGAAGAAATCTCTTGACAAGAACTATGAACACTTTCTATCGTATCTTTCTAGCAAATCCTACATGAAGAATTTAAACTAGTCTAGAGGTAATTTATGATATATCATACAGAGAACATACCTGAATATGAAGTTATGAATCTGAGTTCCTCACAGCACCAAGTGGCTAGTCCTTCCCCGGGATTACTCAAAAGCACACACTTATCTCACAGTTAGTTGCCCTGTTTTGTTGCCTCCAGATTTGAGTTCCTGCCCTACACTGTGAAGCTGAACTATCAGGCCACTCTGCTGCGAGCCCGAGAGGAGATTGCGGTGGTGTTCTTTGGGCCCATGATCAACATCCTCGTCTTCTGTTTGCTGGTGGTGTTTGCCTGGATCTGTCCCAAGATCTTCTCCATCTTCCCCGACCTCTGCTCCAAGTTTGTCATCTCCTTCGGCCTCTTCACGCTCCTTGACCCCCTCATCATTCTAATTGTGGACTGTTGTATGCAGGTGAGTTGGAGGATGATGTAAAGTATACCCATTGTTAAGTATGGAAGGCTTAAGAAAGGTTTTATAAGATAGGCAATCATTCAAACGCAGATCTCTAGAACTGTCATGAAATTATTATGTATGTATGACAGGCATTCAGTATGCACATTATATAAATTTAATGTGTAGCCAAGGTCACTAAAGATCCGTCTTTAGCATAATTCTTTTAGACCTCAAAAGGTCATTGTTTATGTTTGAGGAAGTTCTAAAAATATATTAATTTGCTTTTATAGTTACTATTTAGGTTACACAACTATAGGTTATAGCAATGTGGTTATGGACGAGAGAGGCAGCCTTTTTATGTACACTCAAGGGAGATAATGTCTAATTCTGCCCCCAGACCTACCTGAATGACAGCACTCAGCCCATAGCTGATGCTGCTAAACTCTACTGGCACTTCTACAGAGCCCAGGGGTCCGGCCTTGCTGGCATCTTCATAACAGTCTTCCTCTACATCTTCACCAGCTTCATGGCTGGATCTATCCTCTACATGTACTTCCTCAGGTAGGTGGGAGGAGACAGCTTGAGTCAGCAACTTCATATTATGTTTAGTAATCCTGTGTAGCTGTGATCATCTACACAGCACATTTGTCAGGCCTCATCTCCATGTTTTTGCATCCATGCATAAGAGCATAATATTTTACTTTCAGACTGCATAACAATGGTCGTATGCTGGACATCTTCTGGCGTCTCCATGGCGATGAGGAACACTTTTTCGTGCCGTATGACCTGGAATTATCTAACCAGGAACTCCACTACATCTGTAGGAAAGCTGAGCAGTGGCGAGGGGAGGAAGGAGAGAGACGCAAAGTGGCAGTGTATGATTATGTGTGGGAGGAAGAAGATGTGAGTATATGACATGTAAGGGAAATGGGGACTGATGGGGTTTAGGGAGGACAGGGGAAGGCATGTTTTGTAGAGAGAAAGGGGACAAGGGTAACTGGAGGGGAGGAAGAGGGAAGGGTAAGTGGTGGGAGGAAAATGGATGGGTAAGTGGTACAGAGGATGATGGATGGGTAACTGGTTGAGAGGAAGATTGATGGATAATTGGTGGAGAGGAAGATAGATGGGTAACTGACGGAGAGGAAGATTGATGGGTAACTGGTGGGGAGAAAGATAGATGGGTAACTGATGGAGAGGAAGATAGATGTGTAACTGATGGAGAGGAAGATAGATGGGTAACTAGTGGAGAGGAAGATAGATGGGTAACTGATGGAGAGGAAGATAGATGGTAACTGGTGGAGAGGAAGACAGATGGGTAAGTGGATGGATAAATGGTGGGGAGGAAGATTGATGGGTAACTGGTGGGGAGGAAGATAGATTGGTAACTGGTGGGGAGGAAGATTGATGGGTAACTGATGGGGAGGAAGATAGATGGATAACTGGTAGGGAGGAAGATAGATGGGTAACTGACGGAGAGGAAGAATGATGGGTAGCTGGTGGGGAGAAAGATAGATGGGTAACTGATGGAGAGGAAGATAGATGTGTAACTGATGGAGAGGAAGATAGATGGGTAACTGATGGAGAGGAAGATAGATGGGTAACTGGTGGAGAGGAAGATAGATGGATAAGTGGTGGGGAGGAAGATTGATGGGTAACTGGTGGGGAGGAAGATAGATAGGTAACTGGTGGGGAGGAAGATAGATGGATAACTGATGGGGAGGAAGATAGATGGGCAACTGATGGAGAGGAAGATAGATGGGCAACTGATGGAGAGGAAGATAGATGGATAACTGGTGGAGAGGAAGATAGATGGGTAACTGATGGGGAGGAAGATAGATGGATAACTGGTGGGGAGGAAGATAGATGGGCAACTGATGGAGAGTAAGATTGATGGGTAACTAGTGGAGAGGAAGATAGATGGTAACTGATGGAGAGGAAGATTGATGGGTAACTAGTGGAGAGGAAGATAGATGGGTAACTGATGGAGAGGAAGATAGATGGGTAACTGGTGGAGATGAAGATAGATGGGTAAGTGGTGGGGAGGAAGATAGATGGATAAATGGTGGGGAGGAAGATTGATGGGTAACTGATGGGGAGGAAGATAGATAGGTAACTGGTGGGGAGGAAGATAGATGGATAACTGATGGGGAGGAAGATAGATGGATAACTGGTGGGGAGGAAGATAGATGGGCAACTGATGGAGAGGAAGATTGATGGGTAATTGGTGGAGAGGAAGATGGATGGGTAACTGGAGGGAAGGAAGAGGAGTAACTAGAGAAGAGGAAGATGGACAGGTCCAAATGTGGCATCTGAAAGTTATAATTTTGAAAAACCTAGAACAATAGATTTATGTTTGTTAATGGGAGGGGTAGAAAGTTATTTGTTTCCATAAATGCTAGTAAGAGACAATGCAAAAATAAGGTAGATAATGAGTAATCACAGGTGTGGAAATGTCTGCAACTGATGTGTCTTGTGTCCCCAGCTGGAGGAGGACATCTGGGACGAGAGTGGGGAGGAGGTCCGGGTGAAGAAAGAGAACAGGAAAGAGATCACCACCCATGTCGCCATCCACACCATCCACCTGGATGGCCTCCGTGAGCTCTACCGACACTTCTTACGTCTCCCTGATGGGGCCATTGTAGAGGTAGACAAGATTCTCAGTCTCTTATGAAAACACAGAAACAATTGTTTTTAAGGAATTGTCTTACCAAGATGTCATGTGGCGTTGATGCTCGTTAATAGTTGACTAAATCATGTTTTTGCTTGTGTTTTGTTTGTTGTTACAGTTAAACCAAAATTAGCTGTTCCTTTTAGTTTGTTATAACTGTTGTTGCTTTATATGCATTTGGATTCAATACATAGCAAGTTGTCATGACAAAAGAACTTCATTCACTGTATTCTGTTTTTGGGCAAGTGTAATTATAATGATCACTTTCTTGGTGTCTTGTGGAAACCAGTTAAACTCTAGTATGTTTCTACTATGATCTGTTCATAGGTGTTTGGGGACATATCAATCCCTGGTATGGACAAGGATGTGAAGGTGGCTCTAGAACGAGGTGCCAAGGACCTTGAGAACTTCATGGGCTCCCAGGTCAGCCTTCACAAGGTAGGTACAGCCTCACACAAAGAGGGGAGTAATCATAGTCGCTATGCTGATTTAAGGCTTCAATAGGTGTCATCTGATAAGCTAAATATATTTGTAAGCTGCAATGTAATGAGATTGTAATACTGAAAGGGGTGACAAAACTGATATTAACAAGGTTAGGCAAAGAGTAAAAATGTTTTCTGCATGATATGATCAGTAGCTTGAATGTGTTTGTATTATAGAAAGGTGTAATAGAAGTAATCAGCTTTGAAGTGGGCTGAGCTAAATGTTTGATGATCTCATGTAAGCAAGTCTTATTTTAGTCTCTATTGAGACTGAATAGGCTAAGATATTTACCTCACTTACCATTTTAGGCTTCAGTTAGGAAAAATTGATCCCCATACTGGCTAGTTGTTAGTTTTGTTATGAAAAAAAAACATGACCTTTTGCACAAGGCCATTTTTGTTATTACCAGGTACGAGGCAGACAGACCGTATTCACCCGCAGTGGATTCCATGAAGACTCTGGAGAGGGGTCCTCCCGATCTCCCAGCAGTGCAGGGTCTTATGCTGACAGGAAGAAGAAACTATAGACACAAAGTGACCTTCACCTCAATGTGACCTTAGCTGCCATCTGTGTCCTTTACCTTGAGGTGACTTACAAGCTGTATGACATTTAACACTCCAAATGATGTCAGCATCAATAAGCATTAAGTAGAACTTAGACAAAGAATGTTTTTTTGATAAAAAGATGATAAGTATGTATTTATATATTTAAATGGTTTAAGGGGACAGAATTGTCTGTAATCTACAGTTCACCAAGAGGGAAGTGAATGTGCGATGATCCAGACTGTTTCAGGGGATGTCTCTTCCTGAGAATGTTGTCAGGTCTTGTTAGTCAAGTTCAAGTGTGAGGTGCAGACTCAGATAGTAGGCAGAATTACAACTGGTCATTGTATTGATCTGAAGTTTGTATTATTCGATCATATATATAGAAATATATATATATAAAGTCCTGCACTGTAGAGAAGTCTCACCATGCTTAACATTTAGCCTTTTGATTTCTTAGAACCGCTCAAAGGCAACCTGCTCAACACAACAATGGTATATGATTGCAAGTGTTTATGCCTTCATTGTGCAAAGGGCAATTTATTCTTAATAGAAAATACATATTATGTCACAAATATATCCTGAAATTTTAAACATAGAGCAGCAGACCAAAGTGAAGAAAATCGTTTTTACTGTCTTTCCTGAATTAGGTGATTGAGTTTGAATGAAATGTGCTTATCTTAATGCTAAAACTGACCAGTTTTTCGTTTTCACTTTGCGAAACTGCTTTGATACTAATGAATGCATAATATTCCATGGAAAAACAGTGTGTTTTTTGATAATATGTTTCTATAGCTATTGAACATGAAATGGTACAGAGAAACTGTTAAAAAAGACCTGAACTTGTCAAGGTAATGAGACGTTGTCAAGGTAATGAAACATTGTAACTTGGTAAACATGAATTATCAGTACTGTCCCGTATCAGAGCGTGTTGACTGGTATGGGAAGTGGAAATTACTGTTGATATGTATTGATACAGTCATCCATGTTTTTGTTAAGAAATTGTTTCTTATAATGAAAATATGTATGATTCAACAAGAATTTTTACCTTGTTATAGTATGCTGCAATAAATTAGGTATTACTTTTCCATCCCCATTTTTCACTAGTGTTGGTTTTGAGCATTTAAATAAAAATAATTATGTATTTTTAGATAAATTATTTCAGGCATTGTTGAACATGATAAAATGATGGAAAATATGATCCAGATGAAATCTGTTTGTTTGTTGTGACTGTATAAAGAAGTATATTGGAGATTGTGATGACAAATCTACTCACACTTACACATTTGCGACATACCTGATTCAGGGTGTGTGGTAATGATGCAAATGGGGTGGAAAATATACTACTTTATTTATTACAGCCAATATGTGATATTTTATGTTTTTGTGTATGTGATTTATGCCTTAAAAAATCTGTGATAACTACTTGGTGTAATTCCACATGTTATTGTTGAATTATGTTTTATCATGTCTTTTATAATATCATTTTGTTTATGGTTGTGGGAGTCCTTTATGTTGAACTGGACCATGGGTCTGGGATTGTTATGTTCTTGACAATAGCAAGCAAAGAGGCTTGCTTAGCTTGGTTTACCTAGATTTTACTAAAAACTGGTCACATAGTATGTTGGTGAGCGAGTCGGGGAATCAGAGGTGGCCACTGACCGGGGAGGGGCATAGCAAGTGCAGATTGTTCAGCTTGACCTGAGCTACTTACATAAGCATGACCTGGGAGGTGAGATGGCACAAATGGCAGGTCAAGTTAAGTCGGTAAATAGGGGAACTTTTTCCTTCTTGTTCTAGTCAACTCAGGCTTGCACTGGAAACACCAGTTACTGCTGCTCGTTGCTTAAAAGCCCGAATCAGAAACATTAAACCATATGTAGCTTCTTTTCTAAAGAAAGTTAGGACATTACTTATGATTTCTCAACACTGAGATGTCAAACGGTGATGTTATCTCAGCTGTTCGGACATGATGACAAAGGTGTACCCCATCACAGTGAAAGACCCAACCAGTTTTGACATAGTGATGCCATGCATTAGTATTCACTTGATCAGGTCAAGCTGAACAGGCTGTAATACATACATTTGGGCGGGTCATGAATAACTGGACAATATATAGTATAAAGTGTTTTTGCATTTTGTCTTGTTATGGAGGGTTGTGAAAATAATATACATGGAGATGTAGAGAGTCATGATTGGAAATTATGTGAGGATAATTATTTTTGGTATATTAGTTCATCAGAAAATTTGGAACACTTCCAACACTGTAAAATAAATGATCGGTACTACCTTTTTGGTAATATAGAGATTACTCTTTGTTTGTTTTTAGCATGTAGAGATTATCCCCCTTTTGTAAGATTGATGTTTGTTACCTAGATGTCTATATTTTCCTCTGTGAGTATGACATTCAGTTAAAAATGTTTAATCTAAGTGGCTTTGGTCTCCTAATTCAACATGTTGTGTGAAGGCATAATTTTGTTTGAATTTGTATGATTTGGTTTTGCAATATTTTTATCATAGAAATACCATTTTTATCTCATTGCATTTTATCTACAATCAAAACTACATTTTGCTGCATTTACTATTCTTTATCCACTATGTATGGAATGAGGTAATCATAAGTCAACCTGAAGTGTGTCTGAGACAAATCAAAATTATTATTTTAGCCAAAAGGTGTTATCAATATATTATATATCAAGCAAGGAATGATATTGTATAAAATGTGATTGTTGTTTGACCTAAACAATTCTTTGGCATCAGAAAACCTTAAATTTTAACAATCTGAAATATTCCAGCTCTTCACATTTTTGAGGATTTTTGAGTTTTTCATTAATGAATTATACAACGATCACAATGTCTGCATCTTACCTGTCATCAGAGTTCCACCAAAGTTGTATATGTATATCGTCTGTATTGGTTAAGGAATTTTAAAACAATTAAATTACTGACATTCTTTCCAAAGTAGCATCAGACATTACCCACTGTGGAAAGTGCAGACTCATATACACTTTGTATCCAATCAGCATTATAAGAACTCCGTCCAGCATTTTGTTCACTTTAGGTTTTGTCTTTTTTATACTTGAACAAAAGATTGGTTAAAATATCTATTACTATCTTTTGCTTCTATGTGCTGCTGGCAGCTAGTAAAGACTCTACACAAGAATGGTCTTTTGTTTTTATTTCATGCATTTAAAGCTGAGACAGTGGTATACACATTATGTTGTCTACAGATGGAAGCTATGTGCTAATAGTGCCATCCTCTGGAGGCTCTCTTTGTTGGTTTATACAGTATGATTCATGAATACTCATACCAAACAACAAGGTTGGTAGGTGTCATGACTATTCATGACTTAATGTGTCCCTCGGTTAGTTTTAGTAATGGATGAATGTGTGTCTAAAATTTGTGCGTTTGTGACTCACCTGTCACTTTATAACCTAAACATTTACAGACATTGCTAATAAACGTGATTCGTCAAAGGCATTTAGAAGTTGGCATAGTAATACAGGACAAATTTTATGGATAGCAACTTCTTGGGTTTATTTTAATTGTGAGGTCATGGGCAGAGTTAACAGTTAGCCTTACTGTTCAGTTCAGCTCAACCTGATGAGGGGGCTAGGATAAGCCCCCAAACGTCGTGAAAATAAAGCCACCTTACTTTATTACACTACTTTACTACTTGATTGTTTGCAAATGCAGGTAACATGGAGTGGTGGTTTTGGCAGCTCCCTCTCAAGTGATTGAAATTGGTCTTACAACATGGGGTGGCGTTGGGAGTTAGCCCAGTGGTTGAATTGATCACTCATCATGCTGAAGGCCTTGGTTTGGTTCTGCTCATTGGTTCAGTGTGTGAACCCATGTCATTCATTCACTCTTAACACATGGAACATATTATGAGCGCTTCACACACTATCGAGGGGTTCCTCAGGAACCTCAGGAAAATCCTCAATACAGACCAAGTGCTGGTACAGAAGTTGTATTGTGCACTCTGTCAGGTTCCCCCAACCCCTTGAGTGTCTTTTCTCCCTTCTGGTTCCGCCCAAGTCACCTTCACCATCAACTACTACCTTCCCCAAGTGAAGATGATGAAAGTGATTACTGGGAGAATGACTACAGCTTTGTGGAGGACAGAGAGATTCATCTCTTGAGAAACACCCACATGCTAAAAGCTGACGTCTTTTGGAATATCTTAACTCAGTGTCCTTATCCCTTTTATGTCTGAGGGTGTGAGAGTGAAAGATTTCCCATCACTCATATTGCTTCTGGTTCCACTTCTCTTGTGTTTATCTTACCTGATTTACCTGTACATAGCAGTAATTTATAGATATTGGGACCATTGTTTACACTGATACTTTTAAGAATATTATCTTTGTTACATTACTGCCAGGGGTAGTAAGAACTATAGGTTTCTGGTGTGCAGTGCATTGTACAGCCATGTGCCCAATATCTAACACTGGAATAAAAACAGACAAGCTGATGTAAGGGCCAAGCTTTATTGCAGGATTTGACAGGGGCAACAAAAATACACATCTAAGCTTAGCAAGGAGCTCTCTCCATACCTAGGAGTTGACAATGATCAAGTGGACATAAGATGTCCTTGACTGTAGCCTCTTAAGGTTGGATATCAAGGTCAAGGTCAGGTCACACTTGTGAGAGGGCAGTGATACAGTGATACAGTGATAACTGTTTCCACATGAAGACCACATCCACAAATCAGGAACCTATCTGAAGTGTACTGGCATCCAGAAAGTAAATCATATCATTTGCATCTGGGACTGAATTATGATGCTAAATATTCTCCTCTGTAAAGTGTTCTCTTTACAGTGAGGAAACAGCATTTTTCCTGTGGATGAATAAACATCAGACACTTGAGGACAACTGTCCATGTGTTATTTCTTCTAAGATTTACTTCTGGATCTTTTCTCTCAATATCTACTGGCCATCCTAAAACAGATGGCATCAGATATGTATCTCCCAGCTATTCTCTAACACTGACAAAGACGCCTCATCAAGTAGCGTCTGACCTGACCAAGCCTTGCTGAATCTGTACCTGAACATGCTGAAGAATAGATGGAGAGGTGACATCTGATGTTTCTATGTACATATCACAGTACTGCAAATAGCTAACACTCAGTAAGTGTACACAATCTATCTGCCTTGTTCTAGGTAGACTGGGACTGGCCCATAGAGGCTTATGTTGCCGTCATTCAGAAATTATCAATCACCTCTGTAGAGCCTTCATCTCTGTGGCTGAAATTTGTTGGTTGATAATTTATAGTGGTTTCATTTGGTTCTGAATATCAGATATCAGGTCTATATATATATATATATATACTGACACCAGGACCATCAGACTGAGTCATCCATATCTACCGTATCTTAGATTCCTTTGAATTATACCATAAACACTAATAAGAGCTCTGTGTAATAATCATCCAAAATATGCAGGTAATAGTGAGAAACAGAGTAAGAATGTACTTGTGTTCTGTTCAAAATCAGCCTTGTCATTGTGGTTTCTGTCATGTAATGGAGGTTTTTGTACTAGTACTTGTGACTTGCCAGAAAGATTCCAGTCATTAGAAAAAGGACATAATGCTCTTATATCTACCACTATTAGTTCTGTATTGATGCAAATTTCCCATTTTGCATCACTGCAAATTTGAGTGGATCATGATGGCCCTTTGATTGTCTTGCAAGCAGCCCATGAATAAGCCATTGATGACAAGATGATGACATGGCGACTGTCCTGTTAGACCACATTCAGGAAAATAGCTTCACAATGAAATCCGTTTGCTTGAGGTAAAAATGACAGCCAGTCCCAGAAATCATCTGACAACCATACTACATCTGTACCAGCTGGATGCTGATGGGTCTTGTAGTCCCTGCATCAGCTGCAGATGCTACATTGCATGACTTAACAACACTGACAGTACTTGACCGTATCACATGTAGGCTATACTCTAGCATTCAGATAGCTCACACAGCAATCACACTACAGTCCAAGCTCTATGCATCATTGTCCTAAACAGTAGTTATGAACACTCATTATTGTACTATTAGTATTTTCACAAATTTCTATTCTTTCACTGTTGTCAAAATATCTAATGAGTTTACCAAGATTAATGACCACTAGCATGAAGTCATGAAAACAATCCACATATACATAATCTATACATTTTGGACAGGCAGGAGTAAAGAACTCATTGTCAACTATACTCATCACAAAAGAGCAACATGAACTGATGACCAACAAATCCACAAACTCATCTCATTATCACACACAATTCTGTAGCACACAACTGAAATTATTTACAGGTCGATGACTTATGTACTCAGACATGATGTCTAGAAAATATGTCCAGTTTTGCTACATGAAAAGCTAAGTGTTTCCAAACACTGTGAAAATACTTGTAGACATCACAGCTGGAGACACCAAGATTAGATTTCACAGCACATAAAACTGGGTAACTGTGTTTCAACCATGAGGCTTCTCTCAAATGAACAATCGATCATAATAAAATGTGTGTAAATATGTCTTACAGTTACAAACTTTGGGCATAATCAGAGCAGATATACTTAACCTTGGAAATGGAACTCAGAAAGACTATCAAACATAATAGGTGTAGGAAATGTTCCAATGAATAGACTCAGCATGCTGAGTCCATGTTATATTGTTTATGACAGTACTGATCACAATGATGAATAGAGCTTGAGCTTTCAACACTCGCACACCTGGATAACACTGTGAGTGGGTAACACTTGTACAAGGTGTACTGGTCAGATGGATACCATGCTGGCAATGGTGAGAGCTAGTGCTCCTGCTTCTTGTCCCCAGAATGAAAATGGACACTGCCCCACTGATTGGAGGAAGGAGGCAACGTTATATGTACACCAGGAGTTCATTCAAATGGACAAGCAAAATTGAGTCTACCAAAAACAATTGTACCAATAAATAAATAAAAATAAGTCAACACTTATTTTGTGCTCAACAAGTATACCCCAAAAGTATTACCTGAAAAGGTAATGAAAACCATGGATCTACATTCTCTGTAAACTCCTTTTTTTGTGTGGAATGAAACTAGAGTGTATTTTGTAGAAAATTGGCCCTTCGAAGATTTCCCATCCAAAACATCCCAAGCAAAATACATTTCAAGCATGATTTTTCTTACCTCCCGTGATTTTGTAAATCATGGATTTTACAAATTATTAAGAGTTAGGCCAATCTTGAATAGGTTTTGTTTATGTTTGTCATAGAATAAGATGTCAAAGACGTCACTCAAGATATGTTATAAAAGATGTTCAGAATGTCACTGATTTATGAAAACAAAAAATGTGCACATGTTCATAAATAAAGCTTTAAAAAACAGCTTAACATGAATTGTGAACAAACAAGCTAATAAAACAAAGAAAGAATGTCCTTAAAGTTTAAACAGTGACACAGTGTTCCTAAATGTACAAACCAATTCAATAATGGTTCCTAGTCTGCTGAGACAGAAACCTGGATGTTTCTTCTATTTAAAACAATTGTGCATCACATTTTCAAACTGATTTTGTAATCCCACGCAACACACCATAACTAATTGCATTCACTCTTAAGGGTGACAATCAGTTGAATAACTTCCAAATTATGAAATAAGTTCAGGAAATTCCTCCAGCAGACTAGATGTCATCACAATGGTATGCATACCATCTGTGCATCATGATGGGGCACAGAGACACAGTTGACTAAACAATGGCAAGAACACAATAACACCAATAGCCAGCCAGCCAGCCCTTGTTAGGTAAGGACAGGGTCATGTGACATCACATGACCTATCCAAAACAGGTCAAAGATCACAAGTTGGATACCATAGTAACCATGGTATCTTCTCTGCGGGTACTGATCCCACTAGAATTGCACAAAACATGACAGGATGAAGATTGCACCTCTGCCACAAACTATGAAGTCTCATTGGATAGTCTACACACACAACTTTGGTTTAATATCAAAGTACACGACAGGGAGTGGCACTTCTTCATCCACGGTGGTGAATGAGGAATGACACAAACTATACTCTAAGAGCATATTCATCACCTTTGAACTATCACTCAAAGAGACACCATCGATGACAACCAACTACGCTGTCGTGCATGCACACTGTGTGCAGGATTAACCAGTTTGTTCGTTGATGAATGAATGATATCTTCTTCAAAACTCTCCCATGAAATGAAAAGTAACGAAACTAAAGAGTTTGATTTCACCAATGTGCAGATCGTATCCTGGTTCCCTCCTGGTTTGGCAGCTTGTGGGCAAAAAGCAGGCCAGAGAATCAGATCATCCAATCACTCCAAGGTAACACACATAATGCAGGTCCTACAATCCAGCCAATCAGGGCACAGTGGCAAAAATCACTGCCAGACGCACTGAATCTTCATCCCTTGCTTGCCAACACAATTTGTAGCAAATCAATTCGTTGTCAGCGGAATACAGGAAGATCTTGGAGTCATGCCCCACAGTCGCTGGAACCCTGGGTCCCTGAGACTTTCATGTTATTGCAGTGGAAGCAAAATACAGATATAGTCCAGACTGCCTTGTGGCAGCAGAAGACAGCAACACTACCTCCACGGCCATATACTGGTCATCATGTCCCATGAATAATGTGCAGCAGCTTCGATGCCGTCCCAGCTGTGATACAGGACAGTGAAGACCACGGCCAAAACAATGGTCCACAGGATGCGCATTCTGGAACAAGGCAGAACAACATATTACCCTCAGGCCATGATCATTGTAAATACATACAGTCCTTCAAAAGCAAGCCAACCAAGGCTACGCCACACAGTTATTTTAAAGTTTACAAGAACAGAGGAATTATATATACACAGTCAGGGATTTACCTTGAGTACAGAGGAATTATATATACACAGTCAGGGATTTACCTTGAGTCCAGTATTTGAGGGTTCTTTGGACTCATATTCTAAATTTTCAAGTGTCCTAAACTACAAAATGGGGATACTGCTGCCATATACATGTAGTTGGAATATTGCCGAGAGCGGTGTAAAACTCAACTCACTCAGTAAATGGGAGTCCCAGACTATTCAATATTATTTTTAATACTAGGTTGTAATACGGTTGAATTCACTTACTGTTATTGTATTGTGTAACATGACATCATTACAGTAACTAAATTGCAAATGATACCATAACCTGGCTACTAGCCGACTCTATGATTAAAAGTTTTACAAAAAAGTATTTGGACTTTTTCTGCATCCCTGTGGACGTGCTATAAATTTTGTTACATCCATTGTGAATTTTTATGCCAAAAATGGGCTTCACACAATGTACCCATGTGGGGATTCGAACCTGGGTCTTTGACATAACGACTGAATGCTTTAACCACAAGGCTACCCCACCACACAATGTCTGCAAAAGTACTGTTGGAGAGCATTATATACACTAATGGTAAGAATGTCGGTAATGCAAGCTTAGAAAAACAGTAATTCATTATGCATAGTGATGTTATAAGCCAAATTTCACTATTTATTGACAAAGATTGTTATCGGCAATTCACCTAAGGGGGGCAAATATTTTTACTGCATACACACAATATCCCTCACACACTGCATCCTCCAGATGTGGGTATGCATTATACCTAGGTTTCCACTTGTGTCCAAAAAGTAGGCAAGTGAGTGAGTGAGTTTAGTTTTACGCCACACTCAGCAATATTCCAGCTACATGGTAGCGGTCTGCAAATAATGGAGTCTGGGCCAGACAATCCAGTGATCAACAACATGAGCATTGATCTTTGTAATTGGGAACCGATCCTGTTAGTTGCCTCTTATGACAAGCATCCAAAAAGACTCACTGACTTTATTGTTTAACTTTGTTGAACTACAGTTATATGGAGGTAGGCTGCAACAGGATAAGCTTGGGACAACCCAGTACTGATATGTGGGGCAACAATCGATAAACCGACCAAGCCTGCCAAACCAAAATGGCACCTATCACAACAAGCACACACATTTGGTACAAAGGACCTGTTAGCTAGTGTTCTCATGGGAAAGTCACTGAGTAGAATGTAACTGCTTGGGTTCAATTGCCTAAAAAGAACCATGGCACTGGACATGTGGCAACTACAGCTAGTTTCAGCCTATACTTTGTCAGCGAACTAAAATCAGCTACTGTCATAGTTAAATTGCTGTAACTTCAAAATATGACATGTAAACATGGAATGAAGTTGATCCTTTCTAGTGAATTCTTTCTTTAAGTATTCCAGACTCTGGACAGAACTAAGGGTGGGGACATCATTTTTAGTTCAAGAACTATAATGCCCTAAAAACATGATTCTTACCTGGATGTAAGAAAGGGAGAGAGGAGGTTTGCTGCAGTGGATACAAAAACAAGCACAACAGCAAGTAGTGCAAGGACAACATTGATGAGTTTCGTGAGTATTGTCCTGAATGTGACGTTCTCGACCATCTCCATGGACAAGATCTGCTGCTGTTGCTGCTGCTGTTCCAGACGCTGAATCTGTGGAAATGGACAATGAATGGCTAAAGGAACATATATCTCAAAACTAGTTCTGACGTAAAAGATTGCCAACTGGTTTTGTCAAAAGTGATCATTTGCTATTCCTACATATAAATAAAATCAGATAGCTTTAATGCTGAATCAGAATGTTTACAATAGACAGTTTGTGGCTCCGAGCTTACACATGGAAAGAAAATAGTATATGTCAAAAAAAAGCATATAAAAAGTGATGGGAGAAAGTAGTCTCGTACATCAAAATATATACAATATATATTTTCAGTTTTGAGACAGTACCGTTTTACGCCACTTTTAGCAATGTTCAAGCATTATCAAATGGCTACACACAGTACCCTCAAACCAAGACAGCTGCTCTGATATTATAGCAGCCTTTCACAGTCGTCCAGTAAGATTACTTACCCTTGTCTGACAATTGTCTACGAGATCACTGAGGTCTGTTGTTCGTTCATCCAAACGGTACTCAATCTTTTCTTCCATACTAGTGATATCCTGAAGGAAACAGCTGTACAAGTCAGTAATCAACATGTATTACACCAAATTAACATAATATAGAAAAGAACATGATGAGTTAAAAAATAACCATTTTCTGAAGTAACAGCTTGTGAGTAGTACATGAAGACTGATCATCCCAGAGTCTTTCTAGAAAGAGTACACGCCATTCCATTTGAACTGACGTGCATGTGTATCGGACCATCACAAAATACATCCCTGACACCAACAACATTTAGTCAACATTGTTGTAAATGATTACAAAATGAACCATCAGTTCCTCCATGCAATCATGGCGACTTACGTATCCAAAAGCAATATACTAAATGAAACTAAAGCTGGTGATGATACTACTCAGAGTCTGGTTGTCTGACCACTGACCTGTTTGAGGTTGGTGATTTCGTTCTGATGCAGTTCTGTGAGATCATTGATCTGATCTTCCTGGCGGTCCACCTTATACTTCTCCTCATCCAGCAGGCCCCGAAGTATGCTTATCTCACAGGTGGATGTAGCCTGCATACAACACCCACAATCAAGTATAGTTGGAAACCACACTATTGCATGGGTCTTACACATTGATGTTGTCATATTAGTGATAGACACACATGCATAACATAATGCTTCTCTGGCATGGCCATTTCATAATGTGGCCTGTTTTTGTTTCACACAAACAGTGTCACACAGAAATTATTTGAAAGCAAAACTAAAAGATGTCATTGAAAACATCTTGCTGGCTAGCTGCACGCATAGCAACATGTTGGAAAACATTAGGAAACGGTTTTGAGTAAACCATTCAAAATATATTCTGAAAAATTTCTTATCCCCTCAGCTCCTCCCCAATCTCCAAAATATGTTTAATAAACAATACATAAATAAAAACCAAATTAAAAAGTGACCAACAAGGTCAAGGTCAACAGTTTGCTGCATTACCTTATATGTGTCATACTCCTCTGCTAGTTTCTGGAGCTGATCTGTGAGTTTACGATTGAAGTCCTTCATTTCCTCTAGCTCCAGCAGAATAGGGTCAACAATGGCTTGAGTGAGAACAGGAAGTTGCTGTGAGGTATTCTGGGAAGTAGAGTGGGGGCTACTATGTGCCCCGAACCCTGAGCCTGAAGTAATGCTTGATCCTTCATCATCCGACCCGTACTTGAAGCTAACAGACCAAACACCCATAATCAGCATGGACAAAACCATAAATTAATCACAATGAATTGAAGAAAAAAAAAGAGAAAGAACTGATCCAAAGTTGAATTTACCATGTTTAAATGTTGTGTTCTTTTACAATCTTTCAAACAATTCGATCTGATTGGTTACTATACAGCTAAATGGTTCAAGAGTAAACTGAAAGATGCACTGCTGACGCTGCTTCTACTGCAGGGGTTCAAGCTGTGCTGCATAGAAGGCTCTGCAGAAGCAGTAACATGGCGAGCTTACAAGATATTCACCACTCGTAAATCTGGCCCGTACAGCTGCTGATAGCTGCAGACCTACTGCTGCTGCTGGAAGCAATATTTGTTCACTGCTCATAGCAATAAGCCTGCTTCTGTGTTATCAGGAAACAGCTGCAAATATCTCATGTTGCTTTAAGTACTGTTCACTTACGTCTGAGTAACTTGGTAACTACTGCAATACCTGAGGTTGCCTTACGTACTATTCACACTCTCCTTACAGAGTGAGTATGTTTTTGACGCAGCTTTTAGCAATATTCCAGCAATATCATAGCAGGGGACAACAGAAATTGTGCCCATGTGGGGAATCAAATGAGGGTCTTTGGGGTGACAAGCCAATGCTTTAACCACTAGGCTACCCCACCGCCCCTACAGTTCAGGGAACTAAGCTTGCTGTGGTCCTGAGCTATCCAAGCCTGCAGTACTACAACATATCTACAAGAAGCTGTCTACACCAGAACACACACCACACCCATACACACATTCACTGTCACAATACACACACTTGCTAATTAACGCAGAACTAAGTGGGAAACTAAAGAGGACAAAAACACCTAAAGTGAACTTAAAAATATTAATGTGAAAGAACTGAAAAACGAACACTACTCTCATGCAAAGCAGCCTGTGATATGGAAGAGTATGGTGGTGTTATGGTATGAAGCACAGTGAGAGGACATGGTCTTGTGAATCAGTCAGTGTCTATAGTGTCACACTGATGGGCTGTCGGACACACTGCTGTACATACGGCCCACACAAGCACCTAACACCAGCTGAAGACACTTCTCAAATATGAAATAACCAGGCCATCTTTTAGACAAGGAAATACCAGACAGATGGCAACATTCTGAATTAGATTTGGATACACCATAATGGATCATGAATCTCACAGATCATGAGAGGTTCTTAAAAGATCAGATTTAAAGATGAAAAAATGATTTACAGAATCCTAGTCCTGAGGATGCAGTTAAAATGATTTTGTTAGTTATAGTGCTTCAACCCATGTATGAATGGGTCCTGTGTACAGCAGGGTCCTGTGACCGATTACTTACTCAGTTCCTACTGTTTGTCTGCATAGCAAGATAAAGTGATGTTAAACTCACTACACAAACTCACAGGACATTTCCTATCAATGAACCAGAATATGCCTAACACATCATACCTCGTGTCTCAATAATATAAGGGTTTCACATTCCTGTCATTCAGATTCTAAAACAAGAAGGTTTCCTTGTCAAGTTCATTTCTGTATATCCTGACTGCATCCGTGATATATAGACCTATTTACCAGTGACAAATGGGATCACATGATAAAGTTCAGTGAGCTGGTTATATGGATCATTGTTCATATCAGTCACTTTCTGGTTCTTTCTTGGATAGACCCTACCTGATTTTCTGTCTTAATTTGGGATATCAAACTGGGATGTCAGTCTATGACATACAAAAGTCTAAAGCCTGTCTCCAGTGACATGTCTTTTTAAGTAGTAATCTCATCTAAGATCCATCAAAACATAAGAAGTAAAATTCACTGCAAAAGATGTCCAAAGACTGTTTGAGCTGTACCACAACATGTGTAACAATCCCACTGAGGTAACATAGCTAATACCACCTTGAACTCTAGAAACATAACCCTCTGATATTGTCGAAGACCCACATTCTGTGTAACATAATTGACTGGATATAGTAAACACTAAAACAAAATCTCTGGAACATAACTCTCAAATAACTAGAAAAAGGTTAATTTATATCACCTGGATAACTTGAAGAAAGAAAACATTGGCCTTTTCAGCACAGCCCAATTCCAGAGAGCAGAAGATTGATGTCAGATTGACAGAGTCACTTGTTATTGTGTCTACAGTGAAGCAATGTCTAGTCTAGGAAGCAAGTTAGAGGATGATTCAGACATGTTATATGAACTAGCAACCATGCTGTCCTCAAAGAGGTCAGCCCTGCATGCTGCTGTGCACTGCCCAGCGCAGCGTGATCGGTGTGACACAGTGTGGCCACAGCATGGCCCAGCATGACATCAGAAAAGTCTGTGTGAAAGCCACCACTAACGCTATCGATCTAATGTACCACACCACTGGTGACACTGAAGTTTGTGAACCAGACTCTACATCAAAACATGCTTAGTCACATGTTGACAAGTTTTTTTTACATCAATTCATTGAAAAATGTTTATTTGAGACTTGTGAAACATCTTGTACCTTAGACAGACATCTTTACACTATTAATGACTGAAAATGATGACCACTGACACATCAAGATACACACAGTACAGGATCAATGTGGTGACAAGAGGAAAAGACTGTAGGGGATGGTTCCTTGAATCCACACAAATTAATTACCATCTAACACAATGGGTAACTGCTACCACTGTCAGTTCTGCCTCACCAGCATTCCTGACGTCTGCCTTACTCAATTCCACTGTGCAACAGATAATATAAAAATGGATATCCACACCACTGAATGTCCTCCGTAAGAAACCAACACCCAGTGAATGACCTTCGCCTTCAAGCACTAAAATGACCTTCAACCCTTTAAAATATCCTTGATCTCTTACCTGGCAGGTAAAGTTCCTCCTGTAGGCTGCCTAGTTTCTCCTTCTTCCTTTTCTTCATCCATTTCTGTGAAAAAATATGTGAGAAAATGAATACTTATGGTTATAAGTTTGAGCTGTGTTTTAAAAAAAATTACCATCGATCATGACACAAGAGTATCACAAAGATAACAGAGTGATTTAAAGAAAATCTCAAACATGTTATGCTATGCCAGCTTCTCACACTGTGGCACTTCTGCTATGTGTGCCACAGAACTTAGTGCTTAATATCATGGGGGAAATCAACAATGTGCAAAATAGTTTCCAAATTTTGCAACCTAGCCGGGCTCACAGTGCTAGAATGTTGCTAGCCCACAAAATATACACTTATATATACTTACAAATATACACTTACAAAAATGTAGGGGAACCTGAACTTTGAAGTCTGGTAGAAAGAAAACCCATTGAGGAATGTTACAATGACATTTATCTTGTGTATGCAGCATCATTTCATGTTATCACCACTCACAAACACAATGCATGGACAGCACATACACAACGTGGGAGCCTCCTACATGTACATAGGGTGTCATCATGAATCTCCTCCTACACGCACATAGGGTGTCGTCATGCATCTCCTCCTACACATACAGAGGGTGTCATCATGAATCTCCTCCTACACATACAGAGGGTGTCATCATGAATCTCCTCCTAGACGTACATAGGGCGTCATCATGAATCTCCTCCTACACGTACATAGGATGTCATCATGAATCTCCTCCTACACATGCATGGGGAGTCATTATGAATCTCCTTCTACATGTGCATGGGGTGTTGTTATGAATCTCCTCCTACACATGCATGGGGTGTCGTTATGAATCTCCTCTACATGTGCATGGGGTGTCATTATGAATGTCCTGCTACACATGCATGGGGTGTCATTATGAATCTCCTCCTACATGTGCATGGGGTGTCATTATGAATGTCCTCCTACACATGCATGGGGTGTCATTATGAATCTCCTCCTACACATGCGTGGGGTGTCATTATGAATCTCCTACTACACGTGCATGGGTGTCATTATGAATCTCCTCCTCCCATCGTCCCTGCAATGACATGATGACTCGTTAACACATCTACTTCATTATGCTGTATGTTTCATGGTGGGATATACTCACTTAATTGATTGATATTGTCAGCACTTCCAAACTTGTTCTTTATTAGATGAGCAAATTCTTTGGGTTTTGCGACTATTGTACTGCAATGGACAAAGGTAATCTTTTAAAATCCATTCTTGAGTCTAAAATCTAAACATAATTAAATGACAACCAAAACCCAACACCTTCATACCCCCACCCACCACTCCCCTTTCAAATTCACAGATTTAAAGACAAAACATGTTTTCAATTAATAGCAAAATACATGTCACATACACGGAAGTACACATATTTAGCAAGATGGACAAATGAACTAAAACATGAACTCTAAATTTACAAAATACCCACACATTTATTATTGAAATTTCGCCTGAAATACCGAGCTTTAAAAGGACTATTTTGTAAAAAGGAGAAGCGATAAGACAAAAGATGATTTTCTCCAGACGATCTTTCAGTCATTTGTACTGATAGTACTATTTACTTCAACTTACTCTTTGGCTCCTTTAATGTTGTCTACGACTCCACTGAAGAAGAACACAAACCAATATTATACAACCATAACAGAACCAGCAAGTAGCTGTCACTGTCAACAACAGTCATGTCAGTCAAACTAAATCTATAAACATGAAACAACTAACACGGAAATGCTCAAACTGGAATTTCAAACATTAAGAGTAAAGTGAAAGAAAACAATGAAGTTATTTTCAAAATAAATCTTCAAAATTTGTAAATAGAGGAACTCACCCTGAGAAACCTGTTATTCCATCCACAATATTGGCACCCACATCTCTGAAAAAACAACAACATATTTCAAACATGCTGCACAGACCACTAAGATTCTGTTGATGCTGAGGTCAAGAGGAGTTTCTTCAAGTACTAAATATGTACATACAATTTTTCAAAGACCTATTTAGCAAAGTAAGTCTCTTTCAGTAAATTCAAATTTCATCCCTATTCAATCTGGTTGCCTTGGAAACACATACCATTTTAGCAATTACAATGCATGCATAAACTGTTCATCCTTGTACATCATAAAATATTCATCTTCAGAGATCAGAGATAAAAATTAACAGCAGAGATGAGTTTGATGAGGGAACTCAAAAAAACAAACAGATTAATGTTTTTCCATGCATATTGCGTGCCAACATCCTATTTTTCACTTGGGAACAATGGAACATGTTTCATGATCTATATGAAGTAAGCATCTGGTGATTCTTTTAATGAAAAAGGAGGCGTCTTCTACATGTATATACACAGTTTCAAACGTAAATCTGCTCATCAGTAAAACATAGAGCAATATATATAAAATCAAAATATAACAGTGCTAGCAAACTTTTTCATAATGATCAAGCATTATTTCATAACTCAGAAAAATGTAGTTAATACAAACTGTCTGGAACTGCCCAGTCCAAAAGTTGCAACTTCAAAATTCCTCATTACTGCAGTTGCAGACACAGTGAAACCACTCACCCATCTCCAGCAAAGGCCAAAGTGTTAAAGAGGTACCAGTGTCCTTCTACCAAACCCTTATCCCAAATGGCATCTGACAATCCTCCAGTCTGACTGGCATGAAATATTAAGCATGTGTATCTCTATCTGGCTGTGAGTGTGAGACAACTGTGGAGCAGGCTGGCCACACTGAATCAGCCGTGTAATCACCATTGGTTTATAATCAAATTATTATCACAGACATCACATCTGTCCTCTGCCTCATACTGACCACTAATCAATGTATGGAAGCTCTTTGCAGACATAACACCCTGATTTCATTGCTACAGGCACCATGTGCTTCATAAAGCAACATGATCAATGTAATGCAGATGTGCCTGTTGCGAGTGTTCCAAAACCCTAATTAAAAGAAGAGGATTTTACACTGAGATCAATATTTGATGTTGCTGTTAGTGCTAAGGGTATGAGTTTTAGACATGAGAATTATTTACCAATGGCATATTAATATCCAATAGTTTTTCTAATTTGTAATGTGAAGTTTACTGATTCGTAAAATCATATTGAATGGAACTATTCTCATTCAACATCAACTAAATTCATGTTAGGCAAGAGAGTAAAACATTTTTCAAAAACTTCTGATTCATTGTAGATGTACTGAAGTAACTTGGATGCAACTTTTAGAAGGCATCAGTAAAACGTAATTAGTGGAGTGGAAACAGGGCGTTTCATATCAATAACACAATTTCTTTTGAATTCTACTAACAGTTTAAGAAGAAAACAGTCAGTTGAATTCCAGAGGGTTTGTTGTGAGATGTAACAGATGAGTCAGGTTTCCCACCTCTTTGATAAAGTATTTCAGTTATGGTGTGACAGCTTACTGTTGGCAGAACCCATGTAGAAACCATGGTTACCAAAACCCATGTGTATGTTTCTGACAGCACACAGATTATATCGGGAGGAAACTTAATTTTTACCTCAGGTAGGCTGCATTCAGCAATATTCAATAACAATATGAGAGTGTTCCTCTAAAAAGTTTAGTCTAGATTGGACAATACAGTGATCAACACCAACGATCAATGCCAGGAATGGGTTGCTAAAGACCAATTCTATCCCTGATCCTTACAGGTCCTGAGAAAACTATGGGATGCAACACTACAAGGCATGCTGCATCACCTTTCATCCTATGCATGTCTTGAAAGAAACTAAAACTTCACAAAAATCAACCAGTGGAAAACGAAGCTGTAAGATGAGCAACTTACTTGAGCCCTTGGCCAACGTCACGCAGCCTGTCTTTGGCTTGTTTGTGGCCAGCGAGTCCACGCCTCTCAATGTCACTGAGTTTCCGCTGGTAGTTCTCCAACTTTTTCTGCAGCTGGTTAATACCCTGAGCTGACTTCTGGTTGCGCTTCTCGAAAACTGTCTTGATGCGCTGAGCCTGCTGCTTGTCCTCTGTGCTCGATGCAAGACGCAGGTACTCGTTCACGTTAGCTGCAAACAACAAGTGGACAAAACTGAATATTCCAAAAAAGGAATCCTCAACATGCAATTCCTTAGACACGACAGGAGATATGCATGCATTAAGAGAGGAAAATTCTCACCTTCTTTATGTGCCTGTTCAGTCTTGATCATCTCTTTCGTCTTGTCAATCTTTTGATGGAGGTGATCAATGGCTGCCTTGACTCTACTGGACTCGGATGTCTCGGGCAAGGGATGAGCATCCACCTCATCCACATCATCCAGCATTGTGTCAATGCTACCGCCATTCTCCTTACTGCTTGTGTCTAGCTGTAGGGGAAAAACAGAAGAGGTTAAGTAAATTGTTATCTTTCAATGAACAACAGAAAGGAGTCCAGATATCCTATTCATTCTCAGAAACTGATAGTAGGACTTGACTAAGAATTGTACTGGCTTGGGAGAAATGCAACATCTTTCTTTGTTTGAGAGACAACAAATTATCAAAAGACTGAAGAAATATCTCCTGCAAACCAGTAACCACAACGGTGAATACTTAATTACTCAAACTTTAATAGCATCTTCTTATAGGTCTGTGTCAGTGATTTCTGGATAATGACATATCAATGTATGAAATGAAGTCCATCAGACTGCCAGAGATTGATTAGATTTTGGACAGACGGTCTAAAGTTACAGATAGCCAGCCTGATGATCTGGTAAAAAAACTTTGATACAACTGAGGAAATTCTGGTTAAATCCAATTATGGCTA